>NC_036841.1:16751366-16786916 GCF_002910315.2 Salvelinus sp. IW2-2015
GGGGGGGGGGGGGGGGGCAGGTTGCAGCACCCAGACACACCCTGCATGAGAAACTAACTGCGCCAAAACGCCTGGGTTGGAGTGGTGGGGGGAGAGAGAGAGAGAAAGAGGAGAGGGATGGTTAGTAAGATGCACTGGAGTTTACCTGAGTGACACAGACTGATATAGAGAGAGAAAAAGTGGGATTAATCGAAAAAGCGGATGGGCATCTGACCTCAGGACAGAGAGGAGTCTCAGCAGCTCATGCCTCGACCCGAACCTTCTCACCTCTCCAGTGAATCAATCGATGGATGAGAGAGATAGCCCACACCTGGGCAGTAACCTATTAAGTGATCACTATCATCCCCCTCCCTGTGTTATCCGGACAGCACTGAGGTGCTGCTCTGTGTGTAGTGTACCCAGAGAGGAGGATGGAGGAATACATGGCATCAATGCTTGGTTGAGTGAAACGAACGACAACACGGTTTTAAATGAAGGGAATGTCAGCCATTTTGATTTCATATTCTTACTCCATTTCTATGGTGTCACATCTGATAGATAAGCCTACATTTGATTGTGCAAAATGATGATCTCTTTAAAAGGTGTTACACATAGGAAATGACAATGCGAAAGTTGTTTTGGTCCAACAGCTTTAAAAATGATATTTTGTTATTGAAAATATAATTTCACAGCAATTTAGATGGTACAATGATTCCCTACAGTGCTTGTTTTCGAACATAAACTGAAATTGAGCGAACAGTGTAGAATTTTATCAACCAAGGAAATTACAGAGCGATTTCCACTAGATAACACAGCCACAAAGTCAGAACATCTTCCCCATTTTGACAACAGATGCCGCTCCGGAGGGAGAAATCAATAGGCGAATATCACAGCCAATCACAATACCGGTGGGTAAGTAATATTGTGAAAAACAATCATTCCACTATTAGCGCAAAATATATTATGGACATTTCCTGAAATTACAATGCAAAAATTCAAGAAATCCTGCATAGCACCTTTAAGTATTGACCACAAACATACATTAGTCTTTTCACGTAGGGTCAAACACACAACACCAGTTTGATTTTGTAACTGTGTTTATGTACATATTCATACATAAAGTCTAATGATATACAGTAAGTTGTACTGAAGGCCATGCAGAAATCAAATACATCACACTGCAATACAGATTATCTCTAACCCAGCGACTAACTCGCCTCGTTCCACCATCCAGGTCTCGCATGCTAATGTTCTGTAGCGCAGCGGTCAGGTCAGGATGGGGGGGGGGGATCAGGCTAGAGACTAACCATACCTACAGTGCATTCGGAAAGTATTTAAACCTGTTGACTTTTTCCACATTTTGTTACGTTACAGCCTGATTCTAAAATGGATAAATGCTAACATTTCCTCATCAATCTACACATAATATAACAACGCAAAAACAGTTTACATTTTTTTTGCAATGTATAAAAAAAAAATGTTTTAAACAATTATTTTCATAAGTAATCAGACCCTTTGCTATGAGACTCGAAATTGAGCTCAGGTGCATCCTGTTCCCATTGATCATCCTTGAGATGTTTCTACAACTTGATGGGAGTCCATCTGTGGTAAATTAAAATAATTAGACATGATTTGTAAAGGCACACACCTGTCTATATAACTGTCACACAGTTGACAGTGCATGTCAGAGCAAAAACCAAGCCATGAAGTCGAAGGAATTGTCCATAGAGCTTCGAGACAGGATTGTGTCGAGGCAAAGATCTGGGGAAGGGTACCAAAAAATTGTCTGCAGCATTGAAGGTCCCCAAGGACACAGTAGCCTCCATCATTCTTAAACGTAAGAAGTTTTGAACCACCAAGAGTCTTCCTAGAGCTGGCCGCCCGGCCAAACTGAGCAAACGGGGGAGAAGGGCCTTGGTCAGGGAGGTGACCAAGAACCCGATGGTCACTCTGACAGAGCTCCAGAGTTCCTCTGTGGAGACGGGAGAACCTTCCAGAAGGACAACCATCTCACTCTACCAATCAGGCCTTTATGGTAGAGTGGCCAGACTGAAGCCACTCCTCAGTAAAAGGTACATGACAGCCCACTTGGAGTTTTCCAAAAGGCACCTAAAGGACTCCCAAACCATGACAAACAAGATTTTCTCGCCTGATGAAACCAAGATTGAACTCTTTGGCCTGAATGCCAAGCGTCACGTCTGGAGGAAACCTGGCACCATCCCTATGATGAAGCATGGTTGTGGCAGCATCATGCTGTGGGGATGTTTTTCAGCGGCAGGGACTGGGAGACTAGTCAGGATCGACAGAAAGATGGACAGAGCAAACTAGATAGAGATCCTTGATGAAAACCTGCTCCAGAGCAATCAGGACCTCAGACTGGGGCGAAGGTTCCAACAGGACAACGACCCCAAGCACACAGCCAGGACAATGCAGGAGTGGCTTTGGGACAAGTCTCCGAATGTCCTTGAGTGGCACAGCTAGAGCCTGGATCTAACATCTCTGGCGAGACCTGAAAATAGCTGTGCAGCGACGCTCCCCATCCAACCTGATAGAGCTTGAGGATCTGCAGAGAAAAATTTGAGAAACTCCCCAAATACAGGTTTGCCAAGCTTATAGCGTCACACCCAAGAAGACTCAAAGCTGTAATCGCTGCCAAAGGTGGTAAAAAAAAAAAAAATCTTCAAATGAAATGTCTAAAAACCTGTTTTTGCTTTGTTATTATGGAGTATTGTGTAGATTGACGAGGGGGGAAAATAATTTTAGCAATTTTAGAATAAGGCTATAACGTAACAAAATGTGGAGAAAAGAAGGGGTCTGAATACTTTCCGAACACACTGTAAATATACTCCATCTCACACAAACACACGGGTTATAGAAATGTTATAGTTTCTCACTAAAATCTCTCCAAAAAGACAGAGGTTCAGGGTGGTATTTTGATTAAGTTGTGGCTCCAGCTTTCAATCCTCGATTGAGTAAAGGTATGAAATAATAACGTTACTTTACAGTTAGTCGATTTCTATAGAGTAGTTTATCAAGATTGCATTGAACATGTTTAAATATAATAATTATAACTTATAGCGCTTTGCCATGTTTTTTTTTTTGCTGTCATTTGCTTTGTGACAAAACTATATGAATCACAAAACCCTTTGGAGAAAAAAACTAAGCCAAAGCCTTCATCGTTTAAAAGAAACTTTTCAATCTAAAATAACAGAATACAGAAGGAAAACCCACAGACTTTTACACGCAGAGAAAATCGATTACACAAGGATAGACCATTGCTGATTACTTACCTACAGTATTTATACCCCTATATCGCAAATTCACATAGGGCTAGTTCATCCATTCAACACGGGCTACATCTCCTCATTCTACATCAACAGCATGGACAACTACAGAGAATCCAAGTACTCCTTTGTATAAATATAGAATAAACTGATATAAAAAAAAATTACATCAATCAAAACCATATTTAGGTGAACGCAGCATGAGTTGGCTCAGAGTATGGCTTAGGAATTGTACAGGGCACTTTGATTCATAAAGTAAACATGACCAGGAGTAAATATACTCGAACGAGGCACTCTCACAGAGTGTGTGTGCAAAATAAAACGAAATTAAAATAATCTAACATTGATATTATGAACTTGAATGTCATACACACTTCCTCTCAGTCCTCTCTGTCTCACTCACACGCAAACACACACCTCGTCACCTTTGCCACGCACACTAGCTACTTGTCTTGGCCTTTGTTGCTGCCGTGGTGCCGGTTGCCATGCGAGTGGTTGCCGCGGTCCCGACAGTCTGGACACTCCCCTCCGTCATCGTCCTCGTCATCCTCATGTATAATCTCCACCTCCAGGCGTCCGATGTAGAGMGATACCGCACACAGCCAGAAGAGGGCGACGCTGCTCACCACAGCTACATTCAGCAGCACGGCTGGCAGGGAGAGAAGCATCATCCTCCTCAGCGAAAACAGGCTGCCCACGTAGGACGCCCCGCCGAACGACACACACACACCACCCAGGATGAAGAAGGCTGGAGAGAGAGAGAGAGGTGGAAAGACTGATGACCTAAATAAGTAACTTCTGTTTATAATGGGTGTGTTTCAGTTACCTTTAAGGTCTTTTCTCATAATTATGTTCTGCTCCAATAGAATAGAGCCACAACCCTGGCCCTCCTTACCATATCCTGCCTCTCGTCCCACATCACTCTGGACGAAAGCGATGACCCCGATCCCCGTGGCCAGGAGTCCGTTCCGGAACCAAGACAGGAACCCTAGAACAGAACAACACGAGGCTTACAGCCCAGTCCGAAAACAACCCCTCACCTCTTTCTCTAACCCTACCAGTGTTTGCAGTCAGGAGCTTTTCCCATATTGCTCAAGTTTCTGGATTCAGATGTGTAAACACATAGCCTACAGTGGCATGCATATCTTCTTTCGCTACAATAACTGGTCTAACTGTGCCAACAGGAATTCTAGCCAAATGCATAGCAAAGTCTTTAAATAAATAGCCTGTCTTTGAACCTCTTCCTAATCTAAATGTGCAGTTACCAGTTTCGTGGGACTTTTTCAGCATCTGCAGAGCAAAACAAAAATAGCAGTGATTTAGAAAGGTGGTTCATGTCAGCACACACAGATCAGTTCTGTAATGCAGGAGTATATTCAAGTCATTTGGAAAAGCAAAAAGGTGAATCAAGTCGTACATCATCTTCTAGAATGGCAAGACTTTACTTTCACTTTGAACTTACCAAAGCATCCGCCTTATCGAGTTCTGTCATAAGATGATACTCTGGCATCCGAGCCTTGCCCCATGGCCCCTTCTCAGCCACACATTTCCGCGACGACCCATGGACTCTCCTCACCGGTAGTCCCCCGAGGTACTGAGGCCTGACGTGCTTCCCAACCCAGGCGAACTGATTTGCAATCCGCGGCAGCTGTCTGCACGTAAACCAACTCAAGGCAGCCATAGCTCGCTAAAAACACAACACGACCTTTGCATGCCCTGTGAACTTTCACACTGCAAACGACACACGGAAGGAGGCGGTGCTCCCGTGCAAACATATTACTGTAGCGCCGTCCTTTGTTTGTTATTGTAAAATAAACCGTGCCATAATCTTCCTTTATGAAATGTGTATTTTATTTTGTAAATGTTTACCGTGGGCTGTTTCTCCTTTACAACCAGATTTCCTCTCTAGGCGCATTCTGTTAACCTTATACTTTACCTGCACCTTGTGTTTAGCTCATTCAGCCACCAGAGGGCATTGCTAGACTACAAAATCGATTCCATTATCGTAGGGCCAATTAAACAGTTTTAGGGTTTGAAATGGTTTGTTTCAGGGTTTCTCCTCGGACCCTAATTAGTGGGGAACATGTAAAAGGTATAAAAACAACCCTTGGACATGGTGACGCTTTCAACCTTTTCTCAAAGGTTCAGTGTAGAGTCTGTGCTGCTTTATTGCTGTGCCCGGCTGTTACGCACATGTGGGCAACCATTTTGGGGACCATGCATTCTGATTGAGACGAAATGTGGTCAATTGTAGTGAGAAGTTATGTGTTGGATTTGGTTATCAGTGTTTTTTGTTTAACAACACTTCCAATGTTTTTGTAAAGTTATGCCTCTACAGTAATGCTTTTTAGTTTCTAGTTGGTTCGTGTTTGGATAGGCTTTATAAATGTGCTTAGAATCTCTGACTCTAAATATGTTACAGTAGTGTTGATGTTAGGGGTGTGAATGTTCTGCATTTGAATCTATGCAATGCCGTGTACAGTGCCTTCAGAAAGTATTCACACCCCTTGTTCCACATTTTGCTTTGTTACAGCCTGGATTTAAACTTGATTAAATGTAGATTTTTTTTGTCACTGGTCTACACACAATACCCCATAATGTCAGTATTATTTTTTTAACAAATTAATTAAAGATGAAAAGCTGAAATGTCTTGAGTCAATAAATATTCWGTCCCTTCGTTATGGCAAGCCTACATAAGTCCAAGAGTAATAATTTGCTTACATCACATAAATTGCATGGACTCACTCTACGTGCCATAAGTGTTTAACATTATTTTTGAATGACTACCTCATCTATGTAACCCACACATACATTATCTGTAAGGTCCCTCAGTCGAGCACTACATTTCAAACAGACTCAAGCACAAAAACCATGGAGGTTTTCCAAAGCCTCGCAAGGGCAACTATTGATAGACATTGAATATCCCTTTGAGCATGGTGATGTTATTAATTACACTTTGGATGGTGTATCAATACACCCAGTCACTACAAAGACAAAGGTATCCTTCATAACTCAGTTGCCGGAGAGGAAGGAAACCTTTCAGAGATTTAATCATGAGGCCAATGGTGACTTTAAAACAGTTACAACATTGTAGTTACTCCACAATACTAACCAAAATGACAGTGCAAGGAAGGAAGCATGTACAGAATAACAAATATTCCAAAACATGCATCCTGTTTGCAATAATGCACTAAAGTAAAAGTGCAAAAAATAAATGAACTTCATATCCTGAATACAAAGCATTATGTATGTATTTTAAAGCATGGTGGTGGCTGCATCATGTTATGGGTATGCTTGTTATCGGCAGGGACTAGGGACTTTTTTTAAGATAAAAAGAAACTGAATAGAGTTAAGCACAGGCAAAGTCCTAGAGGAAAACCCGGTTCAGTCTGCTTTCCAGCAGACACTGGGAGACAAATTCACCTTTCAGCAGGACAATAACCTAAAACACAAGGTCACATATACACTGGAGTTGCTTACCAAGACGACATTGAATGTTCCTAAGTGGCCTAGTTACAGTTTCGACTTAAATTGGCTTGAAAATCTATGGCAAGACTTGAAAATGTCTGTCTAGCAATGGTCAACAATCAACTTGACAGAGCTTGAAGAATTTTTTAAAAGAATAATGTGCAAATATTGTACAATCCAGGTGTGCAAAGATCTTAGAGACTTACCCAGAAAGACTCACAGCTGTAATCGCTGCCAAAGGTAATTTGGGGTCGAATACTTATCTAATCAAGATATATTTGTTTTATTTAAAAAAAACTTTTTTTATTTTTATTTTTACAATTGCTAGAATTTTTCTTCCACTTTGACATTACATAGTATTTTGGGTAGATTGTTGAAAAAAAAGAAGATTAAATAAATGTTTATCCCTCTTTGCAACACAAAGAAATGTGGAAAAAGTAAAGGGGTGTGAATACTTTCTGAAGGCACTGTATGTGTCAATGACTGTGTAGCTTACTGCTGCTTTTGGATGTGTGTGTGTGCGTGCATGTGTGACTGGTCACTGTAGGATAAATGGGAGACCTCTTCCTGTCGGTCTCTCTGTGCGGTGGGCCCTTTGTCTCCCTGCAGTCCTTGGGGACACCGACCGACCATGCCCGCCCTACCTGACAATTGTTTAGCGTGAGGAGCACGGGGAGGCAGACGGGGGGTCTCAGGAACAAGGGTGTGTGTGTGTGTGTTGACAAGGGGCTTTCAGGAAGGCCAACAACCCTTTGATGTGATGAGCAGCTGACACTCTGGTCTCAGTCACGCCACCCTACTACTGACCATGCTGGACACACACACACACACCAGTTTTAAGATCAGTTTTAGTGTTTACCTGAATAATGCTCAGGGCTAGGGACTGGAGGAAATCGGATTAGAAACCAAGAGTAATGGAATGAATATATGGAGTAGGTGAAAGCTTTAGGTGGGAGAACCTCTTTAGTTGAAGGACCATTTGTGTGTGTGTGTGTTTGTGTGGCTGTGTTAATCTTTCAAATTATGTGTGGGTGTGTGTGTCTCGCTCTCCCTCTGTGTGTGTCTCTCGTGTGTGCATCTTAGTGTGTGTGTGAGTGGATTTATGTTGGCACATACTGTAGCAGCCGTGCTGGTAGATACGTGACACTGATACGGTTACATAAAGGGGGCTGAGGCTATGAGCATTGGGGTTATGAAAAGAGGGAGTAGAGAGACGAGCAGGAATGGGGTTAGTATATGGGGAGGGGCAGATTAAGGGAATCTCATAGACTACGTCCCAAATGGCACAGTATTCCCTTGTGCACTACTGGTCAAAAACAGTGCACTGCATAGGGAATAGGGTGTCATTTGGAATGGAGCCCTAGAGTTCATTCCGTTCTTCAAAACAATGTGTGACCACATTGTAATCTCCTCAACTCTTTAATGACATGCAATCTGCCAACCTTACCACAGTTTTATATTCGGCTCTCCGTTTCTCGGTCTCTTGCCATTCGTTCCATCGTTATACCTCCCTATTCTTCCCTCACTCCTGCTGAGACAGGTCTGGGAGAGGAAATGGCTGCATGACTGTGGTTAGAGAGAGTGGACTTCTTACTGTATGGCCTCAGTGTGTGTGTGTGTGTGTGTGTGTATATAAATAGCATCCATAATTCCCATGAACGTCCACAGCGTGAAGGTCCATGCTCTGTGTGATATCAGTGACTCTGTCCAGAATCAGAAAGCAGTACTCCATATTCAAGAAGGCAAAAAACAAGTCTTCTTATACAAAAACACATTTTAATTAAATACTGCAAAATTCCGAAAAAAATTAGGCAACTTTTTTTGTTCTCATTGTTTTAGTTACTATTGCATCTCAATAACCATATTATCCACAGCATAAAAGCATTTTCTAAATTTCCATTGTTATCATTTACAGATAGCATTTCTGAAAAAAGTGATTATTTTTTACTTCTCTCTTACCCAGTCTGTAAACACACACACACACACACACCACACACAACACACACACACACACACACACACACACACACAACAACACACACACACACACACACACACACACACACACACACACACACACACACACACACACACACACACACACACACACACACACACACCACACAACACACAAACACACAAGTCAAAGCGCATCCTCACCCCCATTCAAGGCCAGGGTGCACACATGCACAAACAGTCATGTTTAACTAACCTTGTGGAGACACACAACTGATTCCCTTTCAAAATCCTATTTTCCCTAACCTAACCCCAAAACCCAACCTTAACCCTAAACCCCATAGAACTATTCTTATGGGTACTAACAAAATGTCCCCAGTTGGTCAAATTTCTGTTTGTTTACTATTCTTGTGGAGACTTCTGGTCCCCACAAGTATAGTTAAACAAACACACACACACCCAGACACACTCTGCAGTAGTTTCACACAGACCCTTCTGTGCATTATCATTTGCTTCTGTGGAATTTAACACGGTTGACTGAGGGTTTGGGTTAGGTTAGATTTAGATGTTGTGGTAAACCGTGTCCAATCTATTGTATGTGTGAGTAGACCAGAATGCACTGCAGGTGATGTTGATAGTGCTGATGCAGCCTCTAGTCTTGGTGCAAGTAGGGGTGGGGCTTACATGTGCAATTGGGACCATTAAGGTACTAGTAACAGGTTTGCTTGTACAGTACATTTTCTTACACTCCCTCAGGCACGTACACAGATACACAGTCGTACACACGTCAACAAAATACACCCTATAACATTCAGCAAACCCTGTTTCGACCCGCCTGCCGACGGCTTGCACAGGTTCCAGTGTTTTTATGGAAGTGTCTGTGTGAGCTTTGTGTAGGTGCCGTCTTCAAAACACTTCACAAACAAAAACACGCTCTTGGAATTGTTGCATTGCTTTCCGACATTACACACGCCTTAGATTCTTCAGTATGTTTCTCACCGACTGTCGCATGAACAAACAAACATTGTTGATGAGGCTGTGAAAGCACTTTATCTGTTGAGCTAAAAGTCGAGTTAAAAGAGAGTCTTCATGCTTCTCTGCGTTAAAGAGAGTCTTCAGTCTTCTCTGTACACTGGTGGCAGGTGGCTACCCTAACAGTTTCTCCAACATCATGACTGCTGGGAGAGCTGAATGCCACCCTACTGTATGATATGTAAAGGACCATTTCCTGTGAGGTCACTTCCTCTTTAACGGCGCGTTGTTGATTGATGGCTTGATGTAGCTGAGGCAACATGCTGGATGTGTCACGATGTGTGTGATGGTCAGGACCTCCAAACACATTTCCCTAACTGTCCTGTTCTAACCTGATGGGAGAAGAAGAAAAAATGTTGGGGGGGGTTCTCTTCTGCGCCGTTGAACCAATCTAGTCAATTTGGAGGAGGAGTTAATATTGTTAACGTCCAAAAGTGGAAGTCGCGTCACAGGCTCTTTCCATTTCCCCTGAAAACCGGATGCAATCGTTTTCCTCCGACCCTACAGAGGGTGCTCCTGTCTCTTTAGGCCTGCTTTCTGATTGGACAAAATACCCTTCTCTTTTGACTGAGCTGATTATAATATAACATCGATGATTATTGAAAAGGGAAAAACTGAAAAACAAGAGCCTGTCCAATCGGTTTCTTGTCTCTAATGATTTTTTGACTTCTCTGATGAAGAGGAGTCATCTTCATCCTCTTCGGCCCTTATGCCACCTGAGTTAGTCTGACCCTGCCTCGCTCTTCTCACCAACTGATTCCACCGTGTTCCATCTCCGCCCCCTTTCCTTCAACCGCTCAATCAGATGCTGCCGTATTTCCTCACAGCCAATCAAGAGCTGTTTCAGATGACTGACAGACACAGAGTGGGCAGGGCCTGCTGGGTTTACAGCACCCCCCCTCAGAATAAAATGTCCAATAGCAGCGCGGGTTGGCACATGCACATCCAGAAAGCACTCGTGGGGGGGGGATTGGACGAGATTTAGGTTTTGTTGTTTTGAGTGACGGGCACTTGAACACCTTTCTGTCCGGTTGCTATGGACACAAGAAATGGCAGAGGAGATGAGTCTAAATACTTTTTGAAAAATGGACTGTACAAAGTGCATAAACCGTTTCAGGCACACTATTACATGTAAGTCAGACATTCAGAACTGTAACTCACCCAATCTGTACTTCTCTTTGGCCTCGGCTCGCTCCTTGGCATCAAAGTACCAGACAGTGATGGCATAGCTGTAACACACAGATCTGATCAGACTGACAACAGAGATTCTCAGCTCAGGAGGAAGTACAGACTAATTCAGTACAGTATAGTACAGTATAGTACAGAGTAGGAGAGGGTTGTGCTATACAGTGCATTCAGAAAGTATTCAGACACCTTGACTTTTTCCACATTTTGTTACGTTACAGCCTTATTCTCGAATGGATTAAATACATGTTTTCCCTCATCAATCTACACACATTACCCCATAAATACGAAGGGAAAACAGTTTTTTTAATAGAATTTTTGCAAATGTATAAAAATAAAGTTACATAAGTTATCAGACCCTTTGCTATGAGACTCGAAATTCAGTCCAGGTGCTTCCTGTTTCCATTGATCATCCTTGAGATGTTTCTACAACTTAATTGGAGTCCACCTGTGGTAAATTCAATTGATTGGACATGATTTGGAAAGGCACACACCTGTCTATATAAGGTCCCACAGTTGACAGTGCATGTCAGAGCAAAAACCAAGCCATGAGGTCGAAGGAATTGTCCGTAGAGCTCCGAGACAGGATTGTGTTGAGGCATAGATCTGGGGAAGGGACCAAAACATTTCTGCAGCATTGATGGTCCCCAAGAACACAGTGGCCTCCATCATTCTTAAATGGAAGAAGTTGGAAGAAGGAACCACCAAGAGTCTTCCTAGAGCTGGCCGCCCGACCAAACTGAGCAATCGGAGGAAAAGGGCCTTGGTCAGGGAGGTGACCAAGAACCCGATGGTCACTCTGACAGAGCTCCAGAGTTCCTCTGTGGAGATGGGAGAACCTTCCAGAAGGACAACCATCTCTGCAGCACTCCACCAATCAGACCTTTATTATAGAGTGGTCAGACGGAAGCCACTTCTCAGTAAAAGCACGACAGCCCGCTTGGAGTTTGCAAAAAGGCACCTAAAGGACTCTCAGACCATGAGAAACAAGATTCTCTGGTCTGATGAAACCAAGATTGAACTCTTTGGCCTGAATGCCAAGCGTCACATCAGGAGGAAGCCTGGCACCATCTCTATGATGAAGCATGGTGGTGGCAGCATCATGCTGTGGGGATGTTTTTAGCATCAGGGACTGGGAGACTAGTCAGGATGGAGGGAAAGATGAATGGAGCAAAGTACAAAGAGATCCTTGATGAAAACCTGCTCCAGAGTGATCAGGACCTCAGACTGGGTCGAAGGTCATTGTCCTGAGCACACAGCCAAGACAATGCAGGAGTGGCTTTGGGACAAGTCTCTGAATGTTCTTGAGTGGCCCAGCCAGAGCCCAGACTTGAACCTGATCGAAGATCTCTGGAGAGACCTGAAAATAGCAGTGCAGCGACGCTCCCCATCCAACCTGACAGAGCTTGAGAGGATCTGCAGAGAAGAATGGGAGAAACTCCTCAAATACTGGCGTGCCAAGCTTGTAGCGTCATACCAAATAAGACTTGAGGCTGTAATCGCTGTGAAATGTGCTTCAACAAAGTACTGAGTAAAGGGTCTGAATACTTATGCAAATGTGATTTCAGTTTTTTATAAATTAGCAAACATTTCTAAAAAAAAAACAGTTTTTGCTTCGTCATTATGGGGTATTGTGTGTAGATTGATGAGGGGAAAAAACTATTTAATCATTTTTAGAATAAGGCTGCAATGCAACAAAATGTGGAAAAAGTCAAAGGGTCTGAATACTTTCCAAATACACAGTATACTGTATTGGCAGTGGAGGGTTAAGTCAGAGCTGGTTTTGGACAGTGGAGGGTTAAGTCAGAGCTGGTTTTGGACAGTGGAGGGTTAAGTCAGAGCTGGTTTGGACAGTGGAGGGTTAAGTCAGAGCTGGTTTTGGACAGTGGAGGGTTAAGTCAGAGCTGGTTTTGGACAGTGGTGGGTTAAGTCAGAGCTGGTTTTGGACAGTGGAGGGTTAAGTCAGAGCTGGTTTTGGACAGTGGTGGGTTAAGTGAGGGTTCTTGCCTCTCCTGTGAGGCTTCTCAGTGGGGTTGTGTTGTTTATTCCTGTCTCTCTCCCTCAAGCCCGAGAGCTGCAATTGAACCGACGACTGCCCCCCTACCGCCCTCCTCCCTCCCCCCCTGAACCCAATCCCAGTCAGGAAATACGTTCTTCCTGTCCTGAGCCCCACCTCACCCCCCAGCTGTCAGACAGAGAGGAGAGTAGGAGAGGACTAACTAATGAACTAGAATCAAGCCAATGACGTGTCACATTTTTGTGGTGTTCTTCTGACTAATGCGTTCCAGGATTCAGCACGTAGATAAAAACAATCCTGTGCATGATCACAACATCAGGCAGGAGTCTGAATAGGCTTTGACTGAGTTCAGACTTCTCTCAACAGTGGATCATCAGCATGAGAGTGGATATATAATCTGTTAAAGTGATACTTTGGGATTTTGGCAATGAAGCCCTTTCTCTACTTCTCCAGAGTCAGAGGAACTCGCAGAAACTAGTTTTATGTCTCTGTGTGCAGTTTGAAGGAAGTTGCTAACTAGCGTTAGCACACGCTAGTAGATACCATAGACTGCCAGTCATTGCGCTAACGCTAAGTAGCGATGACTCGCAAAACTACCTCTAACTTCCTTCATGCTGGATACCCGAGACATAAAAATGGTATCCATGAGTTCATCTGACAAATCCAAAGTATCCCTTTAATAGAGCAGGTCAACGTTTCCCCAACAACATTAGGAGCCTTTAGTGAACATGTACTGTACTGTACTGTACTGTGTGTGAAGGAAGTAAAGTGGGTTAGAGGTTGTAAGGGCTCAGCAGAGAGAAGAAGTGCGGGGGTGGTGAGTGGATGTGGTTACGTTCAAACCATGTGGCACCCTTCCAAATGAAATCTATTTGTCACATGCGCCGAACACAACAGGTGTAGACATTACAGTGAAATGCTTACTTACAAGCCCTTAACCAACAACGCAGTTTTAAGACAAATAAGTGTTCAGTAAAAAAATAGATATGTAAAAAAAATGTAAAAAAACGAATAGCTAAAGAGCAGCAGTAAAATAACAGTAGCGAGGCTATATAGAGGGAGTACCGGTACAGAGTCAATGTGCGAGGGCACAGGTTAGTTGAGGTAATTGAGGTAATATGTACATGTAGGTAGAGTTAAAGCGACTATGTATAGATAATAACCAGAGTAGCAGCAGCAGCGTAAAAGAGGGGGGAGGGAGGGATGCAAATAGTCTGGGTAGCCATTTGATTAGCTGTTCAGGAGTCTTATGCCTTGGGGGTAGAAGCTGTTAAGAAGCCTTTTGTACCTAGACTCCTGTACCGCTTGCCATGCGGTAGCAGAGTGAAACCGTCTATGACTAGGGTGGCTGGTGTATTTGACCATTTTTTGGGCCTTCATCTGAAGGGAGATCCTGGATGGCATGAAGCTTGGCCCCCGGTGATGTACTGGGCCGTACGCACTACCCTCTGTAGTAGAGGTCGACCGATTATGATTTTTCAACGCCGATACCGATACTGATTATTGGAGGAACAAAAAAGCCGATACCGATTAATCTGCCGATTTTATTTATTTATTTGTCATAATGACAATTACAACAATACTGAATGAACACTTATTTTTTACTTAATATAATACATCAATAAAATCAATTCAGCCTCAAATAAATAATGAAACATGTTCAATTTGGTTTAAATAATGCAAAAACAAAGTGTTGGAGAAGAAAGTAAAAGTGCAATATGTGCCATGTAAGAAAGCTAACGTTTAAGTTCCTTGCTTAGAACATGTGAACATATGAAAGCTGGTGGTTCCTTTTAACATGAGTCTTCAATATTCCCAGGTAAGAAGTTTTAGGTTGTAGTTATTATAGGAATTATAGGACTATTTCTCTCTATACGATTTCTATTTCATACACCTTTGACTATTGGATGTTCTTATAGGCACTTTAGTATTGCCAGCGTAACAGTATAGCTTCCATCCCTCTCCTCGCCGCTACCTGGGCTCGAACCAGGAACACATCTACAACAGCCACCCTCGAAGCAGCATTACCCATGCAGAGGAAGGGGAACAACTACTCCAAGTCTCAGAGCGAGTGACGTTTTAAACGCTATTAGCGTGCACCCCGCTAACTAGCTAGCCATTTCACATCGGTTACACCAGCCTAATCTCGGGAGTTGATAGGCTTGAAGCATTGCGAAGAGCTGCTGGAAAAACGCACGAAAGTGCTGTTTGAATGAATGCTTACGAGCATGCTGGTGCCTACCATCGCTCAGTCAGACTGCTCTATCAAATCATAGACTGAATTATAACATAATAACACACAGATGAGCCTTAGGTCATTAATATGGTCGAATCCGGAAACTATAATCTCGAAAACAAGACGTTTATTCTTTCAGTGAAATACGGAACCGTTCCGTATTTTATCTAACGGGTGGCATCCATAAGTCTAAATATTCCTGTTACATTGCACAACCTTCAATGTTATGTCATAATTACGTAAAATTCTGGCAAATTAGTTTGCAATGAGCCAGGCGGCCCAAACTGTTGCATATACCCTGACTCTGCGTGCAATGAACGCAAGAGAAGTGACACAATATCACCTGGTTAATATTGCCTGCTAACCTGGATTTCTTTTAGCTAAATATGCAGGTTTAAAAATATATACTTCTGTGTATTGATTTTAAGAAAGGCATTGATGTTTATGGTTAGGTACACGTTGGAGCAACGACAGTCCTTTTTGGCGAATGCGCACTGCATCGATTATATGCAACGCAGGACAAGCTAGATAAACTATTAATATCATCAACCATGTGTAGTTATAACTAGTGATTATGATTGAAGCCAGTGACTGATGTGGTGTACTTCTCAATGCCATCGGAAGAATCCCGGAATATATTCCCGTCTGTGCTAGCAAAACAGTCCTGTAGCTTAGCATCAGCGCCATCTGACCACTTCTTTATTGACTTCTTTAAGTCCCCGGCCACTAGGAGCGCCGCCTCTGGATGAGCGTTTTCCTGTTTGCTTATGGCCTTATACAGCTCATTGAGTGTGGACTTAGTGCCAGCATCGGTTTGTGGTGGTAAATAGACGGCTACGTGGTCTACAGCTTATCATGAGATTCTCTACCTCAGGCGGCCAAAACCTCGAGACTTCCTTAATATTAGATTTTGTGCACCAGCTGTTCCAAATCTACACAGACCGCCACCCCTCGTCTTACCGGAGGCAGCTGTTCTATCTGGCCGATTCAGCGTAAACCCTGCCAGCTGTATTTTATCCATGTCGTCATTCAGCCACGACGACTGAGTGAAATATAAGATATTACAGTTTTTATGTCAGTGTGTGTGTGTGTGTTGGGAGAGGCCATACGGGAACGCCTGGTGCCCAAACTGATGACGTATGTCACGTAGCTGAGAGTCGAGTGGATAGGTTCAGTCAGTCATCCTGATATGCCCTTCGGAACTAGCTAATTTATGCTGGCAACAACAGCAGCAGCATGGTGCTAACTTGTAAATGAAAGAGATATTTATTTTGATTGGCGAGGAAGAAATAACTTGTAGTGTTGGTCACCATCTGAATGTCACCGTGACAAGCCAATTAGCTAACGTGACGACAAGCAGGTGCAAATGACCATTGCAACGGTGTTGTATCGAGGTGCTATGTAGCTGCTTCCCACCCGGCAGCTGTACCACATGTCGCTGGAGGGAGTTCATATAGCCAATTTGTTCCATCCCACTTGATTTTACTTAGAGTAGAATAGCAGCCTACACAAGAAGAACTTGTAATACTGCATTGGTAGTAACCATCTGGAAGTCACCATGATACAGTCTAACGTTACTGCTCAACGGGGAGAGTTTGTGTCGTATGCCGGCAACACAACAACACCAAGGCGCACAATGTCCTTTGCTCCCGCTCGACGAGCACTGCTGTCTGGCAGTGAGGAGACGGAAGTAGCTAGATAGCGTAGCCAATATCAGGCCAGGATGACAGGTAAAGCTCTTTTTCTTTGGTTTTCACCAAAACTTTACAACTACGGCATTAACGTCTACAAAAAAAAGAATTCTGAACACTCTCCCAAGTCGCAACTTCGGCAGACAAGTTTCGAATTCTCACGGAACTTTCGAGCCACAAGCATAAATTAGCTGGCCGGGAAGGGCTCATCAGGACGACTGACGGAACTGACGGAAACAAATCCGTTCGTCTCCACTCGACTCTCAGCTGCGCGACATACGTCATCAATTTGGGCACCGAGCGTGTCCGTATATAGCCTTTCTTGTGTGCGTGGCTGCATGTGTGGTCACAGTGGTTACTCACCGTGTAGCGTAGGCTGGCTTAACCTCGTGTGGGTTCCTGCGGTCGGACCAGAAGATGAGCAGACGGTCAAACAGCGGTTCTATGTTGGCCACCACACTCTTCCCCTCTGGATAGATCTGCAGCAGACCTCCTTGAACCTGACCCCATACACACATAGGTTTCCTGTTAGATGCACCGTGTCTTATCCATAGCCTTGAGGTTAGAGAGGCAGGAAAATCTGGTGGGACTCTAAAGTACAGTATATCAGATGTATTTTTTTTTTCACCTTTATTTAACCAGGTAGGCCAGTTGAGAACAAGTTCTCACTTACAACTGCGACCTGGCCAAGATAAAGCAAAGCGGTGCGACAAAAACAACACAGAGTTACACATGGGATAAACAAACGTACAGTCAATAACACAATAGAAAACAATCTATATACAGTGTGTGCAAATGTAGTAAGATTAGGGAGGTAAGGCAATAAATAGGCCATGGTGGCGAAGTAAATACAATATAGCAATTAAAACACTGGAATGGTAGAATTGACAGTAGATGAGTGTGCAAAGTAGAAATACTGGGGTGCAAAGGAGCAAAATAAATAAATCAAATAATTACAATTTAGCATTAACACTGGAGTGATAGATGTGCAGATGATGATGTGCAGGTAGAGATACTGCGGTGCAAAAGAGCAAAAAGAAATAACATGTGGATGAGGTAGTTGGGTGGCCTTACAGATGAGCTGTGTACAGGTGCAATGATCGGTAAGCTGCTCTGACAGCTGATGCTTAAAGTTAGTGAGGGAGATATAAGTCTCCAGTTTTAGTGATTCTTGCAATTCGTTCCAGTCATTTGCAACAGAATACTGGAAGGAGAGGCGGCCAAAGGAGGAATTGGCTTTGGGGATGACCAGTGAAATATACCTGCTGGAGCGCGTGCTACGGGTGGGTGTTGCTATGGTGACCAGTGAGCTGAGATAAGGCGGGGCTTTACCTAGCAAAGACTTATAGATGACCTGGAGCCAGTGGGTTTGGCGACGAATATGAAGCGAGTGCCAGCCAACGAGAGCATACAGGTCACAGTGGTGAGTAGTATATGAGGCTTTGGCAAAACGGATAGCACTGTGATAGACTACATCTAATTTGCTGAGTAGAGTGTTGGAGGCTATTTTGTAAATGACATCGCCGAAGTCAAGGATTGGTAGGATAGTCAGTTTTACTAGGGTATGTTTAGCAGCATAAGTGAAGGAGGCTTTATTGCGAAATAGGAAGCCGGTTCTAGATTTAATTTTGGATTAGAGATGCTTAATGTGAGTCTGGAAGGAAGGTTTACAGTATAACCAAACACATTTACATTACATTTACATTTAAGTCATTTAGCAGACGCTCTTATCCAGAGCGACTTACAAAAATTGGAAAGTTCATACATATTCATCCTGGTCCCCCCGTGGGGAATGAACCCACAACCCTGGCGTTGCAAGCGCCATGCTCTACCAACTGAGCCACACGGGACCGACTCTACAAATACCTAGGTATTTGTAGTTGTCCACATATTCTCAGTCAGAACCGTCCAGAGTAGTGATGCTAGTCAGGCGGGCGGGTGTGAGCAGCAATGCATTTAGTTTTACTTGCATTTAAGAGCAGTTGGAGGCCACGGAAGGAGTGTTGTATGGCATTGAAGCTCGTCTGGAGGTTTGTAAACACAGTGTCCAAAGAAGAGCCAGAAGTATAAAGAATGGTGTCATCTGCGTAGAGGTGGATCAGAGAATCACCAGCAGCAAGAGCGACATCATTGATATATACAGAGAAAAGAGTCGGCCCGAGAATTGAACCCTGTGGCACCCCCATTGAGACTGCCAGAGGTCCGGACAACAGGCCCTCCGATTTGACAGTAGTTGGTGAACCAGGCGAGGCAGTCATTTGACAAACCAAGGCTGTTGAGTCTGCCGATAAGAATACGGTGATTGACAGAGTCGAAAGCCTTGGCCAGGTCGATGAAGACGGCTGCAGAGTACTGTCTTTTATCGATGGCGGTTATGATATCGTTTAGGACCTTGAGCGTGGCTGAGGTGCAACCATGACCAGCTCGGAAACCAGATTGCATAGCGGAGAAGGTACGGTGGGATTCGAAATGGTCGGTGATCTGTTTGTTAACTTGGCTTTCGAAGACTTTAGAAAGGCAGGGCAGGATAGATATAGGTCTGTAACAGTTTGGGTCTAGAGTGTCTCCCGCTTTGAATAGGGGGATGAGTGCGGCAGCTTTCCAATCTTTGGGGATCTCATACGATACGAAAGAGACGTTGAACAGGCTAGTAAATGGGGTTGCAACAATATTGCGGCGGATAATTTTAGAAAGAGAGGGTCCAAATTGTCTAGCCCAACTTATTTGTAGGGGTCCAGATTTTGCAGCTCTTTCAGAACATCAGCTATCTGGATTTGGGTGAAGGAGGGTGGGGGGGCTTGAGCAAGTTGCCGTGGGGGGTACAGAGCTGTTGGCCGGGGTAGGGGTAACCAGGTGGAAAGCATGGCCAGCCGTAGAAAAATGCTTATTGAAATGATCGATTATCGTAGATTTATCGGTGGTGACAGTGTTTCCTAGCCTCAGCGCAGTGGGCAGCTGGGAGGAGGTGCTCTTATTCTCCATGGACTTTACAGTGTCCAAAAACTTTTTGGAGTTTGTGCTACAGGATGCACATTTCTGTTTGAAAAAGCTAGCCTTTGCTTTCCTAACTGACTGTGTATATTGGTTCCTAACTTCCCTTCAAAGTTGCATATCGCGGGGGCTATCTGATGCTAATGCAGTACGCCACAGGATGTTTTTGTGCTGTTCAAGGGCAGTCAAGTCTGGAGTGAACCAAGGGCTATATCTGTTCTTAGTTCAAATTTGTTTTGAATGGGGCATGCTCATTTAAGATGGTGAGGATAGCACTTTTTAAAGAATAACCAGGCATCATCTAATGACGGGATGAGGTCAAAATCCTTCAAGAATACCCGAGCCAGGTCGATTAGAAAGGCCTGCTCGCTGAAGTGTTTTAGGGAGCGTTTGACATTGATGAGGGGTGGTCGTTTGACCGCGGACCCATTACGGACGCAGGCAATGAGGCAGTAATTGCTGAGATTCTGGTTGAAGACAGAGGAGGTGTATTTAGAGTGCAGGTTGGTCAGGATGATATCTATGAGAGTACCCATGTTTATGGATTTAGGGTTGTACCTGGTAGGTTCCTAGATAATTTGTGTAAGATTGAGGGCTTCTTGCTTCGATTGCAGGACGGCCGGGGTGTTAAGCATATGCCAGTTTAGGTCACCTAACAGTACAAACTTTGAAGATAAATGGGGGGCAATCAATTCACATATGGTGTCCAGGGCACAGCTGGGGGCTGAGGGGGTCTATAACAAGCAGCAACAGCGAGAGACTTATTTCTGGATGTATGAGACTCCATTTTCAATTGTACCTTGACATCCCAGTTCTTGTTGAGATAGTAAATGCAGGTGATGCAGCGGCCGTCACCGTTAGGGTTGTCCACGTGACGGATGTACCCCGTGCCGTTACCTGGGTAACAGGCCACCATAGCCTGAGGAGAGAAGGCAGGGATGTTTAACAATCGGTTACAGTAAGAACACACACCTCTCAAGACTGCCCTTAAAGAGTGACTGCCCCTAAAAAATATATATATATCCCCTTAAACTGCATCGATATGAGTCAGAAACATTTATTCTAGTGTCAAAATTTACTACAAATTATAAATATGATAATTTTGTTTTTAAGGTCAGTCTCGTCTAAAATGGTGTTTGGGACCTCAGTGCGAGTAAATTTAGGTTGGGTTTGGATTACAATTATGTCAATAAATTACGCCCCCCTTTTGGCAAGCTCCACAGTGCAAATTGCACCTTTGCCTACTTCGCTTTTCTTTATTGAATGGGGCTCGGTTGTTACACCCCCCCCCCCCCCCCCCCCTATTGTTTGTATGCCCTGCCGAAGGACCCTATATCATGCAGAATAGGTGGTTGGATTTCGTTGGTCCCCAGTGGTGGTGAGTATACTGGTAGCTAGACAGACTGCTGGTTTATATTTTGATAATTATCACCATCCAGGCTGTCTCACAACCGGCCGTGATTGGGAGTCCCATTGGGCAGCGCACAATTGGCCCAGCGTCGTCCGGGTTTGGCTGGTGTAGGCCATCATTGTAAATAATAATGTTTTCTTAACTTACTTTCCTAGTTAAATAAAGGTAAAATATTATTATCACCAGCATAGCTGACATTAGCTAGATAGCTACCTAACTAGCTAGTTAGCTAACGTTATCCGAGTTGTATTGAGGTAGGTTTTGCCTATGAAACACGATAACATCATGATCGCGATCATCATGATTGTGATGTTGCCAGATTGACTTTAGATGCAGTATAAGTTTATCCAGCTAACTAAGATTTAGGCGACCACCGTATTTTAGCTAGCTAACATTATCATTGCTAGCTAGCTATTTTTTGACAAACTTTGCTAAGAGTAATGGCAACATAATGACATCTTATGGCAAAGTTGTTTCCTAGTTATTTACCTACTTAAGCAATGCCATCCTATTTCCATGCCACTCTAAATTAGTGTAATTTAGACTGAACAGTCACATTAGCCTCTGAAGTACAACCCATGTCTAGGGCACACATTCATTTTGGATGCAGCTATGTTGGTACTAACTAGCTAACTCATGTCAACAGTGTACTAACTAGCAGCAACAAACTTCAACCAACCCAGGACTTTAGCAAAACATGTCACAGTTGTTTGCATAGTGTAACGGCGTCACCGGTCTGAATCTAATCCAATCTGCACCCAGTCAGTCTACAAATGTAAAGCTTAGAATTAGCTTCCAGAATGTTTACAAATGAGGGATGATGACAATCGTTGACCCTGTTTTCTCTGTTAGACAAAGTGCACAGCTGGGTGCCAGAGTGATCCCCTGGTCATGGATGGATGCCGGAACCAACCAGAAGGAGCAAAGGTGGGTATCATAACATGTCCAGCAATGTGATTGCAATGGTGTAGCAACCTCCAAAAATCATTTAATTCACTGTTCACTTGCTGTTTTCACAGCTTGTCAGACAAAAATAAAAGTGTGTAATGTGACACCAGTACCCTTCTGACACTTCCTCTATTGTTGCCAGTCTCCCTCGACTCAAATGAAAAGGACATGCCATCACGAGGCCTAACTGAACAGTGTTCACAGAAACATGTATGGAGCCAGCACATGGAAACTTGCAAGATGACGTGATGAAGTCCAGACTGACGGGCTTGATACTGATGTCCCTGAATGGACAGAGACCTGGCACTCTGCATTAACATTTTACTAGACAATTTTGACGTATTGTCTTTTTTTATTATTGAATTGAATGGTGTCTGTCAATATGGGGAGGAAGACATCCTGTGTATTCTGCACCAGGGTCAGGGAACTGTTGTATATGGGACACCACAAAGGAAGGTATGACCACTCTGACATGTTTGCCAAGGTAGCCCCATTACCACCAGACAAAATGCAGATAGGCAGTGCCTTTATCAGCTGGGAATGACAATGAAAGATGAAAGGTGCACATTGTTACACAGTATTAGCAGAAGACTGCTTCTATGGCATTATGTAAAGGGTTGTTTATTCTACATCAGTGGTCACAAACCGGGCGATCGCGATCGACTGGTCGATCTTCAAGGCATTCCTAGTCGATCACCAAACATTTCTGTAGAAAAGCCAACAAAAAAGGCTTGCGTTCCTTTTTTTATATTCGTGGTGCGCTATTGGTCGGTAGGTACACTTGATTCAGAAGCCCTGCGAACCGGGTAGGCAAAGTGTTTCCATTTGGAACCATTCCTCGACAGACCGTGTTATCTGTGGCTAAATCGAGTGTGCCTACTGCGCTGGCCAATCGTATAGCCCAAATCACCGTGCCAACAGCTTCCACGACCCCGGCCACAGCAAAGTTTGATACGAGAGACAGTCAAAGAATACAGCAAAGAGCTGCTGTTTTTATGAGTGAGTTCATGACTAAGTTTTTATTCAGCACAGTCAACACTGTTTTTATTCAACACTATTACAAAACATAAAACGTGCTTCTCCCTACTTCCACTGCAGCGGCAATGAAACGAGTAGTCAAGTGTATCGATAGCCCTGCGTTATTATTATTATTATTATTGTTATTAGCAGCTCGTCGTGTCTATTTTAATAGCAAGGAAAATTTATCTTTGTGGTCACAGGAACAACATGAACTTGTGCATGAGGCAGATGAGGTGCGACTCGAGTTTCGCCATCAGGTGGAAGACGGTGTCCCCTCTTTCTGGTCAGTCTCACCGGAGGAAAGGAAGGTGAGAGCAGGGACCGTGAAAGACGGACCCTCTGCTGCTCCCTCCCTCCGCTGAGACTAACGCTGTGTTCAAAACAACTGGGAACTCGGAAATCTCCGACTTGCGAATTCCGACTTGCAAATCTTTTATTTTGTATTTTTGGGGAGTGATACAATTTATTATCAAAGCTCGAGTTTTGAAATATAATATGGTCAGAGAAGAACAATATTAGCAGGCATATAGTCAATATGCTGTGATCATGTACTGCACAAATCTCATTCCTACAGAACCGTTTTTATTAGGTTAATGTTACATTACAGCCGTAGATCTCGGCCTGCTTTATGACTATGAAAGGGATCTTGACCCAGAAAAGGCTGTTGACCACTGTTCTACATGGAACTGTTACTACATTTGAAAGTTATCAAAAACACAGTTTAGCATATCTATCTCACAATACATACATCTGCCTGTAGTTATTGAACTCAACCTGCAGGAGAAGTGTTTGTTGTGATTGAGTGGGGAACAGAATAGTCAGCTAGAGATGACATGCAGGAGCTTGCAGGGATTTGTAGTCTTGCATGATGTCTACTTTGATGCTAATTAGCATTTTTGAATCTGAGAGTAAATAGAGCTGAATATACTGATAAAAGTCACCTTGTCCGAGAGAGATTTACATGGTTATCAAATCGTCACGCCAGGGTAAGCCTACACAAAACACAGCCCTTATTTGCAGTGTTTCTAAAATCTCCTATGGCAAAAAAATGAATGGTGGAAAAAACTATTGGAACCATTTCCCTGTTTGATCGCTAGGTTTTATGGGTATTATGACTCATACAGTGGTACTCTATGGTGTGTGTTGGTGGTGGACACACCCAAGAAACACCCACATCAAACCATGGCCGACAGCATTTCTTGAGGAGCAAGATAAAAAAAACTAGGCCAAATCAGAAGGTGCAGTTCCCCTTTGAAGACGTAAGGCGCAGTTCCCCTTTAAGACACAAGAATGGGTGTGAAGCACGCACTGCGCTGTGAAACTAAACGCTGTGCCTTTAAGCCACGATGGCCGGGTATGGCAGCCATGTTGCCACCCCCATTCCATTGAGCCTATACCATATCATCCGTGGGCGGATCCCTTTACCCACCAATCAGGTAAGAGGCTTTAGGCGGTGAGCAGTGGCAGTGGTAAGGCTCTGCTGTGTGTACGGTTACTTAACCCCTTCACTGGTGTTCGTAGGGATGAAATTCCACTCCATGGGGAACCATATAGGTTACTGTACTCACTTCACAGTCCCGTGGTTCTGCATAGAGACAGTCAACGTCCCAGTGATTTCTCTGTGACTTAAACACTGTTGTGTAGGCCGGTTACAATTCTACATTACGGGTCACACATTACTATAAACTCTGACTGTTCTAAAAACGTTCATACGGAGAGAGAAATGGGCTACCGTCTTCACGAGACGGTGCTCCAAAACTCTTAACTAGCTGGTCCTGTGGAGGACAGGACAGTGAGCATGTAACTACTCAGCTAATGTTTCAAACTCATCTGTACTGGAATGGAAACAGTCCTTTGAGTATCAGTAGAGTAACAATGGCCTCTGGCTGGCATTTCCCCTGCTCGGCAAGGCTGTACTAAAGCACATCATGTCCATGTGCTTCTCTAGGGATGAGTGTGTCTGAATGGGCTGGGAGTACACATTCCTCCACTGCACGCAACTGTGTGAAAAGCTCACTGCCACTAACGCCACGTATCACATAGGCTGCGTTTACACAGGCAGCCCAATTCTGATCCTTTTTTTTCTCCTCTCACTAATTGGTCTTTTGACCAATCAGATCAGCTCTGAAAAAGATCTGATGTGATTGGCGAAAAGACTCATTAGAGGGAAAAGAGATCAGAATTGGGCTGCCTGTGTAAACGTAGCCATATTAGCACATCATGTCCAAATCCAATACCACACATGGGTGAACAACCTTTAAATCAATACTAATCCTAATAATAATACTGCGTAACAAAGGCTCTGATTCAACACCTCTAGAACACCAAGGGGTGGTTTACCGGACACAGATTTTTTTTAACCTTTATTTAACTAGGCAAGTCAGTTAAGAACAAATTCGTATTTACAATGACGGCCTAGGAACAGTGGGTTAACAGATTTTTACCTTGTCAGCTCGGGGATTCGATCTAGCAACCTTCCGGTTACTGGCCCAACGCTCTAACCACTAGGCTACCCGCCGCCCCTGCGCYGGTTCTACGGACACAGATTAACACCAGTCTTGGACTAAAAAGCATTTTCAAAAAGATTCTCAATTGAACTTGCTTTTTAGTCCAGGACTAGTGTTAATCTGTGTCCGTAGAACTGGCCCCAAGTCTTAGTCAGCTCTACAGAAACACACCAAGGTCAGAATACGGCGGATCTGTAGATACACGTCTGCCACACCTACATTTATTAAATTTCCGTCCAAAACGAATAGCAGGTGAATAGCACGCTATCCTCATGCTTAAAGTCAGAATATGCACAGAGAAGTGCGTAAACATGTATTTACGTTACGGTCCCCTAGCATTTAGTCATTCTCTGTCTCGGGGGAGAGGTTTGTTTTGCGTGTGGCTGTGTGTGCTGTGTCGTTGTGTGTGTGTGTGTGTGTTGGCTTGTGTGGTGGTGTGGTGTGTGTGTGTGGTGTGTGTGGTGTGTGTGTGTGTGTGTGGGTGTTGTGTTGTGTGTGTGTGGTGTGTGTGTGTGTGTGTGTGTGTGTGTGTGTGTGTGGGTGTGTGTGGTGTAGGAATGTGAGCCATCAGGGTCCCGGTGACGTGGTGTTCCGACCGGGCACTGATACTTTATCACGATACGGGTCAGAACTCATCAGATCCTGGAGAGTACAGTAACCTCATCCTCTCACCGGCTCTAAAAAACAACAACCTTTCTCCCTTTCGTTTTACTCTCAACTTTCTCTCTTCCTCTCTCGGCTCATTCTCAGACTCTCACCGCCTTACTCTCGCCTCGCCTTTGCTTCTCCTCTCTCACTCTAGCTACTTCCTTTCTTCTCTTAATAATGATATCTTCTTTTCTCTCCGTCTAAACCTTCCCTCTCCTCTCTCAGTCCCTCCGTAGATCCTTTCATTCAATTCAATTTTCAATTGACTTTATTGACATGGCAATTTCATTATTACTATGTCGCAGTTGGTCAATAGTAATACTGAGTATCTGAAAAAAGTACAGCACAATCAAATAAATAATACTAATCTGTAATGTGTTAGATATATGGAAAAATAATACTATATATTTAATTAATATCAGATGGGTGTAAGAAGTAACTGGTGGGGACCGAATTCAACGTAGAGACCCTTTACTCATCTATTACCGTCTCGGCAACAGACCTTGATAGAGTAACTAAAGTGGGAGGAGAGTAAGCATTCAGCATGGTGAAACGGAGGGTAGCGCTGCGCTCATCCACGGTCTTTTGCACCATACAGTTAGGGTCTTCGGGTGGCACAGAGAGAGTTTAATATGGTCTCAGTTTTATTCATAGCAAACAATGAGGAGCGTGCAGGGGGAGAACACAGTATCATTCAGTGTCACCGCCTTGAAGTGTTTCTAAGCCCAGAAAGTTCATACATGAAGTGACGAACAAAGTCCTTCACTTTTATAATCATCAGCCACAATCATTCAGTGTCGTCAGACCTTTTTTGGCATACTGCCGAGTGAAAAGCAGCGGAGTCAAACACACACTCAAGTTATAATCAGATCGACAAGCACATGCAGGATAACCAGAACAATGTACAACACGCAATGACCAGACATGCGACTACCTGACATACGGCTGCTCATACATGTATGTTCAAACCATGAGTAAATCTGCTCATATTCTCATTATGAAAGTATAGCCAGAAGTGCAAAAGCAGTGTTTCCCTTCTGCCTGTGTGGAACTCTCTGCAGCCTGCCGGTCCAGCGCATTGGACTCGCCTCATATTACATTCAGCGCGAGGCTCACATGCTTGGGTGGAGTTTCAGGTTAACTCTGACGTCCAGCCGTCTGATCTTCGATCTACCCTCCAAGTTCTGCAACTCTGCAGTAACGCGGGACTCCCGACTACATCAGTAATGTAGCAAGCACTACAGCACATACACACGACCACACACACACACCACACACAACACACAACACACACACACACACACACACACACAGACGCAGACACCACACACACACACACACACACACACACACACACACAGATGCCAGGGCAGAGCTCATCTGAAGGCTCCAGGATTCAGAGGTACCGACACATGGCCATCATCCAGTGATTTACTGTACTGGACTGTTGAACGTGGCTACATAATTCAACTGATAACATTAGTTGCGTTAAACACAGGACATGAGCTGTAAGTAAGACTTGATTAAGGATTTGGAAGTGAACAAATACAGTACAATCAGTACAGTAAAACACACTCAGAATAGTTGGTTGCTAGCAATCATTTATGTATTGTGTTTTGGACAGATGGGTGTTTGTGTGTGGGGGGGGTTGTCTTAGGCTGCACGCCAGGGGTCAGGGTGACTAGTGGGCCATGCTGCTTTCTGGGAAATGCGACGTCATCAGCAACCATGGCGGTGGTGTTGCTTTGGTGGGAAAGAAATGAATGATTGAAAAATCCCACCGTCTCCATTCACTCTGCTCTGTTGCTAAGGCAATCGTGTCAAGGGCACAGAGAATGCTGAGTAAAATCATTTATATGTCGTCAAGTTAGCGCTTCTAGCGGGTTCAGCATGGTGTTTAGTCGCTAATAGCTCACTGCATTTGGCGCCACATGTCATGATTGGTCCTGCCTAACAGTGTTAAACCGTCGCATACCGAACAACAGTGTCAGACGAACAAATAAGGGAAAAGCAGACAGTAATCGAGGTAATTTTACAGCAATAGATGTTTGATGCATGCCGTGGACCCACTAGTATATAACTTAGTGTGTAGTCTTTGACGAAGTCGTTCTTTTCTTGGCGCTTGCAAGACACTCGTGCAAACTTGTTCGCAGTCATCAGGATCCACTACGTCTGTAACGCTCAAAATTAACGCAGTTATCCGACTGGGCCACTAGCACAGTCCCCTTTAGCCTCAGAACCCATTGAGCGTAGGAACTTCATGCCGACGCGCTGGGTTGTTACGCTTGCGGCTGCTGACTAAGCACACACCCCATCACTCGCAACGCACACTACACACACAACACCCACAACACACAACACACCACTAAGCAACAACACACACCACACACACGCAGCACACACACACAAACACACCAGACAACCACACACACAACGCAGCTGAAAACACAAGTTATTGTATCACCAGCGCTTCCATAGGACATGAAGACAGTCCCCAAACTAGGCTCGTTAAGTTCTAAGCCAGTAGTCAACCAGAAGTGTAAGAGTCAGTCAAACCGGCATACGAATGTCACAAACGCCGTCACGGACAACGGCATCCCAGTCGCTCTCCTCTCCTGTTGCTCCCAGCCCCGAGTCAGTCAAACAGCGTGACGACAAGCGTGACCCGACGTGTCGCGATCATATCAGCCTTCTTCAATCTCTCTGCGCTTCCTTGCCAATCTAATGGGCACCACTGGCACCAGCATTAATGCCCTAATAGCGCTGCCTCCTGTCTCAGCCCGCATGCCTGCCTGCCAAGATGAAGGCCAGAGAGAGAGAGAACAGTCTGTTCCTGGAAAGGAAAATAAAGGGCTGAGCACGCAGGCATAGCATTCTGCCAGCAGATAAGAGGCATGGAGGACAGAGGCAGAAGGGGGGCAGGGCTGAACAAATACAGGGCCTGATGCCGGCGAGACAGACACACAGACAGGAGAGAGGGGAGGGCATCAGGGTAGTGCTACGCTAACTAGCTAGCACTGGGATAGGTTGGTGTGTTCTGGGCTGGGATGGGCTGGGGATTTGCCAGGCTGAGTTTAGCTGAAGTGGGCCTGTGTGAGTTATACTGGACTGGGCTGAGGTGAGCGGTGCTGGCGAATTCCGCGTCGATCAGACAGTGATAAATGTCAGACTGGGGTGAACTCTGTGTGCTCCGCTGGCATGTGTATTTCCTGATGAGTCAGACGGAGCCTCACTGGGTTCTATGGCTCTCTGTGGACCTACTGTAAGCCGTCTGTCTCGGGCCTGAATAACCAGCTGAGCTGACACGGACATAAGTTGATGAAGTAATGCGCCATGACCGTCTGAATTCTTGAAAATAGGAAAAGAATAGGAGTGCACTGTTACAGGTTTATTTCTAGTGATGGAAACTATTGGATATTCAACCATTACATCGAATTATATTTCCATCCTTCTCCTCACCTCTCGAATCTTATATCCATCTTCTCAAAGTTTCCATACTAAAATCAACTCCTATCACTTTCCCAGTGTATACTTGTTAATATGTCAAGTGTCAAGCAGATAAAAACTGATCAGCCTTGATGATGTGTGTGAGGCTTGAGGGTGTGTGTGTGTGAGGCTTGAGGGTGTGTGTGTGTGAGCGCGCTTCCCCCGGTAACATGGCAAAGCAGTCATTTACACTATGTACACTCTCTATTTAAACGTTCCGACACTGTCTCCCCTGCCCTGTACATCAAAACATCACACTAACCACCAGTGACCCCGCATGCAAACACATACCCAACCAAGCCAGCTTACTGTCGGCAACATCTTGAGATCGCGCGCAAACAAACACAATCTAAAACGCACAGGCATTCACACACTAACACCGTGACAAACAGTGACACACAATGTCAAACCCAAGATGGAATGCATTTTGGCCAGTGCTCTCTGTATGTGAGAATCACTTGAAAAAAAGGTGGGTGCATGTTTAGCAAAGGACACCAAACCAGATTCCCGGACTGCCCTCAGAGTCCGTATGAGTCATCAACCCCCGCTGTGCAATTCTCCAAAACAAGATGAGATCACACGAACCAGGCCCATCCAAAGCCTATTCTCCCTGGAGAAACAACAAGCACTAAAATCTCCTAGGAGGCCACCCAGAGAAAAGGAAATACTCTTTAAAACTATTTTTGCATTCAAGTGCAATGGTTACATTATCCTTCAGCCTTCTGTAAACGGAATGGGTAAGGACAGAAAGTGAGAGCAGTGTGATCCTCTCAGTACCTTAAAGCCTAGATGAATCTCTCATCATTTGGTTTCAGATATCTCTTTGTCTTAGCAGCTAGCTTGGTACTGCACCGTGTGTGCGCAAGGCAAAGTGCTAGTTGCTAGCATCTCCCTGGCTGATCCTGTGTACAGCAGCGTGGCTGACTCTCTGGGAGGGGCATCTGAGGGCACGCTGCACCAGACACTCCTTATGATACGGCTGCCGCATCGCGCTCAATCTACCCCTCTATACCTCCTCTCATCTCACGCCTTCGATAAGCACATCCATCTCTCCCTACCTAACATATCTCCCTCTTCCTTCTCTTCATCGACTACTACTCTCTCTCTCTATCCATCCCTCTCTCTCCACCGCTCTTTCTCTCCGCCTCTTTCTGGCGATATGCCGGCGCTGCTGAGTTGTGCTTGGATGCAGCTTGAGCTGGTGTGCGTTTGCCGCTGTCTCTTATACACATCTAGATGTGTATAAGAGACAGCACACACACACTGCAGTGCTATGCTCTGTATGGTCCCGTTACCAAGGAAACGGAGGGGAAATAGTTTGGCAGACAAGCTAGAGAGGGGCTGATAAGACGCAGGAGAAAGGGAGTGGGAGAGAGAACAGAAAGAGAGAAGGGGGGGAGAGGGAACAATGAGAAAGAAGGACAAGGGAAAGAATATACAACTATAGAGAGAAACCATAGCGGGGGACATAGCCTACTGTCTATATGGTTCAGTAAGTACTATTACAGATCGGAGCTACGTACACATCGACATATGAAAAGGAAAGCAAGTTTCAGATTGGGTAAATGTGTATATATTTTGTTGTGATTCTGTTGTGATTTAAAAACCAATGAATAAAAAGTATTAAAAGCTACAATATGTAACTGTTTGGGAGACCTGACTAAATTCACATTGAAATGTGAGTTATAGATCTGTCATTCTCATTGCAAGCAGGTCTAAGAARCGGTAGATCTGTTCTATGTGCGCTATTTCTATGCTTCTCTTAAATTTAATTTAGCTTTTTTTTTTTTTTTTACTTTCGGTTTTGTGCACCAGCTTCAAACAGCTGAAAATACAATATTTTTGGTTATTGAAAAGATATTTCACAGCGGTTTAGATGGAACAATGATGCTCCACACTATAAATWGCTTGTTTTGTCACAAACTTAATATAGGCAAACAAGTTCTGCATATTGCACCTTTTTGTTTCTTCTTCTATGCCCTGCCGTTCAAAAGTTCGGGGTCACATAGGAATTCTTGTTTTTGTCCATTAAAATAACATCAAATTGATCCGAAATACAGTGTAGACATGGTTAATGTTGTAAATRAGTATTGTAGCTGGAAACGGCWGATTTTTTAATGGAATATCTACATAGGCGTACAGAGGCCCATTATCAGCAACCATCACTCCTGTGTTCCAACGGCACGTTGTGTTAGCTAATCCAAGTTTATCATTTCAAAAGGCTAATTGATCATTAGAAAATCTTTTGCAATTATGTTAGCACAGCTGAAAACTGTTGTTCTGATTTAAAGAAGCAATACAACTGGCCTTCTTTAGACTAGTTGAGTATCTGGAGCATCAGCTTTTGTGGGTTCGATTACAGGTTCAAAATGTCCAGAAACAAAAACCTTTCTTCTGAAACTCGTCAGTATATTCTTGTTCTGAGAAATGAAGGCTATTCCATGCGAGAAATTGCCAAGAAACTGAAGATATCGTACAGCGCTGTGTACTACTCCCTTCACAGAACAGCGCAGACTGGCTCTAACCAGAATAGAAAGAGGAGTGGGAGGCCCCGGTGCACAACTGAGCAAGAGGACAAGTTACATGTAGAGTGTCTATTTGAGAAAAACAGACGCCTCACAAGTCCTCAACTGGAGCTTCATTAAATAGTACCCGCAAAACACCAGTCTCAACGTCAACAGTGAAAGAGGCGACTCCGGGATGCTGGCCTTCTAGGCAGAGTTGCAAAGAAAAAGTAACATCTCAGACTGGCCAATAAAAATAAAAGATAAGATGGGCAAAAGAACAGACACTAGACAGAGAACTCTGCCTAGAAGGCCAGCATCCCGGAGTCTACTTTGGAAAAAGTACTTGTGCCATGCACAATAATTGTTTACAGACAGATTATTTAATCTTATAATACTGTTTCACAATTTCAGTTAGTCAGAGAGTTTACATAAACTAAGCTAACTGTGCCTTTAAACAGCTTGGAAAATTCCAGAAAATTACGGCAGGCTTTAGAAGCTTCAGATGAGCTAATTGACATCATTTGAGTCAATTGGAGGTTACCTGTGGATGTATTTCAAGGCCTACCTCAACGTTGCTTACATTATGGGGAAAATCAAAGGAAATCAGCCAAGACCCTGAAACAAAATTGTAGACGCTCCACAATGTCTGGTTCATCCTTGGGAGCAATTTCCAACGACTGAAATACATGTTCATCTGTACAAACATAGTATGCAATATAAAACACATGGGACCAACGCAGCCGTCTAACCGCTCTAGGAAGGATCGACCGTTTGTCTCCTAGAGATGAATTGTACTTTGAGTGCGAAAAGGGCAAAGCCAACTCCAGACCAGCAAAGGCTTTGTGAAATTGCTGGAGGAAACAAGTACAAAGTATCTATATCCCACAGTTAGAACGAGGTCTGATATTCAACATACACTATGAAAGGCTGCTGCAAAGGAACCACTGCTAAACCAACGCCATAAAAAAGCAGACTACGGTTTGCAACTGCACATGGGACAAAGATCGTACTTTTTGGAGAAATGTTCTGGTCTGATGAAACAAAAATGTAACTGTTTGGCCATAATGACCATCGTTATGTTTGGAAGAAAAGGGGGGCTTGCAAGCCCAAGAACACCATCCCCAACCGTGAAGCACGGGGGTGGCAGAATCATGTTCTGGGGGTTCTTTGCTGCAGAGGGTCTGGTGCACTTCACAAATAGATGCATCATGAGGAGGAAAATTATGTGATATATTGAAGCACATCTCAAGACTTCATCAGGAAGTTAAATGGGTCTTCCAAATGGACAATGACCCCAAGCATACTTCCAAAGTTGTGGCAAAATGCTTAAGGACAACAAAGCAAGGTATTGGATGGCCATCACAAAGCCCTGACTCAATCCTAAGAAAGTTTGTTGGCAGAACTAAAAAGCTGGTGCGAGCAAGGACCTACAGAGCCTACTCAGTTACACCAGCTCTGTCAGGAGGAATAGGCCAAAATTCACCCAACTTATTGTGGGAAGCTTGTGGAAGGCTACCCGAAACGTTTGACCCAAGTTAAACAATTTAAAGGCAATGCTACCAAATACTAATTGAGTGTATGTAAACTTCTGACGCACTGGGAATGTGATGAAAGAAATAAAAGCTGAAAGAAATAATTCTCTACTATTATTCTGACATTTCACATTCTTAAAATAAAAGTGGTGATCCTAACTGACCTAAAACAGGGAATGTTTACTAGGATTAAATGTCAGGAATTGTGAAAAGCTGAGTTTAAATGTATTTGGCTGAGGTGTATGTAAACTTCCGACTTCAACTGTATATTAGAGAGAATAGAACTGCTGGTACAATGGCCTTGTAATTTAGCAGCACACCTCCCTCCCTTTCTGTTCCTCAGTCTAACCTTTGCCTCACCCACCCCCTCAATTGATTCCTTGATCTATGACTCATTCCTACTGTTCTATCGACTTCGACTACACTATTTAACACACATCAAGGACATTATTTCCATTCAAGATGGCACAGTATGCCAAAGCTAGATTAGAGGAGTTGGGTATGAAACATGTAGGCTGCAACATTGGCTTGAGACTCAACTAACCCATTTACCATCAGCTGCCTGCCTGCCACACTTATGGAGCAGAGCAAGCATAACATTTGACCTAGAAGCATAATAGTCAGTTCCATGACAGAGGAGCAAAGGGCCGATGTCTGGGAGAGTGACGTCTCTGTTAAAACACATGGTGTCTGGGTATTACACAAAGTACATCACTGTGGGAGTAAGGTGTCTCTCTTTACTTCTCCGACTGGGTCACCTCACAGCACACACACACGTGGCTGGTATTGACTGCAGCTCAGGTGARGTGTAGATCCCAAAATGTATTCTGACAGCTCCTACCCACTGAACACTGGAACTGGTGCTACCCCTCACATCTCTACTGCACACACACACTGTCAACCCTGGAACTGGTGCCCTGTTCGCACGCTAGCCTAAATCCACAACTACTGCAGTACCACTACGACAACTACCACTACTACTACCCTACATTACAACTGGGCAATTCCACGGTGAGAAAATTACACTGAGACTCGAAAATGTACGCCAAACAAAAAACATTGAAGACTTCTTTGAACAATTTACACAGTAAATCAATAAAAAACACATTTACAGGAAAAACTGTGCCGATGCAGAGCTTGATAACAGAGCTACGGTAAAATCCCAGTTTTTTTCCGGTTACCAAACTTTGTATCGGCACAGTTTTTCATGTAATGCGTTTTTGTAAAACTTTCTGCATGAAATGTTCCTAAGTAAAGTTTGAAATCAATGGTATTTGTTTGGTATACATTTTAAAGGGAAAATGTGAGTCTCAGCATAATTGCCTTACCATGGAATTGCCAAACTACTACCACTATTAAGACTACAACTACCACAACTATTACTACCCTACAGTACATTACAGCTACTACTACTATTAAGACTACAACTACCACAACTCTGTAATTAATGTAGGGTAGAATAGTTGTGGTAGTTGTAGTCTTAATAGTTGTAGTAGCTGTAATTGTACTGATGGTAGTAATAGTTGTGGTAGTTGTAGTCTTAATAGTAGTAGTAGCTGTAATGTACTGTAGGGTAGTAATAGTTGTGGTAGTTGTAGTCTTAATAGTAGTAGTAGCTGTAATGTACTGTAGGGTAGTAATAGTTGTGGTGT
>NC_036841.1:16787777-16807058 GCF_002910315.2 Salvelinus sp. IW2-2015
TGCGTAGTTGTAGTCTTAATAGTAGTAGTAGCTGTAATGTACATGTAGGGTAGTAATAGTTGTGGTAGTTGTAGTCTTAATAGTAGTAGTAGCTGTAATGTACTGTAGAGGTATAATAGTGGTAGTTGTAGTCTTAATAGTAGTAGTAGCTGTAATGTACTGTAGGTAGTAATAGTTGTGGTAGTTGTAGTCTTAATAGTAGTAGTAGCCTGAATGTAATTTAGTTAAATCTACTACTACTATTAAGACTACAACTACCACAACTATTACTACCCTACAGTACATTACAGCTACTACCACTATTAAGACTACAACTACCACAACTCTTACTACTACCCCCTCTGCTACTTCTAGGATGACTACTATCCCCACCACCACTACTTCTGCGACCATACATATTTCTATTAAATATTCCACTCCAACCTCCTAGAGTAAAGGTGGCGTAACAGAGTCTAGACAGTTCTGCAATGGCTAACACCACTGATAAGAGGCAGACCCTGGGCTCAAGGTGCAGTAGTGAACAACTGAGATAATATGTTAATATAACATAGTGACTAGGCAGCAGATTATATCAAAGCGACTTACAGTCAACACATAGGGTTATATTCAGTATAATGTATTGCGGCTTATGCAGGACTCAAACCATGCTCTAGTCTAGTTGAACCAAGGAGTAGATAGGTCTGAACCCTGCTTTAGGAGAGGGCTGAGTGGGCTGAGAAACTGGTTCAGGGTGGGGTGGAAACCTGGGGGAATGCAGTGAGAGTGGGTGAGACCGATGTAGGACCGTGACATAACCTGGCTCAAATATCCAGACCTGCGTCACTGAGCAAGGTCACTGACAACTTACAGCACTGCAGCCAACTAGGCTCTGTACGGCTAGTAGGGATGGGGCAAAATCAACTACCACACTTTGGTCATCAAGGTTGGAGTAAATTCGAATTGAAGTCAATTCTAATTGAAGTCAGTCAATTCAGGAAGTAAACTGAAATTCCAATTCAATAATTGAAAAAGGCATTTTATTTTGAGTGAATTCTCAATAAACCTAAAAGGAGAAACTACTCATTTGAAAATGTTATTTTTGTCTTTGTTTGTTTGTTTATTTCCTGAATTCACCGACTTCAATTCAAATTTTCAACCCTGTTTGTCATGTCTGGCCATTGTCTAAGCTTGTAAAATCAAAGTTTAATGCTATGCTAAGGAAGGTTAAAAATAACCACTCTTTCATACATTCATATTCTCAAAACGCACAAAGACAAAAACAATCCAAACAAGCGCATACATACATGGCCATACAAAAAGCTACGATTGGCTAGGCAAGCAAACAGTCAAACATACTGTACACAGCCATCCAAACAGACACCGACTAACCAAACAAACACACACACTCTTACCAAACCAGCCACAAGAATACCTTGTTTGTGTACGAGTGAGAGATATAGATTGAAAGAGTTGCCTTCAAATCTAGTGAAACGTTGGCATAAACAGTGGCATGACAATAGGGGCATACTGGCATACACAGTGGCATGGGAGAAGTCAGGGGCATATAGGACAGCTATGGCCCCACTTACCTGAGGGCGTGGCCCTATCACAATGAATCAGACAGGGAGCAGAACAGATGGGATTACATACCCACCCTTTATCAGTGAGATGACAGTGACAGCTCAACATTGCAATAGATGATGTAATCAAAATGGGACTCCACAGCTAATCACCCCCTATCTATAGAGTAGAATTATATAAACGTTGATTTGGGTACTAATCCTTTCTATTTCAGTCAGCCTCCCCTCCTCCTCGCCCCTCATCCTCCTCTCAGCAGGATATGGCATTTGATGACATTGAGTCCCCAGCTCACACTGTTCCCTTCCACAATTCTCTACATTTCTCTCTTCGCCAGCTTCTCCCCCTATCTCCCCTCATCTTGGTGCTCCCATTGATGACGCCATTCCTTCCTGTCCCCAAACCCACCACCTTGGCCCTCCCGCCGCCCTCCCCGTTCACTCACCTTGGTGCGCCCGTTGATGACACAGTCCCCCAGCTGCCCGTTGGCAGCGCTGTGCATCACGGCCTCGTCGATGCGTGCCATCAGCGTGGCGATGCCCTCGCACCCCGGCTCGTGCCCCTCCACCCAGGCGATCTGGTCTCCACGGATACTCCGCGAGGGGATGCTCCTCTGGCTAACCAGCTGACCGCCGCGGAACTTCCCGCTGCGATTCAGACTCTCCACCTCGCCCATCACCGACTCACCCAGCCGTGGCCCCAGGAAACTGTCCTTCACACAGATACCGTAGGAATTCATACAGGGCACGATGTACTTCTGGGCGATATGCTCCGCCGACCAGCCCGCCCCGGCCTGTAACCGTAGAGACGGGATGCTGTTGGACTCTACTGGGGACGTCTGGTCTGGAATGGCCCCGGTGCTCAGCAGTGTCACCTTGTGTACATTGTGGTGCAGCTTGTTGTTGTGAGGGGCGGGCAAAGGGGGGTGAGGGGTGGCGCCGTGGTTGTGGTTGCTAAGGTTATTGTTGATGCTGTTGTCGCCATTAGCAGCGGGCGGAACCGCCTTGCCTGGTTTGGAGGGCTCTGCTTTGTGAACGTCGCTCTCCGCTACTAGTCTCCGTTTGCAGTCCGGGGTTATCGACTCTCCAGGTCCGTAGAACATCATACCTAGAGATCCTAAACCTGACCCCGCTGACAAGCCACATCCTTTGGGCGTCTCCAGACCCATGTCCCGGTTCTCCCCGCCTCTCCGCTTCCGATGGTGCTGTTTGACCTGCGGGTCACCATTGGCCCTCTTCACTAGAAGAGCACATTTCTCATGTTGTGCTCTGTCCCCATTCTCCACGAGGCGTGCTCTGTTGCCGAGGGGTTGCGCAAGGCCATTGGGTGTCTCCCCCACCCCCCTCACTTGCGGAGAACAACCGTTGGGAGTTTGCGCCAAAACCCCACTATGGCTGCCCTCAATGGTTGCGCACGGAGACACGATCCCGCCGTTATAGAACGGCAGCCCAGTATTCGGCTGCTTCTTTAAAACCATGATTCCGGAAGAGCTTGCTTTGGAAGCCAGACCTGACAGTAACTCCGCAGCRGTGGCGCTCCCAACAGGCGCCATGCCCGGGCAGTATCTATTTAGTCCATTTAGTCCCATGTTGGTCTGGAAAGGGTGAAGCTCGGCAGCTCCGAATATGTGTTCACCGTTTGTCACTCTCTCATGCGAGGCTGAAAAACTGTGATGTGCGTGGGAAGAGCTTGGATTTAAAAGGTCCGTGTATTCCAAGCTCTCCATTTCATCTCATCTAGTGCTGGATGTGCACGTAGCCCACGTCCTCGCCTCATTTTTTACCAGAGCCACTGTGCGAGAGGGAGTGTGTAGTACAACTGCCGAGTCTGCGAGAGAGGAGCGTTGCCACAGCTTTGGAAAGTCTCATATTAAAAAGTCCGAATAGCTCCGAATATGCCTCAGTTTCTTTCATTCATGTTTTTTCTTGAAATGGTTTCACATTTGTCTTCTATTGAAATGTTTTCTGATATTCTGAAGCTTGCGATGTTTCTAAAACCAAATAATACAAKAATTACTTGACTGTGATTACCGTTAGCCTACAATAAATATGCTAATTGTATCGCCCACACTCAAGCTAAACACAAAGCAGCCTAATTTCCAAACCAGGCCTAGGCTATTCACATTCCCTAAATCAAGAAACCTGTAAAGGACCCGAAACTTGCTAGACACATTTAATTGTAGGCCTAATATCTTTTGTAGCGTGGCTTACATTTGACCAACTTTAAATATGTCGAAATTGCTTTAAAATATTCTTATATAATATTCGAATAATATATTATATTCAGACATTGGGCTATAGTGGCCAGGGTAGTTAAATAGGAATTGATTTGTTACAGTATTTACATTCTAAAATATCAAAGCAAGGTTCGCTTACAAAAAGGATTTGTGTAAAGCGACTTAATTTTCATGAAATATTTCAGGCAATAACAACACATTAAAGTAATAATACGGATATCTGTAAGAATAATTCCCCACGTCACGAAGAAGGGGGTAAGCACATTGTGAGAGCAGCTACTCTGAAGAACACATGCCCCTCCACCTTGTAATTCATTCGTATTACTTAGTGTGTAGCCTGTATTCATAGGCTATAACTAAGAAATATAGCCTACACGTGTTTGTATTCCTTCCAAGATACAAATAGTCTATATTGGATTATTTGAATGAGTTTAGCTATGACTTTGAAATAAATTCAATAAAGTGCATAATAATAGTAACCCGGGCAAAATATAGCCCTCTGTCAGCTGGTTGTACACTTACCTAAATGTAACGCAGAGCTCCAGTAGCGTAGCCTACGTGCCCGGCTGAGGGTACGTCTGTTATTTCCGGGATTGTCTTGCTGTTGTTCCAGACGATTTTCTTTATGTTTAGCTAATTAATATCCAGATATGTCCACCACCCAGGGTGGAATTTGGAAACAGATGCTTGTCCTTGGGAGAGAACTACCGCTTCTGCCACGGGAGTCAGAGTAGGTCCCCCTCAATCACTAAAAAGTACGCTCCATTTCTCCACCGTGTCTCTCCGCCGGTAATTCCCCCAGCATCTATCTCTATCTCCCCCCCCTCTCTCCGCTCGCTCGCCCTCTCCTGTCCATGAAAGATCCTGTCAGTTGCACATGCACATGGACACGTCATTCAGAACAGTTCAGATCAGAGCCGGTTGTGTGCACAGTTGTTGACATTCTTTGCAAGTTAGCGAGGTATCAGCCCCGTTCTAGATAAGTGTAGGTCAGCAATGGGGTAGCCTACATCTATTACCATAATTGTCTGTATGGTAATAATATATATTTTTGTAAAGTGGTTTCTTGCATCATACAACAGTGCAATTTACAGTAATCTATTTGTCCCAATGTGTTACAGACTAAGTTAACAAATCATTAATTAATGTCAAGCCCTTTATGATGTAAAAACGTTTTATAAGTCTCATGCAATGTAGGCCTGCATTGAACACCGYATATAGGCTACTGTAGGCTACATCATAGAAATCAAAGCTATTTCCATGTGAAAATGTTATGGGTTTTGTTGGTAGGCCACAAGGCCGACATTATGCTCAAATCACCACAATAGACTATTGGCTACTGTCTTAAACTGTAAGGGTACTGCCTCAGTGTTCACTGTAAACGTGCGCCAGAAGTTTCACAAAATTCTCACAATGTTCAAGTTTCTGCTCACAAGACCTAAAAATTTGCTCAGGGCCCCAAAAACTAAATAATTAAGGGAACATTGCTGGACAGACGTTGCTCTTCGGTTTTGTGATGAAGCAAATGTATGTGTAGTTGCAGTGGTGGAACCCAATTGTCATACTTGAGTAAAAGTAAAGATACCTTAATAGAAAATGACTCAGGTAAAAGTGAAAGTCACCCAGTAAAATACTACTTGAGTAAAAGTCTAAAAGTATTTGGTTTTATATATACTTAAGTATCAAAAGTAAATATAATCGCTAAAATATACTTACAGTTGAAGTCGGAAGTTTACATACACTTAGGTTGGAGTTATTAAAACTAGTTTTTCAACCACTCCACACATTTCTTGTTAACAAACTATAGTTTCGGTAAGTTGGTAAGGACTTATCTACTTTGTGCATGAGACAAGTAATTTTTCCAACAATTGTTTACAGATATATCATTTCACTTATAATTCACTGTATCACAATTCCAGTGCTTCAGAAGTTTACATACACTAAGTTGACTGTGCCTTTAAACAGCTTGGAAAATTGCAGAAAATGATGTCATGGCTTTAGAAGCTTCTGAAAGGCTAATTGACATCATTTGAGTCAATTAGGTGTACCTGTGCATGTATTTCAAGGCCTACCTTCAAACTCAGTTTCTCTTTGCTTGACATCATGGGAAAGACCTCCACAAGTCTGGTTCATCCTTGGGAGCAATTTCCAAACGCCTGAAGGTACCACGTTCATCTGTACAAACAATAGTATGCAAGTATAAACACCATGGGACCACGCAGCCGTCATACCGTTCAGGAAGGAGACACGTTCTGTCTCCTAGAGATTAACGTACTTTGGTGTGAAAAGTGCAAATCAATCCCAGAACAACAGCAAAGGACCTTGTGAAGATGGTGGAAGAAACAGGTACAAAAGTATCTATATCCACAGTAAAACAAGTCCTATAGCGGCATAACCTGAAAGGCCGCTCAGCAAGGAAGAAGCCACTGCTCCAAAACCGCCATAAAAAACCCACACTACGGTTTGCAACTGCACATGGGTACAAAGATTGTACTTTTTGGAGAAATGTCCTCTTGTCTGATGACACAAAAACAGAACTGTTTGGCCATAATGACCATCGTTATGTTTGGAGGAAAAAGGGGGAGGCTTTAACGTCGAAGAACACCATCCCAACCGTGAACTACGGGAGTGGTAGCATCATGTTGTGGGGGTGCTTTGCTGCAGGAGGGACTGGTGCACTTCACAAAATAGATGGCATCATGAGGAGGAAAATTATGTGGATATATTGAAGCAACATCTCAAGACTTCAGTCAGGAAGTTAAATGGGTCTTCCAAATGGACAATGACCCCAAGCATACTTCCAAAGTTGTGGAAAAATGGCTTAAGGACAACAAAGTCAAGGTATTGGAGTGGCCATCACAGCCCTGACCTCAATCCTATAGAACATTTGTAGGCAGAACTGAAAAAGTGTGTGCTAGCAAGGAGGCCTACAAACCTGACTCAGTTACACCAGCTCTGTCAGGAGGAATGGGCCAAATTCACTCAACTTATTGTGGGAAGCATGTGGAAAGCTACCCAAAACGTTTGACCCAAGTTAAACAATTTAAAGGCAATGCCACCAAATACTAATTAAGTGTATGTAAACTTCTGACCCACTGGGAATGTGATGAAAGAAATAAAAGCTGAAATAAATCTGACATTTCACATTCTTAAAATAAAGTTGTGATCCTAACTGACCTAAAATAGGGAATTTTTACTAGGATTAAATGTCAGGAATTGTGAAAAACTGAGTTGGAATGTATTTGGCTAAGGTGTCTGTAAACTTCTGACTTCAATTGCAAGTATCAAAAGTACAAGTATAAGTATAAAACATTTCTAATTCCTTAAATTAAGCATTGCAGACGGGACACATTTTCAAAAAATTTTACATTTACAGATGGCCAAGGGCACACTCCGACACCATTTACAAACGAAGCATGTGTTTAATGAGTCCGCCTGTTTAGAGGCAGTAGGGATGACCAGAGATGTTCTCTTGATAAGTATGTGAATTAGACCATATTTTCCTGTCCTGTTAGCATTCAAAATGTAACAAGTAATTTTGGGTGTCAGGGAAAATGTATGGAGTAAAAGTACATTATTTTCTTAAGGAATATAGTAAAGTAAAAGTGGTCAAAATAATAAATAGTAAAGTAAAGTACAGATACCCCCAAAAAACGACTTAAGTAGTACTTGAAAGTCTTTTTACTTAAGTACTTTACACCACTGTGTAGTTGTTGTATTTTTGTTGTCACAGCCTTATTGTGGTGTATGAACTAATGGGTTATAGACCAAGCAACGCAAATATCACAACATGGGTTGTAATATGGCTTTTTAACTGGTCTGGCTTCCCCAGTGATTTTACCCCCTTAAAATTTGTGGGTTCGGCTATTTCATCCACACCTGTTGCTGACGGGTGTATAAAATCGAGCACACAGCCATGCAATCTCCATAGACAAACATTGGCAGTAGAATGGCCTTACTGAAGATCTCAGTGACTTTCAACATGGCACTGTCATAGGATGCCACCTTTTGAACAAGTCAGTTTGTAAAATTTCTGCCTTGCTAGAGCTGCCCCGATCAACTGTAAGTGCTGTTATTGTGAAGTGGAAACTTCTATGAGCAACAACGGCTCAGTGGCGAAGTGGTAGGCCACACAAGCTCACAGAACGGGACCACAGAGTGCTGAAGGGCGTAGTGTGTAAAAATTGTCGGTCCTCGGTTGCAACACTCACTACCGCCGGGAGCTTCATGAAATGGGTTTCCATGGCCGAGCAGCCGCACACAAGCCTAAGATCACCATGCGCAATGCCAAGTGTCAGCTGGAGTGGTGTAAAGCTCGCCGCCATTGGACCCTGGAAACACTTTCTCTGGAGTGATTAATCACGCTTCACCAACCGGCAGTCGGACAGACAAATCTGGGTTTGGCGGATGCCAGCAGAACACTACCTGCCCCAATGCATAGTGCCAACTGTAAAGTTTGGTGGAGGATGAATAATGGTTTGGGGCTGTTTTTCATGATTTGGGCTAGGCCCCTTAGTTCCAGTGAAGGGAAATCTTAACGCTACAGCATACAATAACATTCTAGACGATTCTGTGCTTCCAACTTTGTGGCAACAGTTTGGGGAAGGCCCTTTGAAACTATGCCCCCGTGCATGAAGCGAGGTCCATACAGAAATAATTGTTTGTCAAGATCTGTGTGGAAGAACTTGACTGGCCTGCACAGAGCCCTGACCTCAACCCCATCGAACACCTTTGGGATGAATTGAAATGCCGACTGCGAGCCAGGCCTAATCATTGCCCAACATCAGTGCCCCACCTCACTAATGCTCTTGTGGCTGAATGGAAGCAAGTGGAAATTACACATTTTAGAAGCCTTTTTAAACCTAGAATACACTGTGCAGGAAATTTCCTACATCAACAGCGTGATCAAATGAAGATCATACATCTACAGTGGCGAGAAAAATTATCTGAACCCCTTGGAATTACATGGATTTCTGCATAGATTCTTCATCAAATTTGATCTGATCTTCATCTAAGTCACAACAATAGACAAACATAGTGTGCTTAAAGTAATAACACTCAAATGATCTATATTGAATACATCATTTAAATATTCAGTGTAGGTTGGGAAAAGTATGTGAACMCCTAGGCTAATGACTTCTCCAAAAGCTAATTGGAGTCAGGAGTCAGCTAACCTGGAGTCCAATCAATGAGACAAGATTGGAGATGTTGGTTAGAGCTGCCTTACCCTATAAAAAACACTCACAACATTTGAGTTTGCTATTCACAAGAAGCATTGGCTGATGTGAACCATGCCTCGAACAAAAGACATCTCAGAAGACCTAAGATGAAGAATTGTTGACTTGCATAAAGCTGGAAAGGGTTACAAAAGTGTCTCTAAAAGCCTTGACGTTTATCAGTCCACGGTAAAACAGATTGTCGATAAATGGAGAAAGTTCAGCACTGTTGCTACTCTCCCTAGGAGTGGCCATCCTGCAAAGATTACTGCAAGAGCACAGCGCAGAATGCTCAATGATGTTAAGAAGAGTCCTAGAGAGTCAGCTAAAGACTTACAGAAATCTCTGGAACATGCTAACATCTCTGTTGATGAGTCTACGATATGTAAAACACTAAACAAGAATGGTGTTCATGGGAGGACACCAWGGAAGAAGCCACTGCTGTCCAACAAAACATTGCTACACGTCTGAAGTTTGCAAAAGTGCACCTGGATGTTCCTTCCAAAACAATATTCTGTGGACAGATGAAACTACAGTTGAGTTGTTTGGAAGGAACACACAACACTATGTGTGGAAAATTAAGCACAGCACACCAACATCAAAACCTCATCCCAACTGTAAAGTATGGTGGAGGGAGCATCATGGTTTGGGGCGGCTTCAGGGCCTGGACAGCCTGCTGTCATTGACGGAAAAATGAATACCCAAGTTTATCAAGACATTTTGCAGGAGAATGTTAGATTATCTTTCCGCCAATTGAAGCTGAACAGATGTTGGGTGATGCAACAGGACAACGATCCAAAACACAGAAGTAAATCAACAACAGAATGGCTTCAACAGAAGAAAATAGGCCTTCTGGAGTGGCCCAGTCAGAGTCCTGACCTCAACCTGATTGAGATGCTGTGGCATGACCTCAAGTTAGCAGTTCACACCAGACATCCCAAGAATATTGCTGAACTGAAACAGTTTTGTAAAGAGGAATGATCCAAAATTCCTCCTGACCGTTGTGCAGGTCTGATCCGCAACTACAGAAAACGTTTGGTTGAGGTTAATGCTGCCAACAGAGGGTCAACCAGTTATTAAATCCAAGGGTTCACATACTTTYCCCACCCTGCGCTGTGAATGTTTACACGGTGTGTTCAATAAAGACATGAAAACGTATAATTGTTTGTGTGTTATTAGTTTAAGCCGACTGTGTTTGTCTATTGTTGAGACCTAGATAAAGATCAGATGAATTGTGTGACTAATTTATGCAGAAATCCAGGTATTTCCGAAGGGTTCACATGCTTTTTCTTGCCACTGTATATGTGTTGAAGGAGGAGGTGAGATAATGTGACCCTGTGGCCAGTGGATTAGTGCTCCACTCTGTGGGATTAAAGACAGGGAGGTGTTTTGTCACCGCAGAGCATGCCACTCTCGTCTACCATTTTCCAGGAACAATGGTACGGGCAGGGGCCGTGTGAAGTGACTGGGTCACCAGCCTCACTGTCCATCCTCACACCTCAGCAGACACACACAGAGAAAGAGACAGGCAGGCATATGCGCAACACTTACAGGACAATACAGACAGAAAGACATGCACACAGACCAGACAGAGAGATGGAGAGACAATAAGGCAAAGTCCAGAGAGGAGATATGCCCGATAGTGTAAGCCTACAGGCTAGACACAGGGATCAATAGGGAATCCAAACAAACCGTGATGTCATAGGTTACAGGGTCAGCAACTCTGTGACTGACACTCATGACCATTAGGAAGTGGTGTACATGGTATGGGGCTTTCCTTAGGGACTTTCCACAGCCTTCAGCCTTAAGGAAAACACCATTCAAAAACAATCTTTTGGTATATTTCCATTAGTCCCCTGTTGATACAGTCCCAAGATAATGGACTTTCAAGCAGTGTCACTTGCCACATCATTTGACTGTTGAGACACAAAATGTCACTAGCACAAAGCAGCATCATGATGATGTGGCAAGTGACATTTTGCATCTTGAAAACTTGACTGCTGCCATGCAAAATATGTTGGGACTGTATCAACAATAGACTAAAATCTGTGGATTTTTCCTTTGATACTCACGGACAATATTTTCACCACATAGGCCTACACACTACTTTATRAAATACATCTGTGCAAAGTTATCTGTATTTTTTTCTGTCAAACCCAATACAGGAACTGAAACAAGTGTACCAATATACAGTGCCAGTCAAAAGTTTGAACACACGTACTCATTCCAGGGTTTTTCTTTATTTTACTATTTTCTACATTGTATAATAATAGTGAAGACATCAAAACTATGACATAACACATATGGAATCATGTAGTAACCATAAAAGTGTTCAACAAATCTAAATATATTTTAGGTTTTAGATTCTTCAAAGTAGCCACCTTTTGCCTTGATGGCAGCTTTGAACACTCTTGGCATTCTCTCAACCAGCTTCACCTGGAATGCTTTTCCAACTGTCTCGAAGGAGTGCCCACATATGCTGGGCACTTGTTGGCTGCTTTTCCTTCACTCTGCGTCTAACTCATCCCAAACTATCTCAATTGGGTTGAGGTCGGGAGATTGTGGAGGGCAGGTCAACTGATGCAGCACTCCATCACTCTCCGTCTTGGTCAAATAGCCCTTACACAGCCTGGAGATGTGTGTTGGGTCATTGTCCTGTTGAAAAACAAATGATTGTCCCACTAAGCGCAAACCAGATGGGATGGCGTATCGCTGCAGAATGCTGTGGTAGCCATGGCTGGTTAAGTGTGCCTTGAATTCTAAATAAATCACAGACGTTGTCACCAGTAAAGCACCCCCACACCATTAGTAATGGTTTCTTTGCAGCAAATCGACCATGAAGGCCTGATTCACACGGTCTCCTCTGAACAGTTAATGTTGACATGTGTCTGTTACTTGAACCTTGTGAAGCATTTATTTGGGCTGCAATTTCTGAGGCTGGTAACGCTAATGAACTTCTCCTCTGCAGCAGAGGTACCTCTGGGTCTTCCTTTCCTGTGGCGGTCCTCATGAGAGCCAGTTTCATCATAGCGCTTGATGGTTTTTGCGACTGCACTTGAAGAAACTTTCAAAGTTCTTGAAATTCTCCGTATTGACTGACCTTCATGTCTTAAAGTATTGATGGACTGTTGTTTCTCTTTGCTTATTTGAGCTGTTCTTGCCATAATATGGACTTGKTTTTTTACCAAATAGGGCCATCTTCTGTATACCACCCCTTCCTTGTCACAACACAACTGATATTTGTTTAACACTTTGTTAGTAAACTATTCCATATGTGTTATTTCATAGCTTTGATGTCTTCACTATTATTCTACAATGTAGAAAATAGTAAAAATATAGAAAAACCCTGGAATGAGCAGGTGTCTCCAAACTTTTGACTGGTACTGTAAATATGTAGCGACGAGAGAGAGACAAAGACAGAGAGAGACACAGAGATAGAGACAGCGAGAGAGAGGGGGGGGGGGGGGGGGGTTAGATGTGCTGAGCAGCACTCCTCAGTGAAATGCAGGTTGGGGGACTCCAGTGCAGCTGTATAGGGAGCAGTGACCTTGGAGATTGTTACAATGTTTTTCTGCTCTGGGAAATAAGTGTTAAAGATTAAGTGTCGGTCGATATTAATCTACACTTGGGGCGGCACCTAGTGGTTAGAGCGTTGACTAGTAACCGGAAAGGTTTGCAAGATCGAATCTCGCGCTGACAAGGTAAAAATCTGTCGTTCTGCCCCTGAACAAAGGCAGTTAACCCACTGTTCCTAGGCCGTCATTGAAATTAAGAATTTGTTCTTAACTGACTTGCCAAGTTAAACAAAGGTCAAATAAAATAAACACTGTACAATCAATATCTCATCTTTACTTGTTTCCATAGATGTACGCAAAACCATTTGCTTTCATTATCAGATAGAAGTAAAGGTTTAGATAGGATATTACAATGTAACTACATTTTATTGTTGGTGTTTTTCTCCTCAAAAACAGATACTGTAAGTCGTTGTTCCAGTTGGAACGCTACAGGAACAGGAAGCTGTGGAAGAATTATTTATGGGCACAGGTGTGTTCCATCCTTTGTTTTCTCATTTAATTCTGACAGGTTTCTTTTGCTCTTCCTCTACTCTATTTAATAGTTTATTTGGGATGTTTTGAAAGATAAGGAATATTCTGTTAATCGGTTCAACGTCGTGTGTGTGTGTGTGTGTGTGTGTGTGTTTGTGTGCTTGTGTGTGCTGTGTGTGTGTGTGTGGTGTGTGTGTGTGTGTGTGTGTGTGTGTGTGTGTGTCAATACGTACGGTGCATTCGGGAAAGTATTTCAGACCTCACATTCTTGTTACGTTACAGCCTTATTCTAAAATGATTGAAACTTATTCTAAAACCAAGAATGAGCTCTTTGGTCTGAATGCCAAGCGTCACGTCTGGAGGAAACCTAGCACTGTCCCTACGGTGAAGCATGGTGGTGGCAGCATCATGCTGTGGGAATGTTTTTCAGCGGCAGGGACTGGGAGACTTGTCAGGATCGAGGGAAAGCTGAACGGAGCAAAGTACAGAGAGATCCTTGATGAAAACCTGCTCCAGAGTGATCAGGACCTCAGACTGGGTCGAAGGTCATTGTCCTGAGCACACAGCCAAGACAATGCAGGAGTGGCTTTGGGACAAGTCTCTGAATGTTCTTGAGTGGCCCAGCCAGAGCCCGGACTTGAACCTGATCGAAGATCTCTGGAGAGACCTGAAAATAGCAGTGCAGCGACGCTCCCCTTCCAACCTGACATAGCTTGAGAGGATCTGCAGAGAAGAATGGGAGAAACTCCCCAAATACAGGTGTGCCAAGCTTGTAGTGTCATACMSAAGAAGACTCAAGGCTGTAATCGCTGCGAAAGGTGCTTCAACAAAGTACTGAGTATAGGGTCTGAATACTTATGTAAATGTGATATTTCTGTAATWWAAAWAAAAAAMMWTTKSMAAAAWWWYYWAAAAMCYKKTTTTKSYTTKKYMWTWWKGGGGWGTTGTGTGTAGATTGATGAGGGAAAAAAACAATTTGATCAATTTTAGAATAAGGCTGTAACKTMACAAAATGTGGAAAAAGTCAAGAGGTCTGAAATACTTTCMGAATTCACTGTAAGTAGGACGCGTAGAGCTACATGTGATGGAAAGAGATTCTATAATAATATGTAGCCTAATAAATGATATCCTGTTGCTCTTACACGGTCAGATGAGAGGCCAGGGTGGAAGCTTTACCATACCGTTCAGTGTCCTCAATATGACTTGCAGCCAGAAGTTTAGTAATGTTGTGGAAACATTGTCCAAGCAAAACCCCACATTGTTGCCTGTTGTCAGGCTGCGATTCCTTCCTGCTTTAACGACTTTGTTTTGGCTGTGGATCAGATGTCAAAGATCAGCATCAGCATGCTCTCTGCTGTCAGCTMGCTGCTGTTGTCTAGTTCTATACATTTAACATGAATTACAATGGAAATTGAATCGAACCTACATCATACACTTGGTGTGAGAACATCGTYGTGCGTGTGTGTATGTGCCTTKTGTCTGTTTCCATGGGTGTGTTTGTGAGTTTARTCATTTCCTGATAGCTTGTGTTTATAATGGTGTATTTCACTGCTGGTGGCTGTATAGTGGGAACAGAGTTTTTAATACTCCAGTAGACAGGGAAATGTTATCAATAGCAGGAAGAGAGCTTCCACGAGCTGCCGTCCCACCTCCCACTTCACACACACAAGACACACACAACACGTATGCAGCCTTGTTCTCACTTAAGTACACTACCGGTGAAAAGTTCACTCTCCTACCAAGAAGGAGAGTGATGGGGTGCTGCATCAGATGACCTGTCCTCCACAATCCCCCGACCTCAACCAAACTGAGATGGTTTGGGATGAGTCGGACCGCAGAGGGAAGGAAAAGCAGCCAACAAGTGCTCAGCACATGTGGGAACTMCTTCAAGACTGATGGAAAAGCATTCCAGGTGAAGCTGGTTGAGAGATTGTCAAGAGTGTGCAAAGCTGTCATTAAGGCAAAGGGTGGCTATTTGAAGAATCTCAAATATAAAATATATTTGAATTTKTTTAWTATTTTTTGGRTTACTACATGATTCCATATGTGTTATTTCATAGTTTTGATGTCTTCACTATTATTCTACAATGTTGAAAATAGTACAAATAAAGAAAAACCCTTGAATGAGTAGGTGTTCTAAAACTTTTGACAGGTAGTGTATGTGACATCACTATATCAGGCAAGACTCCACCATTAAATACACTTTGTCCTGCAAAGGATCTTGGGAACCTTGCTTGCCTGGACCACACCTACAGTACAGGAAATGGAGCTATAAGCGTGTGTGTGTGTGTGTGTGTGTGTGTACATGTACGTGTGCATGTGCACGCACATTCGGGTGTAACCATATTTTGTAGTTTAGTATTTTTAACATGGGCCTTCTCCCTTATTCAGCACACCTCTTCACTTACCTGGGCCATGCTCAGTACACTAACATTGTGGAATTTGCAGATAGAAACGTCATCAATAGAGATGTAGAACATGGCCCACTTACCTGGGCCATGTTCTACATAATACATTTCTATCTGAATGTTGCTGATAGACATGTCATCAATTGAGATGATGTTATTCTACATGCCAGAGAGGCATGTTTGTTCTACATAATACATTTCTATCTGAATGTTGCTGATAGACATGTCATCAATAGAGATGATGTTATTCTACATGCCAGAGAGGCATGTTTGTTCTACATAATACATTTCTATYTGAATGTTGGCYAACATTGTGTCCTGCTGTCACAGAGATGCTCTATAGTGTATTACTACTTCCACATGGAAAAGGAAATACAGKTAGCTCAGAAGCAAGCCTTGGTCAGGAACACTGTGTTGTACTGCTGTCTTATGCCACGTTCTGGTGAGTACTCATCCCGCAGCAGTTTGAAGAACAGATGAGTTTAATTGTAAACCAGATACTTCAAAATGACTATGGATTCGAGTCCCTCCTCTGCGATGTCTAGAACACAAACACATTCTAACAGTTCTGATTGGTCCCAGAAACCGATGGGTGGGCCAGAGCCAGAACACACATGGGTAAAGCGGTGTTTGGAAAATGTGTCATTGGCTTGATACTGGGTTTCGAGACGATCCAATCGCTGATGACTTTGTTTTGTACAACAACCCTCGTTTTGACTGTCACCACACGACTTAAACGACGGCAGTCTCTAGACTGAAGTATGTAGCGAACACAGAGCAGCGGAAACAATTCAGTTTGAGTTGTCAGGCAACGTGTAGGTGTGTTACAGGGCGCTCGGTCAGAGGGTGAGAGTAAACATCCTAACAACTCTCCCCCGCACTGACTAGAATGGAAACTCCTGCTATGAAATCCGGTTGCAATTCACAGCTGTGTTACATTAAAGAGGAAAGAAAATGAATCACGATAGGTTAAGGTGGGAAATAAAGCCGCTTGATGGCCAAGAAAAAGAAAGGCCTTCCAGAAACATTACATTGCAAAACTCCTGAGTAACCATGCAAACATTGATCTTCCAGGAATTGCATCAGTGTTTGCCTGAAATGGATGAAGAGGAGACCCAAATTAGACCAATGAATATGTGACCTATGTAGGCGTGTGCATGTGTGTGTGGAGTGTGTGAGCGTAATTGTGAGTGTGCATGTAGCAGTGGGGCTGGTGGTAGGAGCTCTAGGAGGACAGGCTCATCGTAATGGCTGGAATGGATCATTGGAGCGGAGTCAAACGTGGTTTCCATGTGTTGGATACCGTTCCAATTCTTCCATTCCAGCCTTTACAACGAGACCGTCCTCCTATAGGTCCTCCACCAGCCTCCACTGTCACGTTGGCACGTTTGAGAACGTGGTCATGTGTGGACTACCGGTAATTGCATGGTGTTTTGTGTATCTAAATATGTGAATGTATTGAGTGAGCGAGCGAGAGAACGATTCTGAATGTATGAACAGCTGCAGATTCCCCTCTAGGGGAGTACACGACACTAAAAGCCTTCTGTACACAACAACACGTAAAACTCACTCACTCACACACATACTTACCAAACAAATCAAATCAAATCAAATCAATTTTATCAGTCACATACACATGGTTACAGATGTTAATGCGAGTGTAGCGAAATGCTTGTGCTTCTAGTTCCGACAATGCAGTAATAACCAACAAGTAATCTAACTAACAATTCCACACTACTACCTTATACACACACACAAGTGTAAAGGGATAAAGAATATGTACATAAAGATATATGATGAGTGGTGGTACAGAACGGCATGGCAAGATGCAGTAGATGGTATATGAGTAGGTATATTACATATGAGATGAGTACTGTAGGGTATGTAAACATAAAGTGGATAGTTTAAAGTGGCTAGTGTTGATATGTATTACATAAAGATGGCAAGATCAGTAGATGATATAGAGTACAGTATATACATATGAGATGGGTAATGTAGGGTATGTAAACATTATATTAAGTGGCATTGTTTAAAGTGGCTAGTGGTGCATTTTTACATATATTTCCATCCATTTCCCATTTTTAAAGTGGCTGGAGTTGAGTCAGTATGTTGGCAGCGGCCGTAAATGTTAGTGTGGCTGTTTAACAGTCTGAGTGGCCTTTGATAGAAGCTGTTTTTCATGCTCCTGGTCCTGCTTTGTATGCACCTGTACTGACCTGCTTCTCTGGATGATAGCGGGTGAACAGGCAGTGGCTTGGGTGGTTGTTGTCCTTGATGATCTTTATGGCCTTCCTGTGACATCGGGTGGTGTAGGTGTCCTGGAGGGCAGGTGTTTGGCCCCGGTGATGCCGTTCTGCAGACCTCACTACCTTCTGGAGAGCCTTACGGTTGTGGGCGGAGCAGTTGCCGTCCAGGCGGTGATTACAGCCCGCAAGGATGCTCTCGATTGTGCATTCTGTAAAGGTTTGTTGAGTGCTTTTGGGACAAGCGTGAAATTTCTCACTCCTGAGGTTGAAGAGGCGCTGCTTTTGTGCGTCTTCTTCACAACGCTGTCTGTGTGGGTGGATTCCAATTTCAGTTTTGTCCGTGATTGTTGTAACACGAGGAAACTTAAAGGACTTTCCACCTTCTCGCGAGCTACTGAACTTCCGTCGATGTGGATTGGGGGTGCTCCCTCTGCTGTTCCTGAAGTCCACATCATCTCCTGTGTTTTGTTGAGCGTTGTAGGTGTGAGTTGTTATTTTCCTGACATCTACTTAAGCTCCGAGGGCCCCTACCTCCGTCCCTGTAGGCCGTCTCGTCGTTCTGTGTGGTAATTAAGTCCTATTCCACTGTAGTGTCATCCGCAAACTGATGATCGTTGGAGGCTGCATGGCCACTGCATTGTCGGTTGGTGAACTAGGGATGTTACAGGAAAGGGCTCAGAACGCACCCTTGTGGCTCCAGTTTGAGGATCAGCGGGGGTGGAGATGTTTGTTACCTACCCTCATCCACCTGGGGGGGCCCGTCCAGGAGGTCCAGGACCCTATGTTGCGACAGGGCGGGGGTCCGAGATCACACACCCATGTGCTGTCCTACCTCCCCCCCACAACAACAACGTAAATATACATGAATTGTTAATAAAATGCATGGAAGCAAATTTGGTTTAGAAGTGGGGGGGGGGCAATTAAAAAATAAAAAAAGCCCAGTTTCGATGAACACTACAAACAGCCTACCCGATCGCTCGGAGCATCTGCATGTCCTAAAGCACACTGTTGCCTCGTTTTGTATTCACATCCAATGATAAAACTGGGGGGGGGGGGGGCAAAAATGCAATTTCAGAATGTCACCAGTGAAAGCTGCGCCCTCTGATAAAATGCGTTCATTAGGTTATGTAGTCAGCTGACAGTTTGAGTTACATCACACAATCAAACAGACATCATCAGAACAACGAGGCTGCATGGGGTATACTAGCTATTCCGGTAGTTTTAGTTTTGTGACAAGAGGCTTGACATCCAAACTTTTGTTGTCTCGCCTGTCTCTAGTGGACATGTTATGTAACTATAGCAGGATTTCAATTGGCTTCACTTGAGAAATAGGAAATTAAGAATGTCCTGTTTTCCTATAGAAATTCTCTGTTTTTGTCATTGTGATCTTGTCACAATCCTGCTACCCTGAAAAGGCAACGCAGACTGCCCAAACGTAACTACAAAACCTAACATTTTCTATTAATATGTGGACCTATTTATGATTATCCGTGCTGATTAAATCAAAAATGAAATGAAAATTAAACACAAGGAATAACCAAAACTATTTATTTTCTTATGTACTTCTCTAAT
>NC_036841.1:16807158-16819630 GCF_002910315.2 Salvelinus sp. IW2-2015
TGATTATGACTCCGAAGAGAATTCCCTTGGTAGATATACGGTCGACATTTGATTGTGAGGAGTTCTCAGATCAGGTGAACAGAATGACTCTAGTTCCTGTGTGTTGTTATGATGATCACACCACGTCTCGTTAATCATAAGGCATAACCCCCCGCCCCTCCCTCTTCTTACCAGAAAGATGTTTGTTTCTGTCGGCGCGATGCATGAAGAAACCAGCTGGCTGCACCGACTCCGTTAGCGTCTCTTGAGTTAGCCATGTTTCCATGAAGCAGAGCACGTTGCAATCCCTGATGTCTCTCTGGAATGCTACCCGTGCTCGGATTTCATCAACCTTATTGTCAAGAGACTGGACATTGGCGAGTAGTATGCTAGGGAGTGGAGCGCGATGTGCCCGTCTCCGAAGCCTGGCCAGGAGACCGCCTCGTTTGCCCCTTTTACGGCGTCGCACAGGGTCGCTTAGGCTTCTACTTCCAACTTAAACACGCTATAAACATTTTATGGACACAATATTTTTTATATTTAGTTTGTTTTTAGTCCTGTTCTTCCTCTACCCTCCACCTCTCCCATCTATCTCTGATGTCCATCTACTTTGATGTCTATCTGCCATATATTTTTGAACTGTGCTGTTTCACAAACGTTCTGAACCTATATACATTTTACAGACACAGTATATTTAACGTTTGTTATCTTGTTGTTGTTAGTCCCACCCTTCAGCTCCATTCAACTCCTCCCATCTATTTCTGAACACCATTCATATTGGATTTATTTTTTGGCATATATTTTTCAACTGTGCTGTGATGCTTCACAAAAGTTCTGAACCTTTCTATTCTCATAGTTTCTACATTTTTGCTAAAACTATTATTATATTATTGATCGATTGACTATGACTTTTCAAATCACTCAGTATTGCTATCTACAGCGTTAGCTCCAGGTAAATGTTGCAATTCTTCAGCCATTCCGGGTCCTGTGACCAAAAACAAGCTACATATGGACAGTACCAAAACAAATTATCTAATGATTCTGTCTTTTTGCAGCAAAATCTGCAGAGCTGGGAAGGTTATACCCCTCATATACAGTATATAACATTCTATTGGTTGAAAAATTCAAAGTTTTGAATCCGGCGTCATTTTGTGTATCAGTTCATAAAGCATGTGCCATGGAATCTGTACATCGAGAATCACTTCCCAACTATTTTGCAATCTATATGGCACAGCTGGCAATTTTTTGGTCATTAAATTAAACTGGTATATTTTTTTATTAATCACAATTTTAATTGACCAATTTGGTCCTTAATGCAGGGCCGACAGACAAGTTCCTTACTTTTTCCCCCTTCCACTTGTGTCACGTCCTGACCATAGAGAGTCTTTATTTTCTATGGTGGAGTAGGTCAGGGCGTGACTGCGGGGTGTTCTAGTTTATTATTTCTATGTGGGGTTCTAGGTTTAATTTCCTATGTTGGTGATTTGTATGATTCCCAATTAGAGGCAGCTGGTAATCGTTGTCTCTAATTGGGGATCATATTTAAGTAATGTTTGTTCCCACCTGTGTTTGTGGGATATTGAATTTTGTATTTTGAGTAGTGTATGTAGCACCTCTTTAGTCACGGTTTGTTTATTGTTTTTATTAAGTTTCACTTTATCATTAAAATTATGTGGAACTCAACATCCGCTGCGCCTTGGTCCGTTAAAACTTCTTATGGCTGGGGGCAGTATTGAGTAGCTTGGATGAATAAGGTGCCCAGAGGTGCCCAGAGTAAACTGCGAGCTCCTCAGTCCCAGTTGCTAATATATGCATATTATTAGTATATTTGGATAGAAAACACTCTGAAGTTTCTAAAACTGTTTGAATGATGTCTGTGAGTATAAAATAACTCATATGGCAGGCAAAAACCTGAGAAAAAATCGAACCAGGAAGTGGGAAATCTGAGGTTGGTCGATTTTCAACTCAGGCCCTATTGAAGATACAGTGGGATATTGGTCATGTTGCACTTCCTAAGGCTTCCACTAGATGTCAACCGTCTTTAGAAACTTGTTTGAGGCTTCTACTGTAAAGGGGGGCTGAATGAGAGGGGATTGAGTCAGAGGTCTGGCAGAGTGCCAGGAGCTGGTCACACGCATTCACATGAGAGGTAGCTCCCGTTCCATTTGCTTTTTCTGAAGACAAAGGAATTCTCCGGTTGGAACATTATTGAAGATTTATGTTAAAAACATCCTAAAGATTGATTCTATACATCGTTTGACATGTTTCTACGGACTGTAACGGAACTTTTTGACATTTCGTCTGCATCTAGTGAACGCGCTTCGTGAGTTTTGATTTGTTTACCAAACGCGCTAACAAAAGTAGCTATTTGGACATAAATTATGGACATTATCGAACAAATCAAACATTTATAGTGGAACTGGGATTCCTGGGAGTGCATTCTGATGAAGATCATCAAAGGTAAGTGAATATTTATAATGTTATTTCTGACTTCTGTTGACTGCACAATATGGCGGATATCTTTTTGTCTTGATTGGGCTCTGAGCGCCGACCTCAGATTATTGCATGGTTTGCTTTTTCCGTAAAGCTTTTTTGAAATCTGACACAGCGGTTGCATTAAGGAGAAGTGGATGTAAAATTCCATGTATAGCACTTGTATCTTTGATTAACGTTTACTATGAGTATTTCTGTAAATTGATGTGGCTCTCTGCAAAATAGCCGGATGTTTTTGGAACTATTGAACATAACGCGCCAATGTAAACTGAGATTTTTTTAAATAAATATGAACTTTACCGAACAAAACATACATGTATTGTGTAACATGAAGTCCTATGAGTGTCATCTGATGAAGATCATCAAAGGTTAGGGATTCATTTTATCTCTATTTCTGCTTTTTGTGACTCCTGTCTTTGGCTGGAAAAATGGCTGTGTTTTTCTGTGATTTGGCGGTGACCTAACATAATCGTTTGTGGTGCTTTTGCTGTAAAGCCTTTTTGAAATCGGACACTGTGGTGGGATTAACAACAAAATTACCTTTAAAATGGTATAAGATACTTGTATGTTTGAGGAATTTTTATATGAGATTTCTGTTGTTTGAATTTGGCGCCCTGCACTTTCACTGGCTGTTGTCATATTGATCCCGTTAACGGGATCGCAGCCATAAGAAGTTTTAATTCTACAAACGAGCGTGACAACTTGCCTCTTCCATTTTTTTTGTGGTAATGCTGCAATTAGTTGGTTGTAATTTTGGGTAGAGCAGCCATTTCCATATATTTTTGTTAGCTGCATGTGTGACAACTCCACCAGTCCTATTTCTGATATCATTTTTTATTATTTATTTATTATTTTATTTAACCTTTATTTAACTAGGCAAGTCAGTTAAGAACAAATTCTTATTTACAATGACGGCCTACCAAAAGGCAAAAGGCCTCCTGCGGGGACGGGGGCTGGGATAAAAATACAAAATAAATAAAATATAGGACAAAACACACATCACGACAAGAAAGACACCACAACACTAAATAAAGAGAGACCTAAGACAACAACATAGCATGGCAGCAACACATGACAACACAGCATAGTAGCAACACAACATGGCAGCAGCACAAAACATGGTACAAAAATGATTGGACACAGACAACAGCATAAAGGGCAAGAAGGTAGAGACAACAAAACATCACACGACGCAGCCACAACTGTCAGTAAGAGTGTCCGTGATTGAGTCTTTGAATGAAGGGATGGAGATAAAACTGTCCAGTTTGAGTGTTTGTTGCAGCTCGTTCCAGTCGCTAGCTGCAGCGAACTGAAAAGAGTAGCGACCCAGGGATGTGTGTGATTTGGGGAACTTTAACATAATGTGACTGGCAGAACGGGTGTTGTACGTGGAGGATGAGGACTGCAGTAGGTATCTCAGATCGGGGGGGGTGAGGCCATAGTGGGTTTTATAAATAAGCATCAATCAGTGCGTCTTGTGACGGGTATACAGAGATGACCAGTTTACAGAGGAGTATAGAGTGCAGTGATGTGTCCTATAAGGAGCATTGGTGGGAAATCTGATGGCCGAATGGTAAAGAACATCTAGCCGCTCGAGGGCACCCTACCTGTCGATCTATAAATGATCTCTCCGTAGTCTAGCATGGGTAGGATGGTCATCTGGCAGCTGGGGTGAAAGAGGACAATTACGATAGAGGAAACCAAGTCTAGATTTAACCTTTGCCTGCAGCTTTGATATGTGCTGAGAGAAGGACAGTGTACTGTCTAGCCATACTCCCAAGTACTTGTATGAGGTGACTACCTCAAGCTCTAAACCTTCAGAGGTGGTAATCACATCTGTGGGGAGAGGGGCATTCTTCTTACCAAACCACATGACCTTTGTTTTGGGGGTGTTCAGAACAAAGTTAAGGGCAGAGAAAGCTTGTTGGACTCGAAGAAAGCTTTGTTGTAGAGCGGTTAACAAAAAATCTGGGGAGGGGCCAGCTGCGTGTAAGACTGTATCATCTGCATATAAAAAGATGAGAGAGCTTCCTAGTGCCTGAGGTATGTTGTTGATGTAAATTGAGAAGAGCGTGGGGCCTAGTATCGAGCCTTGGGTTACTCCCTTGGTGACAGGCAGTGGCTGAGACAGCAGATGTTCTGAATTTATACACTGCACTCGGAGAGAGATAGTTAGCAAACCAGGTCAAAGACCCCTCAGAGACACTAATACTCCTTAGCCGCCCCACAAGAATGGAATGGTCTACCCGGGCAGGCCTGGGCAACTCCAACACCTGATTGGTGTCACACTTTTGCACCAGCCCCAGCTAACACACCTGACTCCAATAATCAAATAATCTTCAGTTAAAAATGCAATTCATTTAATCAGGTGTGTTTGCTAGGGATGGGGGAAAAGTGTGACACCAATCAGGCCCCTGAGGACTGGAATTGCCCGGGCCTGGTCTACCGTATCAAAAAGCTTTGGCCAAGTCAATAAAAATAGCAGCACAACATTGCTTAGAATCAAGGGCAATGGTAACATCATTTAGGACCTTTAAGGTTGCAGTGACACATCCATAACCTGAGCGGAAACCCGATGTCATCCCAGAGAGAATACAATAGACATCAAGAAAGCCAGTCAGTTGATTATTGACAAGTTTTTCCAACACTTTTGATAAACAGGGCAAAATAGAAATTGGCCTATAACAGTTAGGATCAGCTTGATCTCCCTCATTAAATAAAGGACACACCGTGGCTGCCTTCCAAGCAATGGGAACCTCCCCAGAGGGGGGAGATAGGTTAAAAAGGTCAGTAATTTACAAAGATTGTAATTTTTTTTTAAACATTTTATAACAAAATAAAATACTATATTTGAGTTTAACCACAATATTTGTTGCATTATTTGTTCTGGCTTTTCTGGTGGATTAAACTGAAATTGCAACGAACTTTCTATTGCTTGTTTTAAAAATAACAATATTTTGGAGATGTTTTCGTTTTCAAATAACCGAAAGTGAGAGGTTGTTATCTGAATGATGGGGAAAAGGACATTCTTGAACATGGGGTGAGACATTCTTACTAATTTGCTAGAGAACCAGTTCGGATTTAAGTATACATTTTGTATAACTGACGCCTTTAGTGAGAGGTCAATTTTTTTTATATTTAATCATTTCAAATTCATATTAATTATATAAATAGGCCCGTTTAATTTTGTCTGGCTTGCCATTCCAAATAAAATGTAATATGTTTTGCTCATATAATTTCAAAAACAGGTCACTAGGTGTAGGCAAAACCATAAGCAAATAGATAAACTGGGATATGACAAATCAGGGTGATTTTTCCACAAATAGACAGGTATTTTCCTTTCCATGGTAGCAAGATCTATTTTTGCTAACTTTCTATAAAAATGTATTGGAGTGAGATTTCTTACTTTCAGGATATGTATACCGAGTATGTCCACATCCCCGTCAGACCATTTTATTGGTATACTACACGGTAATGTAAAAGTATTTTTTTTAATGTGATATAGTACATCATTTGGTTTTAATCCAAAGATGTTATAAAAAGTATATAGATCCTCTATGAGGCTGTGGAGGGATTCTAATTGTGGATTTTAAAGAAAACATGAATCCATCAGCGTACAATGACACCTTTGTTTTTAAGCCCTGGATTTTGAACCCCTTGATGTGATTGTTGGATCTGATGTTAATAGCTAACATTTCGATGGCAATAATAAATAGATATGCCGATAGTGGACAACCTTGTTTTACTCCTCTTGACAGTTTAAAACTTTCTGAGAAGTAGCCATTATTTACTATTTTACATATAGGGTTACTATACATAACGTTAATCCATTTAATAAGAGATTCTCAAAAATGATATTTCATAGTATTCTATTGTTTCCAGTACGTGTCTTATGTTATCTCCAATGTATGGTCTATGTCAAAAACCTGTCTGATTAGGATGAATAATATCCGACAATACCTTTTTAATTCTATGCACTAAGCATTTTGCTAGAATTTTTATATCACAACACTGAAGTGTCAGAGGCCTCCAATTTGTTTTACCCTGTCATACTTAATTTACCTCAGCAACAATGGCAGTAGTGACAGGAAACGCACGCAAGCAAGCACGTACACACGTGCACGCACATGCACTATCGCACACACACACTTGTGATCAACCAGCAGGAAGAGCTTTTGTCCTTGGGCTGGGAGGGCACCTGGCTCCTCTCCCGTCCTTGTGATCTCTCCATTCCTTCCCTCTCGTGCATTCTATCCCTGCTCTATCCCTCTTTTCCTCTTCCCCTCTCTTCTCCTCGGATCCCTTCATCCACCATCCCTCTCTCCTCCGCCCAAGGCAATGCCGTCCTGCAGGCTTTGATCAGAGGGCCAGGGAGGAGAGAGGAACTGGGTCAAAAAGTTGTGCTGGAGACTGCAGGAGAACAAGGCTGGAATATCGAGTAGGTGAGACCGAGAGAGAGAGAAGGGAGGGAGATGGAGAGAGTAAGATGGGGTAATCTAGAGAGAGTGGAGAGAGAGAGGGAGAGGATGAGTGGGAGATGGGGAGATATATATAGAGAGAGGGAGGGAGAGAGAGGGGTAGAGAAGGGGAGAGGATGCCTGAACCGAGGGAGTACAGAGAAGATAAAAAGAAAATGAAAGGAAGCAACAGGAGGGGATAGAGGAGAAGGACGTGAGAAAGGAGAAGTGTCTTAATTTAGTGAAAGGAAAAAAGACGACAAAGCGTTTATCTTGGATGTGACGCTCAGCATGTAAGCAGTGGGTCAGAGAATCGGGCTTTCGCTACACCACACTGTAGAGGACAGAGCTTGTGTGTGCGTGCATGCGCATGTGTGTGTGTGCTTGGCCCTGTGTGTGTGTCTGGCCCTGTGTGTGTGTGTGTCTAGCCCTGTGTGTGTGATCTGGCCCTGTGTGTGTGTGTGTCTAGCCCTGTGTGTTTGTGTCTGCCCTGTGTGGTGGTGTGTGTCTCGCTGTGTGTTTGTGTCTAGCCCTGTGTGTGTGTGTGTGTCTAGCCCTGTGTGTTTGTGTTCTAGCCCTGTGTGTGTGACTGGCCCTGTGTGTGTGTGTGACTGGCCCTGTGTGTGCGTGTCTAGCCCTGTGTGTTTGTGTCTAGCCCTGTGTGGTGTGTCTGGCCCTGTGTGTTTGCTTGTCTAGCCCTGTGTGTTTGTGCTGGCCCTGTGTGTTTGGCCTGGCCCTGTGTGTTTGTGCCCTGGCCCTGTGTGTGTGTGTGTGGCTGTGTCTAGCCCTGTGTGGGTGACTGGCCCTGTGTGTGTGTGTCTAGCCCTGTGTGTTTCGTGTCTAGCCCTGTGTGTGTGACTAGGCCTGTGTGTGTGTGTGTCTAGCCCTGTGGTGGTGTGACTGGCCTGTGGTGTGTGTGTCTACCCTGTTTGTGTGTGTACTGGCCCTGTGTGTGTTGTGTCTAGCCCTGTAGTGTGTGTCTGGCCCTGTGGTGTGTGGCACAAACAAACACACACACACAAACACACACACACACACACACACACACAACAACACACATACACACACACACACACACACACAACACACACACACACACACAACACAACACACAGGGCCAGACACACACAGGGCCAGACACACACAGGGGCCACACAACACACACACACACGCACGCACGCAACGCACGCACCGCCACACACGACACACACCACACACACACACACAGCACACACACACACACAGTACACACAACCACACACACAAACACACAGGTCACCAACACACACACACACAACACACAGAGCCAGACACATATCACACACAGCACACACACACAACACAAACAGGCAGACAAACACAAACACAGGGCAACACACAACCAGGGCAGACACACAACCAACGGCAGACACACACAACACAGGGCCCAGACACACACAAACAATAGGGCCAAGACACACACACACAACATCCACACGGGCCAGACACACACAAACACACAGGGCCAGACACACAAACACACAGGGCCAGACACACGCACCAACATACACAGGGCAGACTGTGTTGGTGTGTGTGTGTGTGTGTGTGTGTGTGTGTGTGTGTGTGTGTGTGTGTGTGTGTGTGTGTGTTGTGGTGTGTGTGTTGTGTGTGTGTGTGTGTGTGTGTGTGTGGTGTGTGTGTGTGTCCCTCCTCCAGAGCGCCAGAGCTCCTCCCAAGGCGCTTAAGAACCTTGGCGTGATCCTGGACAACACCCTTCGTTCTCAACCAACATCAAAGGCGTGACCCGTTCCTGTAGGTTCATGCTCTACCACATTCGCAGAGTACGACCTGCTCACACAGGAAGCGGCGCAGGTCCTAATCCAGGCACTTGTCATCTCCCGTCTGGATTACTGCACTCGCTGTTGGCTGGGCTCCTGCCTGTGCGTTAACCCCTCATACTCATCCAGAACGCCGAGCCCGTCTGGTGTTCAACCTTCCAAAGTTTCTCTCAGCGTCACCCGCTCCTCCGTTCTCCTACTGGCTTCCGTTGAAGCTCGCATCCGCTACAAGACATGGTGCTTGCCTAGGGCTGTAGGGAACGGCATCCTTCCGTACCTTCAGGCTCTGATCAGGCCCTACACCAACAAGGGCACTGCGTTCATCCACCTCTGGCCTGCTCGCCTCCTACCTCTGAGGAAGTACAGCTCCCGCTCAGCCCAGTCAAACTGTTCGCTGCTCTGGCACCCCAATGGTGGAACAAACTCCCCACGAGCCAGGTCAGGCGGAATCAATCAACCGACCTTCCGGGACACCTGAATCCCACCTCTTTAAGGAATACCTAGATAGGATAAAGTAATCCTTCTAACCCCCCCCCTTAGAGTTAGATGCACTATTGTAAGTGGTTGTTCCACTGGCATCATATTGAAGGTGAATGGAGCAAACTTGTAAGTCCGTCGTGGATAAGAGCGTCTGGCTAAGTGACTTAATGTTAAAAATTGTGTAATGTGTTGTACACGACTGTGTGTGTGTGTGTGTGGTGCCGGTGCGTGTGTGTGTGTGTGTGTGTGTGTCTGGCCCTTGTGTGTGGTGTGTGGTGTGTGGTGTGTGTGTGTGTGTGTGTGTGTGTGTGTGTGTGGTGTGTGTGTGTGTGTTGTATCTAGCCCTGTGTGTGTGTGTGTGTGTGTGTGTTGTGTGTGTGTTGTTGTGTGTGTTGTGTGTGTGTGTGTGTTGTGTGTGTGTTGGGAGTGTGTATGTGTGTTTGGTTTGTGTTGTGGTGTGTTAGTGTTGTGTCTGCCCTAGTCGGTTTGAACTTGGCTTGTGTTTTTCAAAGCTTCATTAAGATGCAAGGATGTTCATATTCAGACAATGGATTAGATATGCCATGGTGTTTTTGCTCTCGATTGTGTGTCAACTCCTGGGTGGGGGGCAACGGGGCTGGGGGGAGGGGGAGAGTGGAGGAAGGGGATATGGGGAGGGAGATATGGGGAGAGACAGGAGACGGAGGGGGTAGAAAGGGGTAAAAGGTAAGGGTGGGCTGCAGCGCGAATGGGCCAAGGAGTTTTTTGGGGGCTGGGGCTGTGGGGTGTGGGGTGTGTCACTGGGGACTGTGGGGTGAGAGGGGTGAGAGATTTTAAAGGGAGGAGGGAACCAGAAGTGTTTGGTTCTGGAGTAATTGGACCAAGGGGATGCTAACCATATGCTAATACACACACACATATGCACAATCATACACAGGCATGCAGACATACACTAGTGCATACGGTACACACATGCAGACGCACACACATACACACACACACACACACACATATCCAGGTGCATACAAGCCACTCAGGCTAGCACAAAAGAGGACAGCAAATGAAAGTGGTAATTACTTTTAAGACTAGAGAATTGAAGGATTGTGTGGCGGGGAGCAATGGGTCACTGTTGAATGAAGAACAGGAGATCAACGAGACAGTGGGCGAGACAGATACACATCTCAATGAAACGTAGAGCAGCTCACTTCGACAAAGGGAAAAATAGCGGTTTAATGGTTATGTCCTCTAAGAATATCTTCTGATAGATTTGGAATATAATCTGCTTCATGGAAATGATCTTCAATGTTCCCTCATGCATATTGCATACAGGAAGCGTATTGTTATTTTGCTATATGCCACCTGGTGCAATGTATTTTATAGTGCTCTTGCAGTCATTAATGCCATCGTTGTATTTTATGGTTGTGTTTTATAGTCACAGCGGAATACATCGCATCTGTTTGGGTTTTTTTGGCACTGGGAACCTAAGTAAACAGATTTGAGGAATGTAACGCTTCACATTAAGCTTCTGCACTTCTTGTTATTCAAAAAAATTGACACATTTGTATTATTAGTCAAATATTATATTTCTCAAGACTTCGTTGGAGCAGTTTTTTTAATCTATTTCCCCAGAATACGTTTGGAGAGTGCTGGGCAGAGCCATGTGAGGTCAGAGGGGCGGGTCTCTCATAGCATCCAATAGGGTCACACACCTCAATGTCAGTGATCCTTTGGGCAGAGACGGAAGAGGAAGCAAGACATCCCACTCCCCAAAAATGTTCTGGTTCATATACAGTCAATGAACTAATAAGCAGACCAGACCCAACTGCAAATGCATTGGTACCTATGGGAGAGCCATAGGCAAGTTTTTTTTCTCCCAATGGTAAACGGAGTGTGACGTCTTCATTTATTCAACCGTCTTTGATATTTGTCATTGAAGTCTGAATGACACTGACTCCTGGCGGTGCCCTGAGGCAATGTTGATACTTGTGCTCATGAGGGTTCCTAAGGGGATATTTTTAAGACACAAGGGGATTCCTTGTTTTGATATGGGAGTGCCTGGCAACCCTGTACACACCTGTATTCCAAACCCTGTGGATGATTTATTATATATGGAGACAGACACCCGTCCCCATGAGTCACTCCTTCAAGGGCGTCGCAGGAAGGCTTGGAGGGCAAAATCACCCACTCTGTCTCTCCGTCTCACAGCGGATCTCTTCTAAAAACAGACAGAAGAGAGGAGTAGACACACACAAACACAACCCCCAAAAGGCCCTTCTCTCGCTTTGGGCTTCTTCTTTTGAGTGGGGGAACTTTTTACTCCCGTTCTCAGTGTTGTTTTTGTTCTAGTGGCTGGGCTGTCGGCTGTTTAAACTGCTGAGAGGTGGGGGTCCACTGGGGGTGTTTGAGGACTTTACTGGCCCCTCTCTCTCGCTCTTTCATTCACGGTCGTGGCTGCCTTCACATCAATGAGCCAGGGAGACCAAAACACTGAATGCGTCTTCATTTGCCTGAACTTTTCACACGCCTCTCTTTTTGTTGCTACGAGTCAGCTCGTTTCCGTCGCCCGCCCGGGTACCAAAGTAGCACTTTTCTTCTCCCTTCTGTCCCTTTCCGTCGCACAATGTTAAGCCCATTTTTAGCTTGACATAATCTAAAATGGTACTTATCTGATTTTATGTCCACCTCAATGCATTAACTTCAGCTATTTCCCCTTTATGTAGCTGTTTTCTTTTTTTGGTGAGTGCAGTGAGGGAGAGAGGGAGCGGGGAAGAGAGAGAGAGCGGGGAAGAGAGAGAGAGGGGGAGATTTGAGACCCAGACCACGGAGTAGACAGCCTATCAGTATTCAGTGGAGAAAGTGAGTGATGGAGGGAGAGAGATGGAGAGAGAAAAAAGGAGGGGGGATGTATCAATATTCTGAGTAGTGTTTGAGGGCAAAGGGAACGAACAGAGGGGGGGGCGAGGATGGAGGAAGGGAGGGAGGTTGGCTGGAGAGAGTACTTGAGTGAGTGTCTGAATGTGATTATTTGCTCATGTATGCACATGCTTGTGTGTGTGTGCGCATATGTGTGTGTTTGTGCGTGTGTGTTTGTGCGTAAATCTGTTGGTGCGCGTGCATGTGTGTGTGTGTGTGTGTAAATGCTTGTTCATGTGCACACTTTGTGTGATTGTTTTGCAGATCCTCACTTGTGGACGTGTTCGTTGGATAGACTGTGCATAAGACTAAGGAAACAGTTTACAATGTGTTTGTATGTGATGGAATCTCCCA
>NC_036841.1:16819824-16832830 GCF_002910315.2 Salvelinus sp. IW2-2015
CTGCAAAACAATCACTACAGTGTGCACTATGAACGAATTGACATTAACAGCACAAACACACACACACATCGCGTGCGCAGCGCCCTGCAGGCAGAAACACAGACACACATCAAGAAACATACACATTGCCCACACACACACACATCCACATAGAACACACACCACACACACACACAGATTCATACATGAGCCAATAATCACATCAGACACTCACTCAAGTACTCTCTCCAGACTCCTCCTTCCTCCATCTCGCCCCCCTCTGTTCGTATTTCCCTTTGCCTCAAACACTATCAGAAAATTGATACATCACCCCCACTTTTTTGCAGATCCTCACTTGTGGACGTGTTCGTTGGATAGACTGTGCATAAGACTAAGGAAACAGTTTACAATGTGTTTGTATGTGATGGAATCTCCCACTTGCTTCAGTTACACATACCCTCCCTCTCTCTCTCCCTTCCTTCCTTCCTTCTCTCCCTCCCTCTTTCTCTCTCTCTCCCTCTCTCTCCCTCTCTTTTGCTTGTCTTTTACTCTCCCTGCTAATCAGCATTTGAAAGGCAGCTTTGACAGAGAAAGAAAGTGAGGGGCTGCGGGAGGAGGGGGTAAACGAAAGCAAGAGACAGTGAGTGAGAGAGAGAGAGAGAGAGAGAGAGAGAGGAAAAGCGAGGGAGAGAGAGACCGAAGCAAGAGCTGTACAACCATGCCTTTTATATTTACTAGCGACTGAGGGGAAGAGAGAGCGAGAGAGGGTGAAGAGAGAGACAACCGGTGTGCGCAGCTTTCCCAAGAGGAAATGAAAAGAAAGAAGCTCAGCGAAGAGAGAGAGGGAGAGAAGGAGTGAGAGCGAGAGAGAGAGAGAGGAGGAGTGAGAGCGAGAGGGAGCATGCCGGCGAGAGAGCGAGGGAGAGAGAATCTCACGCTGGCTGTCTCCTAATCCTAGTCCATCTCTAAGAAGTGGCGGAGGGAGCAGAGTGTTAGTGAAGTGATCCAGAGCTAGCATAGCGTCTCTTCTCCACCAGCTAGCACCACTTGCGTGCTCACACACACACTCTCTCACACACACACACACACTTGCAACGGGATTCCGCGGTGGGTCCGCCTGCCTGCCTGCCTGCCTGCGTGTCCAGGTCTATTGTGAGCGTGAGGGGATTGTTGTGCCTCCAGTCGGTCCAGCCAGCCAGCCAGCACAGCCCCAGTGCGTTTGGGAGCAGGTGTCCCCAGCTGGGTCGTTTTGGGGGGCACAGGAGTCTAAAGAAGAGGAGGAGGAAGGAAAGAGGAGGAAGAGGAGAGAGTAAGTGCACTCAACGCTGGAAAGGAGTCAACACTGGAAATGCCCATCAGGTTAGGCCATCCTGGAACAGCTTCTGGTCAGTGTACACACACACACACACACACACACACACAAAAACACACTTCCACTGTTTGATAAGTTGATGTGATGTTGTAGAAATACTGTCAACTGGTTGCCATTCCAACAGTCGTGTGAGTGTTATATGGTCAGACGGTTATGTCAGTTTGCGAGTGTCCTAAGATGTCACATGTATTTTAGAATGAAAAAGGCACTTGTTTCAGAGAGTTTCCGGGGAAGTCCCACTTTTTGTGTGTCATCTGCTCTCTTCGATTCTTAGCAAAGTTTGGAAGGTGTCATACGTACAGACACGTGATGGTTCTCTGCTCTTAAAAAAGGGTCTGAGCCGTAACATGTCATTTAGTGGTAAATATTCATCTTTGAACCAGATGAATAGCGTCTGTGGCGATATCAGTGTGTATCATTAGTTCACTTTTAAAATGGAGCGGAAAGCAGTGTAGTTACAAAAAAAAATGTCAAATCGTGTAGTTTAGATTCAGAATTGAATGGATATGTGACATTTTCGGGTAATGGTGAAGGAAAACACATTGGATATAAATGTACATGTGTAACTATCTGCTTTGTTTTTTTTTGTCTGTTCGGGACTGGATGTATTGTCTGTGTATTTACCGGAACTCTCTAAAATAAACTGGATAAAAGTTGCTGGCACAACAAGACGTAAGCGAAGTGCTTGCTTCCTAAGTTGTTTATTTCCTGCCAGCGCACTGAAAGGTCAACCTGTATTATTATTGTCATCATTAAGACATAGTTTTCTTTTATATATATCAACAATGTCACATTCTTCAGCCATGAAAAGCATCATTTCCATGACATTTCCTGTCTTCTGTGGCTCGTTCAGAAGAATAAGTATTAGTAAGCTGCTGTAAAGGAAGGAGAGAAAAGCCCAGGTGGCTGGATAGATGATTGTAGTTCTTTAGGGCGCGGACAGCAGGTGGCCCTAATTGACTGTAACAAAATGCCTGTGTAATCTGGTGCCTAATGGTAAAATAGTAAATATATCACCAATGTTATTATGTAATCACACCATACAAAAGAACAGGGATCATAAGGTATTTTATGGGCGACTACGTGTTTCATTTGTCTAAGGCGCTGTGAGCTGTGTGTTTGTAGAGACACAACACAACTACATAAAAGGGAGGACAGAAGGGTGACTTAGGGAAGACAGAGTGGTGCATTAACAAACAAATGTGCGCGCGCGCGCGTGTGTGTGTGTGTGTGCTCAATAATGTGTTTGTATATGTCCGTGTGGGCGTGTTTGTGTGTGTGCGTGTGCTCAAACAACACAGGGACCAGTGTTTTTACCCAGGTGTGTACGTCCCTGGTCCGCCTTCATGGAGGGTGCTGTTTGTTGACAGCAATTGACTGTTTCTGTGCTGTGTGAGAGTGCTGTGAGGTATAGCAGCACCCCCACCATCTGTAGGGCTCCACCTGCTCAGTCACTGCAGGTGCAAGGAGAAATCCTTCCACCCAGTATGGCACAAACCCTTCATAGACCACAATAAAACTGTTGATTTCAGAAGATGTGTTCGGGCTGTGGTGGTTGTGTCTGTAGCAATAAAAAACATGGGGATGGAAAACCGATCCGGACATTATTGGCATCACAGACGCAGGCGATTTCCACAGCGTCACTTGGTCCTATGGGCTCTGAAAGGAGAAGACACGTATCGTCTCGATCAATCAGTAATGGCTCATGTTTTTTTAAGAGCAGAGAACCAGCACGTGTCTTCTTTGATTAGTTTTTTTTATCTCTGTCTGTTTGGGTGATTTGACATTCTTGACCCTGTCCTCTTCTGCACCAGAGAAAAGATGGAGTCGAGCTCCACAAAAGGACTTTAAATGTTTTCATAATATGGAGAGACTCTTGGGTGAAGGGATCATCCTTGGCAACCCGGGCCATGATATATTTAGCTCTGTTGAATAACATGTCAATGAACTAACCTCCAACAGTTATTGCAGTGAAAGGGGTCTGAGAGGCAACAGTCACATAGAGGGAGAGAGAGGGTCGGATATTATAGATCTGACAGGTTGACATTGGGATGGCGTTGGTAGTTGTGGATGGGGAAAGACATGTTTGAAGACAGGTAGTCATCGACATGCTCTTTTCTGAAGACTTTCTTTAGCGTCAGGAATGAGGAAGAGATTTAGACAGACAGGTAGACGTTCTGGTTTGTTTGACTGTTGACTCACTGTCAAAGAGGATAGACAGACACTCACACACACAGAGGTGTCTGACTGTTGACACACACACAGAGCGGGCGGGCGGGAGAGGTGTGTGTGTGCGTTGACAGACAGTGGCTGCGTCAGTGACAGAGGGTGTCAGCTCAGTGTCAGTGAGATGTGTTTAGTGTCACACTCTGCTGACCTGATCTCCGGTCAGGCTGTCCACTCTGTCCCGCTGTGGCTCCTTACATAACCCCTGCTGTCATTCACACACTGCCCTGCAGGGAGCCATGGCCCGAAGAGTTACACACACACACACACACACAACGGACGGACCCGTGCAAACACACGCACATACACGAGCATGGATGCAGACACGCATACATACACACCCACGCACACACACACGCATATACACACACGGACGCACACATGCATACAGGTAATTGCCATAGTCATAGAAACCCTTGAGTAAATGGGCGATACAAAGTTTATTGAAAGCAGGTGCTTCCACAGAGGTTTGGTTCCTGAGTCAGTTAAGCAGTTAACATCCCATCATGCTTAGGATCATGTATAAAAATGTAGGGCAGGCCATTATTTTGGCCATTATTCTGGCTACCATGGCTATGCTCCCATAGCATGACAATGCCGCAATCCACAGGGCACGAGTGGTCACTGAACGGTTGGATGAGCATGAAAACGATGTAAACCATATGCCATGGCCGTCTCAGTCACCAGATCGCAACCCTATTGAACACTTGTGGGAGAATCTGTCGCGGCGCCTGAGATAGCGGTTTCCACCACCCTCAACAAAACACCAAATTATTGAATTTCTCGTGGTAGAGTTCCATATGCTTGTAGAATCGATGCCAAGGCTGTTGAAGCTGTTCTGGTAGCTCATGGTGGCCCAACGCCCTATTAAGACACTCTATGTTGGTGTTTCCTGTATTTTGGTAGTTACCTGTACACTGTACAGGGTTTCAAAAGGTTCTACATGGAACCCAAAAGGGTTCTGGAACCAAAAAGGTTTCTATCTGGAACCATCTGGAACCAAAAGGATTCTACCCGGAACTGAAAAAGGTTCTTAAAAAAAGGTTCCCCTATGGGGACAGCTGAAGAACCCTTTTAGGTTCTAGATAACACCTTTTTTCTAACAGTATACACACACACACACACACACACACACACACACACAAAAGCATGTGCATACATGTCCCCTCTTACATAGACAGACTCATTCCAATATGCATCATTCAGTATATTCTACAGATATTTATAGTATCACTGACCAGATTTCCATCCAACCTTTTTACGCGAGTAAAGTACATATTGGATATAAAAAATGTCACAACTAGCCTGATGGCAACAGCAAATTTGTTGGTAAACTCTCCAAATGTCGACAAAACGACATTCCCTAGACAAGGTGGGAACTTTTTGTGTCTGTAAAATGAATTATGCGAGAGATGGCAGAGGAAATGCCTTGATGTGCAAATATTGATATAATTACCATCATACTGCAGTAATGATATCTTGTGTGGTCCTCCCAGGCTCCCACTAGGAAGTGGGAAAGCTGCAGTTTATTACACTATAGATAAAATAATTTACGATGAACTTCACAAGGTGGTGAGCTTGATGCTCCTTTCCTATAAATATCAAGGGTTTTATTCCGGTGACATGATGATCGATGCTTGGCTGCCGTTTGACCCAAAAATATATAATATATAATATAATATTAATAATTTTAAAATATAATAAAAATATTTTTTACTTTTGTTCGTAATAATCTCATCATGTAGGCTATACTTGCACTGTATCTGTGAGCTGTTGGCTAGAGCGCACGTCCCTAGACCAGAATGGGCACATCCGCTGTACCGTACAACACAATTTTGTTTGTGACAAAACCATCAGTAGAGTTGAAAATGCGATGGAAACCCATTTCACTTTTTTTTTTTTTTCTCGGTACACGTTATTTTTATGTGCACTTTGTCGTCACCCACGGCCTTTAATCCGCAACAATTCAATTTGATCTAAATACCTCGCTGGTGGGAAAATGCGCATCACGAAACCCAGACAAAAAAATACCATAATTTGGGGGATTTTCACTAAATGTAATCCATGGAATAGTTCTTTGGAGGAAGGATTGTTGACACATACTGTACATTTGACATGTATCTAAAAGCATAATTGAGAAATAGTTTATCAAAGTTGACATTGCCTTCCCCAGGCCTCTTTTAAGAGTCTGTAGCGTTTCATCTGTAGGTGCCACAAAGCAGCATTGGTGTTGTAACGACTCTCCTCCTCCTCTTCATCCGAAGAGGAGGAGCAGGGATTAAACCAAGGTGCAGCGGGTTGTGAATACATATAGATTTATTTGCTGACGAAGACGAACACAAAAACTTATACTTGCATAAACTACAAAACAACAAACGACGTTAAACAGACCTGAACTGGTGAACATAAAAAACAATGCACTCATGAACAGGAAAGAACGAACGAGAGACGAGACAGTACCGTGTGGTGCAATAAACACAGACACAGCGACAACCACCCACGACAAACAATGTGAAACAACCTCCCTATGTATGTCTCTCAATCAGAGGAAAACGAAAACACCTGCCTCTGATTGAGAGCCATACAAGGTCAATTAAACCTGACACTTAACATAGAACAAACACAGACTGCCCACCCATTTCACGTCCTGACCCACTAAACACAACAATACAAAAGGAAAACAAGGTCAGGAACGTGACAGAACCCCCCCCTTAAGGTGCGAACTCCGGACGCACCATAAAAAAAAGTCTAGGGGAGGGTCTGGGTGGGCATCTGTCCGCGGCGGCGGCTCTGGCGCAGGACGTGGATCCCATCCCACCATAATAAATCCCCGCTTCTGTGGCCTCCTCAAGGTGGCGACCCTCGCCACCGACCTTGGACTGGGAACCCTAGACATGGGTCCCGCTGGATTTAGGGGCAGCCCCGGACTGAGGGACGGCAGCTCCGGACTGAGGGACAACACTGACTGGCTGGCGGATCCTGGTCTGGCTGCTGGCGGATCCTGGCTAGCTGGCTCGGCTGGGCCTGGCTGGACGGCTCTGGCTGGTCCTGGCGGACGCTCTGGCTGGTCCTGGCTGGCGGAAGGCTCTGGCTGTCGCTGGCTGGCGGAAGGCTCGGCTGTCCTGGCTGCGGAAGGCTCTGGCTGGTCCGGCTGGACGAAGCTCTGCTGGTCTGGCGGAAGGCTCTGGCTGATCCGGTCTGGCGGAAGGCTCTGGCTGATCCGGTCTGGCGGAAGGCTCTGGCTGATCCGGTCTGGCTGATCCGGTCTGGATAAATGTTTTTATATATTGCTGAACATAATACACTCTACGGGCATATCAAAGTCCCATAGTAGGATCTCTGCTGTTTCGAGTTATGATCCATTTTGGGGGTGTTCGTAAATTCACCCTGGCTATCTATTCTGATTTCAGAGCACTCTCGTCTGAGTGTACCAGAGAGCAGAATAACTGATATGACCGGTGTCAGTAAATGTAGGCAAAAAAACGTAATACAATTGTTGCCAGTAGCACAGTTAGTCACCAACGCTCGTGACAACATGAAAACAGCCTAACCGCCTCTGCTAGGGCGAGTAAAACGGTCAGAGTGAGGTGTTTGAGTCTGGAAGTAGCTAGTAAGCTAGCCAACTTTAGCCAGTTAGCTTGGGTGCTTTCGGATCAACCCCTACTCCTCGGGCCAGAGCGTCCAGTGTGTGCTCTGAAGGCTTCGAAAGCAAAAAGCTCTTAATTTACAAACGGACAATCTGACAAAGCTCTGAATTTAGGAACGGCCAGAGCGCACTCTGAGTGCCCTCCAGAGGGAATTTACGAACACACCCTACGTAAGCATTACCAACAGAGGGAATGTGAAAATGGATTCAAAATGGTCGTGGTGATTTGCAGGATGTGCAATGATACAAGTAAAAGGAGGGCTGCGTTTGGTTACATTGATCCATTTTTTTTCAATTCTGATTTTAGATGCAAATGTCAAACGTATGTCAACAATCCTTCCTCCAAAGGACTATTCTATGGATTATATTTAGTGAAAATCCCCCAAATCATGGTCTTTTTTCTGTCTGGGTTTCGTGAGGAATCCCTCAATATGAATAGTATATATAGTGAACAAAAATATAAACATAACATGCAACAATTTCAATGGTTTTACTGAGTTACAGTTCATATAAGGAAATCAGTCAATTGAAATATGAGTTTTTCCCCACAAAAGGGCTTTATTACAGACAGAAATTCTCCTTAGTTTCATCAGCTGTCTGGGTGGCTGGTCTCAGACTATTCCGCAGGTGAAGAAGCCGGATGTGGAGGTTCTGGGCTGGTGTGGTTACACGTGGTCTGTGGTTGTGAGGCCGGTTGGAAAGACTGCCAAATTCTCTAAAACAACATTGGAGGCAGCATATGTTAGAGAAATGAACATTAAATTCTCTGGCAACAGCCCTGGTGGACATTCCTTCAGTCAGCATGTCATTTGCACACACCCTCAAAACGTGAGACATCTGCACATTTTAGAGTGGCCTTTTATTGTCCCCAGCATTAGGTGCACCTGTGTAATGATTCTGCTGTTTAATCAGCTTCTTGATATGCCACACCTGTCAGGTGGACGGATTATCTTGGCAAAGGAGAAATGCTCACTAACAGGGATGTAAACAAATTTGTGCACAACATTTTTGAGAAATAAGCTTTTTGTGCATTTGGAACATTTCTGGGATCTTTTATTTCAGCTCATGAAACATGGGACCAACACTTTACATGTTGCGTTTATATTTTTGTTCAGTATAAATGCACTGAGGATATTCAAACACACTCTCTTTAAAATATTGTACTGTACATAAAAGGACAAGGATACAGTATCCCAATGCCCAAGGGCAGTGATTGGGGACACTGCCCTGTGTAGGGTGCCGTCTTTCGGATGGGACGTTAAACTGGTGTCCTGACTCTCTGAGGTCATTAAAGATCCCATGGCACTTATTGTAAGAGTAGGGGTGTTAACCCCAGTGTCTTGGCTAATATTCCAAGCTGTCCCTCATACCATCACGGTCACCTAATAATCGGCAGTTTACAATTGGCTCATCCACCCCCCTCCTCTCCCCTGTAACTATTCCCCAGGTCGTTGCTGTAAATGAGAACGTGTTCTCAGTCAACTTACCTGGTAAAATAACGGATAAATACAAATAAAAATACACACACAAGAAATGACGTAAATATTCTCGCTCACTCTTACATACTGCCCCCACAAAAATACAGACCAGTACACCTGCCAAGAAAGAACAGACATGCATGTACTAAACCAAATACAGGGCAGGTACACTGAAATCCATTATGCACTGGACACAGCTACACAACTTATACAACCCTTATAAGCCACTGATACTGGACTGGACTCTCTGATATTTGTATACATGTCTTTCTATTTGAATGTATGTATATGTGCATGTGTGTGTGCGTGTGTGTGTGTGTGTGTGTGTGTGTGTGTGTGTGTGTGTGTGTGTGTGTGTGTGTGTTGTGTGTGGTGTGTGTGTGTGTGTGTGTGTGTGTGTGCATACTGTATGCGTGTGCTAGTGATGCACAGGTCAGCTTGTTTGTTCACCCGCACCCACCCGCGTGTGCGAATAACCCATCCACGACCGCCCGACTGTACGTGATAAAGTGAAAATCCGAAACCCGCAAATATAGAAAATGCGCTGAACAGTTCCCGTTCACTTTCTCCGCCCAAGTTCCCAAAAGCATTTGGCGATTGGGGTGTATCTGGTGGGCGCATGCAGTTAGGTTCTAAACATAAGGCTTATGCACGAATGCCAGATAAAAATAATGAATGAAAAACTTCAATGTAGCCTATAGATATGAATTGCACAGCAATTGTACATTTAAGGATTTTTTTATGCATTATCTTCTCTTTATTCAAACCGCTCGCCACCTACCCGCCCTTCACCCACACAATATTCCATGACTCTAAACCCGCCCGCCCAGCGTATATAACTGCGGGGTTATGAGTCACCCCCGCGCATTACACTGTGTGCTGGGCTATGGCATGTGGTTATTTAGAGGTCAGTGGTGATGGTCCCCCTGCCCGAGGGAAGTGGATTTAATGTCTTTCTTCTAAAACTGTTCCCAGATAACAATGCGTAGGTACGGCAACATAATGCATCTCTCTCTCTATCTCCCTAAGTCCTTTCTCTTTTCCTTTCGGACGGTTTAGGAGACCTTTGTTGATTTTCTCCCAGTTCTGACTCACAAGTTCCACTTCAACTTGATATCGCACCGTTCGTTACGTTCATACAGCCTTTACCTATTCTTCTGTATATCTATGCTGCTTAGGCCCTCTCTGATATTCATCTCCCGGCCGTCAGGGCTACTTTCATGTACGGCTGTTAAAGTGGGTCTGTGGTGTGTTGACAGTGTTCCCATACAGTATTACCATGCTATCTCAGAGCTCCAGCCCACGGTGGATCATCATCGTGGAAGAGCATGGATTTTCTGTTGCGGCGTGTCCGTGAGGACTAGGACATCAAAGAAAGCCTACTGAGGCCCCTATGAAATGAAAGAGGAGGAGGGAGAGAGCTATCGATTAGTAGACGTGAACATTAGCGCACCTCCCTCTCGTCCTTTTCCCTCTCTCTCCACCCCTCTCTCTCTATCTCCCGTCTCTCGTTCTCTACACCCATCCCTCTCTCTATCTCTATCTCTCCATCTCTCGCCATCCACCCCCGTCCTCTCCATCCATCCTTCTCTCTGGAAGGTTCCACAGTAGATCTCTTGGCTCTGTGGTCATTCGGCTATAGGTGGGGTCTGTTTAGGAATGGTCAACCCCAACTGCTCTTGTTCCCTCGTGGCCACACCGTTCGTTCCGTTCCATCCCTCCTTCCCTCCTTATTGCCTGCACGATACCTGGGGGTGGGCAGGGTCACTCTTGTTTAATCTAACAGCGTATTGATTCCATTATATAATTAATGACCCGGGTGGGGGTTTGGGAGGACAGGGAGGAGTGCAGTGGGAGGAGGGAAGCGCTTAAGCCCTTGAGAGTTGGCGAGAGCCTTGATCCAGAGTCGTCAAGGTCAGACGGAGCCGGCGCTTCGATGTGGAGGTGGCTTGTCGTCTGAGGACCGGAATACCGAACCAGAGAGTGAGAGAGAATGTCCAGCGATCCAGTGCAGCCGTGGACTGATCAGCAGTTGAATAATAAGTAAATAGAGAAACATCTAACGTTCAAATGTTCCACCATCAGCCGTGTGGTGAGACCAGAATACTGAAGCTATAGACACTCCAGCCACTCATAAAGGTCTATTCACCGATGTGATAATAACCGCCACCGGAAGAAAATATGAGTAAAATACTGCTCTAGTCTACATAATTGATATGGATGAGTTGTTGCCTCGGTACAGTTTGGACATTTTCACACCTCTACGGTCGCTCGCTCTCTCTCCTTTTGTCAGGTGGGAAATAGCTGTCCCGTCGGGTTGTTGAGGGACCAGTCATACCGTATAGTAAACATTTAAAAGCAGACAGACAGACAGACCGTATTTCATTGTGGTAAGAGGAGCAGAAAGAGGGGTAACGGGAAGATAAGGAGAGGCGTGCGGCTGTTGTCTTTCCCAGTGTCAAAGCCTGCGGTCTAACTTTGGGGGTCACGAGTGGCGCAGTGGTCTAAGACGCCGCATCTCAGTGCTAGGGGCATCACTGCAGTACCTGGTTCCAATCCAGCCTGCTTCACATCCGGCCGGGATTGGAAGTCCCATAGGGCGGCGCACAATTGGCCCAGCGTCGTCTGGGATTGGCCAGGGTCATTGTAAATAAGAATTTGTTCTTAGCTGGCTTGCCTAGTTAAATAAAAAATATCGCTGCACAGGCCAATGTTAGCCAGCTAAAGTGGGCACTGATTCATTTTTTAAGGAGCACTCCAAACATTCTAGTCCCTTTTATTATATCATATCATATCCTATTCTATTCCAACTGACATTACCAGGGCTGACTGTGTCCCTGAGGTGTCCAGTGTAGTGGGTGGGGGTCTTAGCTGGTATTTAGACCCTGCTCCCGCCAACCTTGGCCAGGTCTTCTATGAGGCTCCAGAGGAGAAATGTGAGGCATTAAACAGCCATTTCCCTGTAGCCTGGGGAGCCAGTGGCATTCCAGCAGGCAATTGTCTGCGTGCTGTTTGCCTTAAATGTGTTCATTTGCACGACTCCCCCAGTCAGAGCTCTGTGGGGAGGGTCGGGGCGTTTTAACGAACCTCTGACAGCTGGAGGCCCTAATTAAACGTCCCCCGCTGAAAACAAAACAGCCAAGCAGCCAAACGAACTAACTAACACACCGACCAACCAACCGATGGAGAGGCTCGGGATGGAGAACGCACTCCCTCCCGTGCTGTCTACACGAGAGCCAGCCACAGAGCAGAGAGCAGGGCAGCACAGCATGAGGTATCACACAGACGTACACACAGATGTAAGCACATGCGTGCACATGTCCCGCACAGGGCTGTTTTGGATGCACACGTACGCATGCACACACCATAATACTTTTACGTCCGGCATACCAAAGTCAAGTTGTTTTGGCAAGGCTACTGCGGTGTGTTTAGAGCCTGTTTTATATCGGAATAAGCTTTCGTTGTTTTCAATAACCCTCCGCAGATGATACGGTTGACATACAGCTTGTTGTGACGGTGCTGGAGAGAACATTTGCAGTCAGAGGCCTTTGCCGCGGTCCATTTGGGAGAGTGCATTAGTAGCATCCCAACCTGCGACAAGGTTATGAAGCTGATTGAATAATTACCGTCCATTACGGCCCACGCCGCTGCTGATGTGCTGCCTGGCTTCTGTCTTTAGAGATAGAGACGCACGGCCGATAGAGACTCAGATTAGATAAGGACAGATTGGGTCAATTAAGAGATAAACATACAGGTACAGGACAGAGTGTGTGTGTGTGTGTGTGTGTGTGTGTGTGTGTGTGTGTGTGTGTGTGTGTGTGTGTGTGTGTGTGTGTGTGTGTGTGTGTGTGTGTGTTGTGTGTGTGTGTGTGTGTGTGTGTGTGTGTGTGTGCGCGCGGGAGGGGGAGATCAATTGTGTGACTTTTATTTCCCCTCACACAATACAATGTACTCAGCCAGCCAGGTTGGGGAAGGTGATGTACAATGTCATTGCTACACACGGCCAGGACAGTGTGTGGCTACAGAGATTCTACACTGATGTGATGCCGGGTTTGGGATTGTCACAGTCATGTAAATGCACTAGAAAGTATTCTCTTGTGGACAGACGACTTAAACATCTCACCAGATTACGCAACATTTTAGATTGAATAGAAAGTCAATTTCATTGAAATGTCAAACTCGGGTCTGGCTCCCCAATTATCCCACCTCCCTACCCCAACCTGGACCCTATTCTACCTATTATTCTTCCCCTCCCATGATAGTGTTGACCCAGCGTTAGTGAGGGCACCCCTGGCCGCAGGGCAG
>NC_036841.1:16832895-16849524 GCF_002910315.2 Salvelinus sp. IW2-2015
CAGAGAGGGGGAGGGGGAGGGAGGCCAGCCAACTGGCACCGCTGTAGAACTGGGAGTCGGAGGGTGTGTGTGTGGGGAGGCAGGGGAATTGGGGGAAGGTGGTCTGCTTTGCCCTGTCTTTGGTAACTGGCGTGAGACTTCTGTAGTGAATGGCTTTTTCAGCACAGTGGACGCCCTTCAAAGCTTTTATAGTGAAATGTACACCTAACTATGCATAATTATCCTCTCTCTCTCTCTGCTCTCTCTCTCTGAGTCTCTGTCTTTCTCTCTCGCTTTCCTCACCACTGCAGGGGGTCTGAGCCTGTCACAGCCTCGGCCAATCGCAGCCTGCGTTAGAGGTGGCGGCTGCGTGTGATTGGAGGATGGCGACCATGCCGTTCATCAGCGAGGGAAAAGTGCGTGAGCGTGGAGTGGGACTTCCTACAGGGACTACTGGCCAAACCCCCCACCCTGCCTTGGTGAGAAACACACACACACACACACACACACACACACACACACACACACACACACACACACACACACACACACACACACACACACACACACACACAACACACACACACACCACACACACACACACACACACATAATAGCATTGCATAGCGAGTGCTAACACACACAAACACTTACTCATATTCTAAACGATCACACCCACACAGCCCCTCTCACACACTCTGTACTGTGTAGTAAAATGGTTATTGCTCTGTAGCCTTGGGTGTGATGGCTGTTAATCCCTTTCCCTTAGTGGGAATTACGTACATTTGGCTGGATTTATTAATGACGGTCATTTATAGGCGGATATAAAAACTACGCAGAATCCATGGGTGAGTATTGATTGTCCTCTCTTGGCGAGTTGAGCTCGTATAATAATGAGCCGTTGTGGAGGACGGGGCTATTCTAAACACAGCTGTTTACACACCCTGGAGAACACAGGCCGACTGGGGAAATACCAACGTGTTGGCTGATTAGGACAAACACCACACCATGCATGCAAAAACACACAAACACACACACACACACACACAACACAATAAGGAAACATGCGTACACACACGTTTTATTTTCTCTATTTTCTTTCTCTATTTCCCTCTCTCTCTCTCTCTCTCTCACACAAACACACACACACACACACCCTCCCCCCGTGGCAGGCAGTCTGCAGGCCCGGAATGAGAATCGATGTCACAGACACGGAGGAGAAATGCTGTTTCTTTATTCTACCACAGACACAAACTGTGGAGTCGCCGTGACAACATAATTCTACCACTCAGGCCCCATTGAGGGGAGTCGATACCCAATCAGAGAGACAGGCTACCTGAGCCCAGGCCCCCCTCTGCCACACGGCCCCTCCTCCTCCCATTGATCACTCAATCACCGCTGCAGCCCGGTACCTGCCAGCCAGTCGCATGGCTGTGTGTGAGACAGCGAGGGAGAGAGAGTGTGGATGCTAGTGTGTGTGTGTGTGTGTGTGTGTGTGTGTGTGTGTGTGTGTATGTGTTGGAAGCAGACGCACTAGCTGTGCTGTGTAATAGCCATGTGTATACCAGTGTGACAGGGGAATAGACCCTGGTAGATGGAGCACTTTCTGTCTGTAATTACACGGACAGACAATCTGCTGGAGACAAATTAGAATTGAGATTGGTTCACTAAGATTGCGGGTGTCATTATATTCCTTTTAAAGGACTATTCTCGGGTCATCGTCAGCATACACGACCAAGCCACAGGTGCTCATTCTGTGGTCAATTAGGATTCTTTATCATTTCGGGGCTTTGGCATGAACCACACGCCCTTTTCACTTATAATTCTCCTTTACCTTCTCTTTGCTATCTCTCCCCTCTCCCCCGGACCTTTCCTCTCCTCCTCCAGTTTGCAGAACCTGCGGAAGGAGAAGTCTCGTAATGCCGCTCGTTCCCGTCGCGGCAAGGAGAACTTTGAGTTCTTTGAGCTGGCCAAGATGCTGCCTCTCCCCGGGGCCATCACCAGCCAGCTGGACAAGGCCTCGGTCATCCGTCTCACCATCAGCTACTTGCACATGTGCACCTTCGCCAGCCAGGGAGACCCGCCCTGGTGCCCCCTGCTGGAGGGAGAGAACCACTGCAGCAAAGGTGAGCTCTCACCCTTACCTTACCTTACCCAGGATCTTAACCTGGAATGACTGGAAAACTCAGTCACCGATGCTGCAAACAAAAGCAGTTTGAAAATGTTACTGTAGGTGTATCAGCATTGTAACAGCACTATAATATTCTATGTAGTCCCTCACCCAACGCACCGCACAGACACACATCTCCCTATACCTGATTGACCTTCCCCCTCGTCACAGAAAAAGAGAGAGAGAGCGAGAGAGACAGAGACAGAAAGATGGACAGAGAGAGGGTGAGAGCGGGAGACCGGGAGAGAAATAAAGAGAGGTAGAGAGACAGACAGACAAAGAGACAGACAGAGCGAGAAACAGACAGAGAGACACAAAGACAGAGAGATGATGCACAAAGGAAGGAGGAGCCTGGTGCGGATGGTAATTACAGAAATTAGCTATATAACGAGTAGAGTGTGATTATGAGGGTTGTCTAATTGCTACTATTACAGAGGGGAAACAACTCAGCTACAATTAGGTGTGTGTGTGTGTGTGTGTGTGTGTGTGTGTGTGTGTGTGTGTGTGTGTGTGTGTGGGTGTGTGGGTGTGTCAATGGTTGCAGAAGTGTTTGTCTGTGATGGTGCGTTATATTTTTTTGCACCAGTGTGTGTCCCATCCCAGTTACTCTCAGCAAGTCCTCCTGAAATGAGACAAACCCATGATATCTCATTGATACTGTGTAAGACGTGAACATCGATATCACGTACCTTACAAACAATGACAGTCTAGTCTTCCTATGACCTCACATTTGCTTATTTTACAAGGAAGTCCTTGAACGACTCGTAGAGTTACTGCACACGATCATACTCTTACCGTTGTTCTGTGGATAGGTTTTCCGAGGATCCGGCCTTGGAAGAGGCCTGGTGAAAGGAGGACGTGGGCATCTCATTGAAAAGCACGTCTATCTATTCCAGCGCTTCGATCGATCGCCAATTGACGTTCACGTGCCTGTGGAAACACGTTCAAACCACTAGCAGATGTTCTAACAGAGCTTTACAAATGCATCTCAATGGATTGACGTTGGAATGTACGGTACACTGCTGTATGTACAGCAGGACATTTTGACCATTCATCTGTTTCTGAAATCTGTACGGAGGTTCCCTCTGGAAAAAAGAAGCAATACTACTCTATTCATCAGCATTCGGAAAACATGAAAGTATGACGCCCGCACATGTTGGACATGATGCTGGAATGAAGATCATCCACCTGGTGCCCGAATAACCGCCACCCGACCCGGGTGAGAAAGAGGGAGAGAGAGAGAGAGAGAAATGTTACAATTTATGTTGACTGCTCTTGGTTTTAACTAGAGTGGAGCATGGTGCATGTAGCTTGTTCTTGTTGTTGTTGTTGGCCAATCATAAGTCATGAAAGCAGCTATAGGCTACAGGCTACGGTCATAGAGCTTTGGTGTGTGGCAAAAGTTAGGAGATTCATGTATTTAATCAATGTAAGATGTAATTACAAGTTATGGGAGAAGGATAGACGACAGCGACCAAGAGCCAACAGGTAGGCTGCTACTTAAAACTTCTTATGGGCAGGTGGCGTCCCACCTGGCCAACATCTGGTGAAATTGCAGAGCGCGAAATAAAAAAATACCAAATTCAAATATTTAACATTCTTGAACATATATGTGTTAAACATCAAAATAAAGCTTAACCTTTCTAGCGCAGGCTAGCGGAACCCCTCGACAACATTCCGCTGAAAAGGCAGCGCCTTTTTTTGAAATATGTAACTTTCACACATTAACAAGTTCAATACAGCAAATGAAAGATAAACATCTTGTTAATCTACCCGTCACGTCTGATTTCAAAAAGGCTTTACACCGAAAGCACAACATATGATTAAGTTAGTTCAGAGCCAGGTCAAAAAAACACACAGCCATTTTCCAGCCAAAGATAGGAGTCACAAAAAGCAGAAATATAGATCAAATTAATCACTAACCTTTGATGATCTTCATCAGATGACACTCATAGGACATCGTGTTACACAATACATGTATGTTTTGTTCGATAAAGTGCATATTTATATCCAAAAGTCTCAGTTTACATTGGCGCGTTATGTGCAGTAATGTTTTGATTCCAAAACATCCGGTGATTTTACAGAAATCCCAGAAATCCTCATAATAAACATCGATAAAGATACAAGTGTTATTCACAGAATTAAAGATAGACTTCTCCTTAATGCAACCGCTGTGTCAGATTTTTTAAAAACGGCGCTCAGAGCCCAATCCAGCCAAATCCAGCCAAAGAAATGTCCGCCATGTTGGAGTCAACAGAAGTTAGAAATAACATGATAAATATTCACTTACCTTTGATGATCTTCATCAGAATGCACTCCCAGGAATCCCAGTTCGACAATAAATGACTGATTTGTTCCATAAAGTTCCATAAAGTCCATAATTTATGTCCAAATAGCCACTAGTTGTTAGCGTGTTCAGCCCAGTAATCCATCTTCATGAGCACTAGGTCCAGACAAAAAGTCAAAAGGTTCCGTTACAGGTTGTAGAAACATATCAAACGATGTATGGAATCAATCTTTAGGATGTTTTTAACATAAATCAACAATAATGTTCCAACCGGAGAATTCCATCGTCTGTAGCAAAGCACTGGAATGAGAGCTAATTCTGTCGGGAGCGCATGTCACGAGCATGAGACACTCTGCCAGACCACTGACTCATTCAGCTCCCATTCCCCCCTCCTTTATAGCAGAAGCCTGAAACAAGTTGCTAAAGACGGTTGACATCTAGTGCAACTTAACCCCATAGACACTGTGTATTTCTCAGGTTTTCGCCTGCTATATGAGTTCTGTTATACTCACAGACATCATTCAAACAGTTTTAGAAACTTCAGAGTGTTTTTAATCCAATACTACTAATAATATGCATATATTAGCATCTGGGACAGAGTAGCAGGCAGTTTACTCTGGGCATGCATTTCATGCAAAAGTGAAAAGGCTGCCCCCTATCCCAAACAGGTTAACTTCTTGTTAATCCAACTGCTGGGTCAGATTTCAAAAAAGCTTTACGGCGAAAGCAAACCATGCAATTATCTGAGGACAACGCCCCGCATACAAACACATGAAAATCCTATTTCAACCAGGCAGGTGCGCCACAAAAGTCAGAAATAGCGATATAATTCATGCCTTACCTTTGAAGATCTTCTTCTGTTGGAACTCCAAAATGTCCCAGAAACATCACAAATGGTCCTTTTGTTCGATAATGTCCTTCTTTATGTCCCAAAAATGTCCATTTATTTGGCACGTTTGATTCAGAAATACACTGGTTTCAACTCGCCCAACATGCCTACAAAGTATCTAATAAGTTACCTGTAAACTTGGTCCAAACATTTCAAACAACGTTCCTAATCTAACCTCAGGTACCCTAAAACGTAAATAATCGATAAAATTGAAGACGGAATAAACTGTTTCTAATACCGGATAAAAACAACGTGAAGCACGTTCCAGTTCACGCGCACCAAAACAGTAGAGTCCACCTGGAGGGACACTTACAATGAATAGGACTACTTCTTAATTTCTCAAAAGAAAAACATCGAACAATTTCTAAAGACTGTTGACATCTAGTGGAAGCCATAGGAACTGCAACCAGGTTCCTAATAATAAGGGTATCCCATAGAAACCAATTAGAAAATTCTATGACCTCAATTTTATCCCCCCTGGATGGTTTGTCCTTGGGGTTTTGCCTGCCATATCAGTTCTGTTATACTCACAGACATTATTTTAACAGTTTTAGAAACTTTAGAGTGTTTTCTATCCAAATCTATTATATGCATATCCTAGCTTCTGGGCCTGAGTAACAGGCAGTTTACTTTGGGCACGCTTTTCATCCGGAGTTGAAAATACTGCCCCCTACCCAAGAGAGGTTAATATTCTGAATGGAGTTGTTGTTATTTGTAACTGTAGGCCTCAATTAGCATAGCTAGCTAACGTTAGCTAACTTAACTAGCTACTCCCGGTTTGATGCAGTCACGATAGTGACTATGTAATCCTATTTGATGAGAAATAACCTAGCTATGGCAGCTATTAGTCTACTATAGCGCGAGGCAGCTTGGTTGGTTGCTGTCTCTCTTCTCTCGTCTCTCCCTCCCTCCTCCCTGCTCCCTGTGTCACTCACTCACAGTACGGCCTCTCCCCCGCCTGCTAGAGTGGCAACTCTCTCTCGCTCCTCTGACGCGCTATTAGCTCCGGTTAATAAAGTCGTTTAAACATTTTTATTTTCTGCTGCTTCCCTCATTCGTATCGAACCAAGTCTGGATCCGACCAAGTCTATACGGAACGGGTCTAGTTGTCCTCGGGTCCGTTCGAAATGGGTCTCTATATTTGAACATTTAATTAATGCATATCGGGTCTGGGCGGGAAAGCCCCGGGTCCATTTCGTAACGGGTCCAAAAACCTCTAAACCCCAACCCTGCTGTTGCATCATGGTGCCTGTAGTTAGACATTTAAGTACCTACAGTGTGATGCATGGCTGTAATTCCACTGTAGGAATGTGGAATTATGTGTCCAGACGGAATCCTGAAGGGGACTCTTGCGGTGGCTTCCCTCCTCTGTCATTCTCCTCTCCTCCTCCCGGGGTTTGGGCGGTGGGGGTTGGGGTTGGGGTGGGTGAGGGCCACGGGGGTAAGGGAGAGAGAGAGGGGGGGGGGTAGTGTGGTTTTTGTCTGCTTCCCACGTTTCAAAGCCAATCTTGAAAAATGAATAGACAGAGGAAAATCAATTGCATGACCTTCACACAGCGAGAGAGCGGGAAGAGAAGGAGAGAGATATATGGATGGGTGGTGGAAGACGAAAACGAAGGAGTGGTAGAACGGGAGAGGACCAGATGAGGAAAAGTAAAATCTCTCAAAGATGATGCTTTTTCACCCATTATGTGTGTGGTGTAGGTTGGGTCTACAGTGGAGAGCGTTAGTCCTGAACCTTTAATTTCATGTATTATTCAAGACTACTGAATATGCACAGGTGATTTGAGCTTTTAAGGGAGAATCTCTCTTGCAGATATGACTTCCACCCTGTAGAAATGCCAAATGTTGACCTGTCTATTTTCCCGAGGCATCTCAGTATTTTGCCGTTTTACAATATTGTAGAGATTTTGTCTAATGACAGCACACGCTGACTCTTCAACACAAGCCTCTAAGATCTTCTAAAGACACCGAAACAGAAACCATGGACCAATCGGAAAAAATATTCTGTCACTGTTTGTGAGGTCAAACTCACCTCTTTCTGTCTCTCGCTCTTTCTAGCGGTCTCTTGACTTTGACTTTGTCTGCCTCGCATGTCTCTGTCTCTGTCTGTCTGTCTGTCATCTCTCTCTCTCTCTCTGTCTTACTGTCTCCTCATCACTTCTCCTCCGTCGCTCTCCCTCACTTTCTCCATGTCTGCCTCCCACCTAATTCTCGGCGTTTAAAGCAGCGGTGGCTTTTAAAGGAAGTTAATTGCACTCAAATTATGTTCGACCGCGGAAGAAGTGAGGGAGCGACAGTGAAAGAGAAACAGGGAGAGAGAGGGAGGGAGCGAGAGAGGGATTGCAGAGTGAGAGGATAATTGCGGTGGAGAAGGACGTTGCGATTATGGTTGCTCTTTCTCTCCTGTCTGTCGTCTCAAACCCTGTCTGTTCTTACAGGGGTAATACTACAGGGGTATCAACACACACACACACTCTCACGCACTACACACACACTCATACAAACACGCACACACACACTCTCTTGGAAAATTGGAGTTCAGTAAACAAGTTGCTAGGATGAAAAGACATGAAAAGACAACTAGCATAAGCAAACTTGAGTAAAAAAAGAGAAAAAGAGATGAACCACATGCGGTTATTTACAGTCAGGTCCAAAATTATTGGCACCCTTGATAAAGATGAGCAAAAATAAATACTGAGTTATATTGTATGCTTAAAAAAAATGGACAATTATATTATTTTAAACAATTCCTCAGAGAAATATACTTTTTTAACAAGTAATATTTTTTTCTCAAAAATATAGGGGTCAAAATGATTGCCACCCCAGTTTTCAATAACTTTCACTGAGTCATTTTCTGAAATGTTTTACGAGGGATCTTAGACCATTCCACTGGTGTGCGTGGCCAAAGAGCTCTATTTTCATGTCATCCATCAAATGTAAACGCCTGGAGTTTGCTAAACGGCGTTGGCACTTGGATTGGAACTGATGCCATGGTCAAATGACATGAAAATAGAGCCCTTTACGTGGCTACCAGCGGTGGGTTTGACGTCGAAAGAAGGATGCATAAGCAGAAAAGAACCCCATACCTACTGTAAAATATGGTGGGGGATCTTTGATATTATGGGGTTATTTTGCATCCACTGGTCCTGAGGTCCTTGTTAAAGTCATGAACTTTACCCAGTACCAGGACATTTTTGGCAAAAACCTGGTTGTCTCTGCCAGGAGGATAAAACTTGGCCACTAGTAGATCTTCCAGAAAGACAAAAAGACAATAACCCCAAGCACACATCAAAATGTGACCACGACACCTGCCGCACTCCACGCAGGAATCTACACCTTTTTCTCCCTGAGTATTCATTAGAGGTGAGGTTTTCTGTAATGAATACTCACAGAGAAAAAAGGTATAGATTCACAAGCAGAGTGTGGCAGGTGTTTATTTCACCTTCGCAGAAGGCAGGAATCGTGGTCACAGGCAGGCAATGGTCATACACAGGTAGGCAAACAAGCAGGTGAGTCAAAACTAGGGCTGAAGGCTATAACTGGTTCTCACAAACGAGCTAGGAAAAGGATTAGTAGAGTCAAAACGAACAATACCTCACAAAGGCACAAACAGAATGAACTGAACTAATTAAGGTGCTGATGAGACCAGGTGAGTAACTAACACAGGTGAAATCAATGAACAAAAATGAAAGACAGGGCTACGTTCAAGAACACAAAGAAACAGAACACAAGATTGACTAAGAAAATAAATACAGAACCTTACAATACCACATAATTACAAACTGAAAACATGTTTTTAGAATCTTTAGCAAATGTATTGAAATTAAATACATAAATATCTCAATGACATAAGTATTCACACAGTATTCACATAAGTATTTTCCCCAAACATAATGCTTTGTATTCAAGACATAAAGTACATGTCTCTGTCAAATTGTTTCCTGTTTTACTTTAGTGCCTTATTGCATCATGCATGTTTAGGAATATATTTTTTATTCTGTACAAGCTTCCTTCTTTTCACTCTGTCATTTAGTTTAGTATCGTGGAGTAACTATAATGTTGTTGAATCCATCCTCAGTTCTCCTTTAAACAGCCATTAAACTCTAACTGTTTTAAAGTCACCATTGGCCTCATGGTAAAATCCCTGAGTAGTTTCCTTCCTCTCCAGCAAGTTAGGAAGGATGCCTGTATCTTTGTATGCAACTTATTATGTGACTTGTTAAGCACATGTTTTACTACTGAACTTATTTAGGCTTGCCATAACTAAGGGGTCGAACGCTTATTGACTAAAGATTTTTCAGCTTTTCATTTTTAATTAATTTGTAAACATTTCTTAAAAGATAATTCCACTTTGACATTATGGGTTATTATGTGTAGGTCAGTGACACAAAATCTCAATTTCATTTATTTTAAATGCAGGCTGTAACAACAAATTGTGTAAAAATTCAAGGGGTGTGAATACTTTCTGAAGGCACTGTATGTTCTCCAATCTCATATTTTGTTTTTAGAAAAAGGCTCACTGTCGTTATCCTTGCAAGGTGAGGTATTGAACGGTGTTGAACACAGGGTGCCAATAATGTTGACCCTTATCTTTTTGAGAAAATCTAAATATGACTCTTTATCTGAGTGATTGTACTGGTATAAATAATATAATAGTATCGTTTTTTTAGCATACATACAATATAGTTCAGTATTTGGATTATTTATTAAACTTATTTTTTTCTCATATTTTTCAAGGGTGCCAATAATTTTGAACCTGACCTTATTTGGTTCCCATGGTAACGTCATAACTAGGTTTAAAGGTCGACAGCTATGGGGTGGAAAGTAAAAAAAAAAGAGCGGTGGGGGAGGGGTGAGTGAACTTGGACTAAATTATGTATAGAACAGAAGCATAAATATCAAGCAATCAAATTTCTCTCTTCTATCAGTGAGGAACATCAGGAAGACCCCCAGAATTGACCTGCGAGTCACACTGTAATTAACGTGGACGCTTCAACCCATTCCTCAAATGAAATTAAACCACGCAAATCTAGCCAAGCTGATGAAAAGTCAATGTGATAGAAAGTACCCCAAGAGCTCTCCTATGACACACACACACACACACACACAACCTGTTGAGGCTGTTTTGGTTTCATGGCCACCCAATTGTGTGACCCCAGGCATGGCACGCAGGCGGGTGGAGTGACTGTAGTAAATGGATCTGTGTGTAGACTCATCCGTCAGCCCCACTGGCCTCATGTCACACCCACCATTTCCTCAGGCCCCCTGACAGTATTCATCGCCACTGATCACCAGCAGCATCTCCAGGGACCCACGGGGGGGATGCGATGCTGTGTGTTATGATGATGGGGGTTGGTACCAGACCCCCAGTGGGCCAGCCCTCTCCCCGTAGCCCCACTAGGGTCCAGGCAGGCAGGCAGAGCGACAGGGTCCCCTCCCCCTCTGGGTTAGCTTCTGAGTTGTGGCTGTAAGGTCCCCAGCCCCAGACCCCCTTTCAGCCTGAATGGACCAGCCTCATTGATATTCCTACGCTTTCACACAAGGGGACCCCAATCTCACAATGGCACTGTGGCTTTGTCCGGCAACTGTGTATTTATGAGAGTGTGTGTGTGTGGTGGGGGATTTGTATGTGTGTACAAGTCTACTGGAATGCCTTCTGTTCTGTTGGCTGACCGATGGCAGGGACACGATGAACAGACGGATGGGGGATGGATGTGTGCCCCCCCCACCTCCGTGTTCAGTTGTAACCCAGAACAGCACTTTCATTTTGCTGTCATAACGTGTATTGATTTCCCAAAGCCTTGCAACGACACATGGACGTCTGGCGTTCCCTACACGCACTCGCACGCATGCACACACACATTAAGACACACACTGCCGCTGCCTGCTCAGAGCACAGTGTTCAAAAACAAACCTGGTAGAGTCACATGCACACGCACACACACACACACACACTCTATATGAAATAAAACGGTAAAAACGTGATTTGTGGATTCATCCCCCATCTCTCTCCTCTCTTTCTCTCGCTCTCCCTCTCTTACACAGTCACACACACACACACATAATCTCTATCCATCTTTCTCCCTCTCTGTCGATCTCGGTTTCTCTCTCCGTCTCTTTTTGTTCTATTTCTCTCTTCCTGTCAGTTGTAATTACCTCTGTAAACAGCTCTACTTTGATGGCAATGCTTCTGTAATAGCTTGTGTTTGGGATGCATTAGGAGTGGTGAGGCTGTGTGTGTGCGTGTGTCTGTGCCTGGTTGCCTGTGTGTGTGTTAAAAACAGCCATTTCCCTTAGGGCAGCTAAATCAACCACACTACTATTTTTAAAAAAAAATCTTGAAAGTATCACTTTTATTTGCAGACTAACAATGAATCTGTTAAAAGTGATTAGCTGCCTCATATCTCTGACGTGTGTTGATCTGATGTGTGTCGATCTGATGTGTGTTGATCTGATGTGTGTCGATATGATGTGTGTCGATCTGATGTGTGTCGATCTGATGTGTGTCGATCTGGTGTGTGTCGATCTGATGTGTGTTGATCTGATGTGTGTCGATCTGACGTGTGTTGATCTGATGTGTGTCGATCTGGTGTGTGTCGATCTGGTGTGTGTCGATCTGACGTGTGTTGATCTGATGTGTGTCGATCTGGTGTGTGTCGATCTGACGTGTGTCGATCTGACGTGTGTTGATCTGATGTGTGTCGATCTGGTGTGTGTCGATCTGACGTGTGTCGATCTGACGTGTGTGGATTTGGTGTGTGTCGATCTGACGTGTGTAGATCTGGTGTGTGTCGATCTGGTGTGTGTCGATCTGACGTGTGTCGATCTGACGTGTTGTAACGATAATCGTCCTGGGAAGATGAGGAGGAAGGATCGGACCAATACGCAGCGTGGTAAGTGTCCATAATATGTATTTTAATAAATCAACTGAACACTGAACAAAATAACAAAGAGCACGAACGAACAAACGAAACAGTTCTGTATGGTGAAACACACAACACAGAAAACAACTACCCACAAACACAGGTGGGAACAGGCTACCTAAGTATGGTTCTTAATCAGAGACAACGATAGACAGCTGCCTGAGAACCACACACGGCCAAAGACAAAGAAATAGACAACATAGAACACAAAACATAGAATGCCCACCCCAACTCACGCCCTGACCAAACCAAAATAGAGACATAAAAAAGGAACTAAGGTCCTAAGGCGTGACAGTACCCCCCCACCCCCAAGTTTGCAGACTCCGGCCGCAAAACCTTAACCTATAGGGGAGGTTCTGGTTGGGCATTTCACCGCAGTGGCGGCTCTGGTGCGGGACGTAGACCCCGCTCCACCTCTGGCTTGGCCCACTTAGGTGGCGCCTCTAGAGCGGGGAGACTCGCCGGCGACCCCGGACTGGGGACCCTCGCAGCAGGCCCCGGACAGGAGGGCGACTCTGGCAGCTCCGGACAGGAGGGCGACTCTGGCAGCTCCGGACAGGAGGGCGACTCTGGCAGGCTCCGGACCGGAGGGAGACCTGCAGCTCCGGACGGCAGGGAGACTCTGGCAAGCTCCGGACAGACGGGCGTCACTGGAGGCCCTCAGGACAGGAAGGGCGTTGCTGGAGTTCCGGGACTGGAGGGCGCAGTGGAGCTCGGAACTAGAGGGCGTCGCTGGAGCTCGCGGAATAGAGGGCGCGCGGAGGCTCCGCAAGGGCCACGCTGGAGCTCCGGACTAGAGGCGTCGCTGGATGCTCCGGACTAGAGGGCGTTGCTGGAGGCTCGGACAGACAGCCTTCCCGTTGGAGGCCCGTGCCATAACCCTCACTGGAGTTCGTCCATGGATCCTCACTGGATGGCCTTCGTGCCATGGATCATCACTGGAGGCTTCGTGCCAATGGATCATCACTGGAGGCTTTCGTGCCAGTGGATCATCACCGGAGCTTTGTGCATGGATCATCACTGGGAGGCTTCGGGCCAATGGATCATTCACTGGAGGCTTTCTTGCCATGATCATCACTGGAGGCTTCTTGCCATGGATCATCACTGGAGGCTCTTGCCATGGATCATCACTGGACGGCTTTGTGCCATGGATCATCACTGGAGGCTTCGTGCCATGGATCATCACTGGAGTGGAGAGACACACAGGAGGCCTGGCTCTGGCAGCAGGCACAGGACTCACCAGGCTGGGGAGACATGCAGGAGGCCTCCTCCTTAGCCGAGGCACCAGATACACTGTGCCGTGGAGGCGCACTGGCGGTCTCGAGCGCAGAGCTAGCACAACTCGTCCTGGCTGGATCCCCCCTGTAGCCCGGCAAGTGCGGGGAGCTGGAACAGGCGGCACTGGGCTGTGCTGGCGAACCGGGGACACCGTGCGTAGGGCTGGTGCAGTATAACCCGGGCCGAGGAGATGCACTGGAGGCCAGATGCGCTGAGCTGGCACCATCCCTCCTGGCTCAATGTCCACTCTAGCCCGGCCGATGCGAGGAGCTGCGATGTAGCTCACCGGGCTATGCGTGCGCACTGGGGACACCGTGCGCTTCACCGCATAACACGGTGCCTGCCCGGTCACTCTCTCGCTACGGTAAGCACGGGGAGTTGACTCAGGTCTCCTACCTGACTCTGCCAATCTCCCCGTGTGCCCCCGCCCCCCCAAAAAAATCTGGGGCTGCCTCTTGTGCACGCCTCCTCGAGCCAACTCCTCGTAGCGTCGCCGCTCCGCTCTAGCTGCCTCCAGCTCCTCTTTAGGACGGCGATACTCTCCCGTCTGTGCCCAGGGTCCCTTGCCGTCCAGGATTTCCTCCCATGTCCAGGAGTCCATTCCACGCTGCTTGGTCCTCTTTTGGTGGGTAGTTCTGTAACGATTCTCGTCCTGGGAAGATGAGGAGGAAGGATCGGACCAATACGCAGCGTGGTAAGTGTCCATAATATGTATTTTAATAAATCAACTGAACACTGAACAAAATAACAAAGAGCACGAACGAACAAACGAAACAGTTCTGTATGGTGAAAACACACAACACAGAAAACAACTACCCACAAACACAGGTGGGAACAGGCTACCTAAGTATGGTTCTCAATCAGAGACAACGATAGACAGCTGCCTCTGATTGAGAACCACACACGGCCAAAGACAAAGAAACAGACAACATAGAACACCAGACATGGAATGCCCACCCCAACTCACGCCCTGACCAAACCAAAATAGAGACATAAAAAAGGAACTAAGGTCAGGGCGTGACACGTGTGTCGATCTGAAGTGTGTCGATCTGGTGTTTGTTGATCAGTGCTTGTTGATCAGTGCTTGTTGATCAGTGTGTGTCGATCTGGTGTGTGTCGATCTGATGTGTGTCGATCTGGTGTTTGTTGATCAGTGCTTGTTGAGTCAGTGTGTGTTCGATATCTTGTGTGTTGTTGATTCAGTGCTTGTTTTATCAGTGTGTGTTGATCTTGGTGTTTGTTGATCAGTTTGCTTTGTTGATCAGTGTTATGTGTTTGTTGTGATGCTGGGTTTGTTGACAAGTGTTGTTGATTCAGTGCTTGTTTTGATTTCAGTGCTGTTGATCCAGTTGTTGTTGATCTATGTGATTGTTGAATTCAGTGCTTGTTTTGTTACTTCGGTGCTTGTTCGATCAGTGGTGGTGATTGATTCTGATGCTGTTCGTTGATCAAGTGCTGTGTTGACGATGCTGTATGCTCAGTGCCCTTGTTGATAGTGCCTTGTTGAATCCACGTGTGTCGTCGACTCCAGTGCTGTGTTGATCTGAGATGTGTGTTGATCAGTGCTTGTTGATCAGTGCTTGTTGATCAGTGCTTGTTGATCAGTGCTTGTTGATCAGTGTGTGTTGATCTGATGTGTGTCGATCTGTGTCCCTGCAGTGCGACGCTCCTGCCACTCTCTGGCCACTGACATGTTCGAACAGCACCTGGGAGCACACCTGTTACAGGTAAACACCACACACACACACACACGCAGACACACACACACAGGGTTCCTTTCAAAAGTATTTATTATATAAGCGTGTCATTGAGAACAAACAGTATTTTAAAATAGTACACAATTTAGCCAGGTTATTCAAGAGGTGAATTCTCTGCACTTTTGTTTGTTGACACGTTTAATCTATTTAAATGTTTTTCCAAAAATATTCAAATATTCAACCATGTAAATATTAATATCGTCACAGCATGCTGCAATTGTTAGTGGGACAAGGTAGCCATATTTATTCCTGTGACAGTCTGACAGTGTGACGCTGCTTCTCTGTTTTTACGTCTCCTCCTGCATTTAAAGACGTGCTTGAACCCCCTCTGACGTCTCCTCCAGCCAGTCAACACTCGTTAGGAAAAAAAACACAAAAACATCGCACTGCCCCACCGTATTACTACTATCAAACAACGACAAATGACTGCAGTGGACAGGAAAGAGAAAGAGAGCGATAGAACGCGGGAGGGAAAGAGGAGAAGGGTGACAGATGGGGTGCATGGAATGTCCTAAATGACCGAGGTGTGCTAAGACAAAAGACTGCCGTCTGCGCCGAACGTTCTGAGGAGGAGCGGCGCTGATAGAAATCAAATTAGGGCTTCAGAACACGCTATGATTCTTTCCTCTTGCCGTCCTCTGTCAGTAATAGCATGATAATTGCACTTTATTTCTCCACCATTCAGCCGGGCTCGCCGCGCCCCACACCCCGGCCACTCGCATTTGCATACTGAATGTGTCAGTTGCATAAATTACCGCCACTTTAAGCGCCGCTGCCAAAATAGCAATCTTTCTTCAGCAAAGTGGCCCTAGCTTCCCAGCACACCGCCGCTACTCACTTGTGTGAATGCTTGTTATTACGACGAATATTATTCTGTGAAGGAGTCCTTCCTAATGGGGTGGCTGTATACCTTTCACTTACCATCATAATCACCACTCCCTGTCTCTACCTCTGTCTCTACCTACCTACCGGTGTCTCTGGTCAGCAGACAGACACAACACAACAGGAAACACCATGCCGTCCTACTGTTATTAACACTGATTGAAACAGCTCCGCTGGTGTCTGCCTGCTCTGTGTTTAATGTGCCTTGTTGACTCTCTGAACAGGCTGGTGGTGTTTACCAGTAGTGTGTCGTGTGTACCTGAGGGGCCAGCCAGACAGGACTGTTGATGTGGGCGGGAGAGGGGGGAGAGGTGGGAGAGACTGAGCGGTGAAGGGCTGGTTGTTGGTGGTTCTCCAGCGGCAGGCAGCAGCTCATTGTAATTTGCTCAATACACACTAATTGCTCTAATTTGTCTGTCTGTGTGTGTGTGTGTGTGTGTGTGTGTGTGTGTGTGTGTGTG
>NC_036841.1:16853899-16869689 GCF_002910315.2 Salvelinus sp. IW2-2015
GCAGGGAGCAGACAGGTAGGCAGGGAGCAGGGAGAAGGCAGGGAGCAGACAGGTAGGCAGGGAGCAGGGAGAAGGCAGGGAGCAGACAGGTAGGCAGGGAGCAGGGAGAAGGCAGGGAGCAGACAGGCGCTTTATCATATGAAATGGAATCTCACCTTAAAGGATTTGAGTAGGACACTATGATGCAGGAGGATGATAGCTGGGAGGTGTTGGTGGTCTTTATCCCTCTCCGGGAGTGGGCTGGATACGCTCATGCCTATGAATTAATAGGAAATGAATGAACAGATTCAAATAGTCAAATCTGACCTTCACAGATGGTATATCCCTGGTGTCTTTCAGCTTACTTTAATCACCAAATACAGCAGATGTGTATCCTTCCCGATGTGTATTATTGTAATCTGTGTCTGCCCCCCAGCTCAGGGGTGTGTGTGCGACGTGCGTCCGTGTGTGCGTTGTTGCGTGCATTCATGTGTTCATGCATGAGTGTTTGTGTCTCATCTCTACATTTGATTGTGTTTAGGTGGAGTTGACGGGCAGCAGTGTGTTTGACTACATCCACCCAGCGGACCATGTGGAGATGGCAGAGCGTCTGGGCATCAGGCCCCACCTGAGGGCCGAGGCTGGCTGCCACGTGGCCCCCGAGAGCGCTTCCAGCTCTGCCTCCACATCCTCCCTGGCAGGGACCCCTGAGCCTGGTACGTCTCACATACATGTCTGTAGGCCTGGACTGATGTTGTCTAGATCTGGTCCAAATGTGGTTTCCCCCTGTCTCTCCACAGCCCCCTCAAGCCCCCTCTCTCCTGGGAACGAACCTCCTGACCGAGGCTTCTTCATCCGTATGAAGTCCACCCTCACCAAGAGAGGCCTCCACGTCAAGTCCTCCGGCTACAAGGTCAGAGTAAGAGACATATATATAGAGAAATCAAACTCTCCATTCCTAGAAATCATTCAGACTGTTTGTAATGTATAGGGTAGCAAAATTCCGGTTTCCTCTTTATTCCCTCGTGAATCCAGGAATCTTCCAACCAGGATTTCTGTAAAAAAAAGAGAATTTCTGAAAAGTTACAAGAGTTTTGCAACTCTAGTAATGGACTACTCACCGTTCATTTAGTAGAGACACTGTACATGTACAACCATGCAAGTTGCTGTAAACCCTTCCTGTCAGGTGATCCATGTGACCGGGCGAATCCGCTGTCGCCCTGCCATGGTGCCAGGCTCKGCCCGCTCGGTGCGTCGGCCAATGGGCTTGGTGGCCCTTGCGCACACGCTCCCGCCCTCCACGCTGAACGAGGTGCGCATGGAGAGCCAGATGTTTGTCTTCCGGGTCAACATGGATTTGCAGGTCACCTACTGCGAGAACAGGTACAGCTAGAGTGACACACAACGACACACAACACATAACAACACACACCAACACAGCTACACAACAACACAGCAACACAACAACATAACAACACAGCGACACAACGACCCACAACAACACATCAACACATCAACAACATGCCAACGCAGCTACACAACAACACAACAACATAACAACACAGCAACACAACAACACAACAACACAGCCACACAACGACACAACAACACAGCAACACAACAACACAACAACATAGCAACACAACAACACAACAACACAGCCACACAACGACACAACAACACAGCAACACAACAACATAACAACACAGCGACACAACAACAACACATCAACAACACGCCAACGCAGCTACACAACGACACAACAACACATCAACAACACAACAACACAGCTACACACAGGGGCAGATGTCTTTATGAGGTGCATATATGGTTGTACTGTGAATAATTTTATGGTTGTATTTGACTCCATTAAGAAATGGTATGTGTTTGTTTGCCTGTGTATGTGTGTCTATATGTTTACATCACGTGGATAATACCATCATTGTTCCCTGTAGGATCTCAGAGTACATGGACCTGAGCCCGGCAGAGGTGGTGGGACACACCTGCTACCACTTCATCCATGTAGAAGACCTGGATAACATCAGACAGAGCCATGAGGACTGTGAGGTGTGGTGTGTGTGTGTGTGTGTGTGTGTGTGTGTGTGTGTGTGCCTGTGTGTGTGTGTGTGTGTGTGTGTGTGTGTGTGTTGTGTGTGTGTTGTGTTGTGTGTGTGTGTGCGTGTGGTGTGCGTGCGTGCGTGCGGTGCGGCGTGGTGCGTGCGTGCGGTGCGTGCGTGCGTGCTGTGCGTGCGTGCCGTGCGCGTGTGCGCGTTACCTTTGAAAGTTAACATTTTGACTAAGCTCATATTTTGCAATCAGCGCCCTCTGCTGCCAACATCCTGTAGTGCTATGCCAACTCGCTCTTTACTCTCTTCCTCTCTCCCCTGTCCCCTCCCTCTCTCTCTCTCTCTCTCTCTCTCTCCCTCTCTCTCCCAGTGTTGAGGAAGGGTCAGGTGGTGACCGGGTACTACCGCTGGCTCCAGAGGAGAGGGGGTTATCTGTGGGTCCAGTCCTGTGCCACCGTCTCCATCAACCACAAAGCCCCCCACGAACGCAACGTCATCTGGGTCAACTACGTCATCAGGTCAGCCCCGTCGCTGGTCATCCCCGTCGCTAGTCAGCCCCGTCGCCACAGTAGCAGGTCAAACACGGTGCACAACGCGTCCAGCATTACGCTCCTAGACAAGGCGTCCCACTCCTTCAGTCTACCGTCATTTGTATATACTAAACCCTAATGACAGTATATACATTTTATTACAGAATGATGTGAAGTTTTGTTCATTTAAAACACCGATATGATACAAGTATTCACACATGAATTCAAGGAAATTCTATATTTTCCTTTGTCTCTGTCTCAGGASCCACAACCCCCCAGCTCCTAAACACACATACACACTCAAAGACAAACAGACACACGTGCACGCACAGAGCAAGAGAGGAGTCAGACAAAAACAAGAGGAACAGGCTGAATTACAATACTAATTGGAGCAGCGCTTTATAATTACAACAAATGGATGTCAGAATGTTGGGTCTGAATGGTGTTTTAGTTCATTAGTGCTGTAATTACAAGAGCTCATTAACTTCTCCAGCAGCAGCCCCCCCTGATCCTCCCCCCCTCCGATCCTGATCTGGCTCAGTTCTGTACGGGTGGCTCCTGAGTGGAGCGAGGGCTGGACGGAGAGCAAGGGTTGCTGAGTGTGTGTGTGTGTGTGCGTGCGCAATAGGGGGGGAGGGGTTGTTGGAATACAGCGGGTTGGGGTAGGCTGATGGGAGGTTAGTAAGTTGGAGAAGGCTGGTTGTTTGTTGATAGAGTGAGGGGTAAAATGGTGTGGAAGGTAAGCTGATGGGGGTATTAGTTGAGAGGCTGGTTGTGTGATAGATGAGGGTATGGTGTGAAGGAAGCTGATGGGAGGTATAAGTTGGAGAGGCTTGGTTGTTGTTGATAGATGAGGGTAAAGGTGTGAAGGGAAGCTGATGGGAGGTATAAGTTGGAGAGGCTGGTTGTTGTTGATAGATGATGGTAATGTGTGGAAGAAGCTGATGGGAGGTATAAGTTGGAGGGCTGGGGTTGTTGTTGATAGATGAGGGGTAATGGTGTGAAGGAAGCTATGGGGAGGTATTAGTTGGAGAGGCTGGTTGGTGTTGATAGATGAGCGGTAATGGAAATGGTGAAGGAAGCTGATGGGCAGGTATTAGTTGGAGAGGCTGGTTGTTGTTGATAGATGAGGTGTAATGGTGTGAAGGAAAGCTGATGGGAGTAACTTGAGTTGGAGAGGCCTGGTGTTTGTTGATAGATGAGGGTAAATGGTGTGAAGAAGCTGATGGAGGTATTAGTTGGAGAGGGCTGGTTGGTGTTGATAGATGAGGGTAATGGTTGTGAAGGAAGCTGATGGGAGGTATTAGTTGGAGAGGCTGGTTTTTGTTGATTAGATGAGGGGTATGGTGTGAAGGAAGCGTGATGGGAGGTATTAGTTGGAGAGGCTGGTTGTTGTGATAGATGAGGGTAATGGTGTGAAGGAAGCTGATGGGAGGTATTAGTTGGAGAGGGCTGTTGTTTGTTGCAGAGAGGGGTAATGGTGTGAAGGAAGCTGAATGGGGTATTTAGTTGGAGAGGCTGGCTTTGTTGTTGATAGATGAGGGTAATGGACTGTGAAGGAAGTGATGGGATGGTATTGTTTGGAGAGGCATGGTTGTTGTTGATAGATGAGGGTAATGGTGTGAAGAAGCTGATGGGAGGTATTAGTTGGAGAGGCTTGGTTGTTGTTGATGCAATGAGGGTAAATGGTGTGAAGGACGCTGGAGGAGTATTAGTTGGAGAGGCTGGTTGTTGTTGATAGATGAGGTGTGAAGGAAGCTGATGGGAGGTATTAGTTGGAGAGGCTGGTTGTTGTTGATAGATGAGGGTAATGGTGTGAAGGAAGCTGATGGGAGACAAAACAAAATACACAATGTAATCTAAGACCAATAAAGCTCTCTGTAAAGTACTCACTGCACCCATCCTGCTAAATCAGGAGACATAAACAGTGGTTTGCTGCAGCACTCAAGAGCTGTAAAAGGTGCATTTATTATCTTATATTTACTGTCTCACCCTCTCTCTCTCTCTCTCTCTTCCCTCTCTTTCTCTCTTTCCCTCTCTCTCTCTCTCACTCTCCTTATCTCTCTTTCCCTCTCTCTCTCCCTCTCTTTCTCTCTTTCCCTCTCTCTTTCCCTCTCTCTCTCTCTTTCCCCCTCTCTCTCTCTCTCAGTCGGACAGAGCTCCCAGACACTCCCCTGGATCTGCTGCAGCTCCCAGAGAGTCTGAGGGTGGAGCGTCTGAAAGCCAGCTCCTCCCCTTCGGAACACTCACCACAAACCCAGGGTAGGGAACCACACAGTCAAAACAGACACACACACACACACACATACTGCAATCACACACACTTGTACTGTACATTGAATCGCTCACACATACACAAACACACATGATGGGGCGGCAGGTAGCCTACCGGTTAAGAGCAATAGACCAGTGATCAAAAGGTCGCTGGTTCAAATCCCCGAGACCACTAGGTGAACAATCTGTCGATGTGCCCTTAAGCAAGGCACTTAACCCTAATTGCTCCTGTAAGTCACTCTGGATAAGAGTGTCTGCTAAATGACTACAATGTAATGATACATCCAACTCTTTTCCCCTCCCCAGGCCCACAGCCAATGAAAAGCTCTGTGTGTAAAGGTGACCCTGACTCTAAACTGAGAGAGATCTATAATCCCGGTGTCCAATCAGGGGACAGGAGGAAGCGTCCGCTGCGGTCTGACTCTGAGGGTGCTCCCGCGGAAACGCGGCGTCGCCTGGAAGAGTTCCGCCAGAGAGAGCGGAGTGTGTCCGCCTCCTCAGACCTGGGCAGCGAGAGCGGGGGAGAGGAGAGAGAGTGGGAGCATGGGGGAGACAGCGCGAGGGTCAAACGAGAGGAGGGGCCTTCGAAACGAGGCGAGGAGACCCCCATGAGGGGCGGCGGGGCGCACAACGGCCGTGCGGTAATCCAGCACCTGAAGAGTGTAGTGTCCTCGCCTCTCTCTGGCCACCCCAACATCAAGACTGAACATGAGGCACTGGCCGCAGGGGGTCGCTGGACACACACCCACACCTCCTCACACATACAACCTCCCCCCTCACACACACACACACCCTGCGGCAGCCTGAACGGCGACAGTCCCCTCACCCCCATCCCGGACTCCTCCTCCAGCAGTGAAGCCCCACCCAATGGTATTTTCACCCCGCCCTCCCCCGCCATGTCCCCTCCGATGTCCGGCTCCTCCCCTCTACCCTGTGAGGAGCGGGGAATGTTGTCTGGAGGCCGAGGGTGCGGGCCTGACTTTGAGCTGTTGCATAGACTGGCAGCGGGGGGTGCTGCAGGACGGGTGCTGTTTCACCCCCTGGCCCTCGGCCCCCAGGGGCCACAGAGCCTGTACGCCCCCAGTACCATCCGCTATGCGCCCCCAGAGCTGCCCCACTCCCACCCCGGTGCTGAGGGGCTGCGCTCCGACCACCACAAGGGCCCCCCAGCCTTTTTCCCTCACCTCCAGAGGCTGGCTGGCCTGCCCTCCTTCAGTGGGTTCTCTGCCTCGGACAATCCCTTCAACCCCTTCTGTATGAACGGACTGAGGGGGGCCGCAGGGTCCGAGGAGGACTGAAAGAGAGGTGGGGCTAGAGAGAGACATGGGGGCAGGACATTGGGACATATGCGGTTGTGAAACTGAACAAAGGACCATTTGCACAGCTTCCGTGGGGAGTCGGATGGTGTCCGACACAGGTGACAGGATGGGTGACACTCAAAGTGGACTTTGACACTTGACTTTACCCCACTAGTTGTCCAAGCTTTGTCTCCCTCTCTGCTCTACCATATCCTCTCTCCGCTGCTGTTAAATGACTGTGCAGAGTTCCATGTCTAAAGCCATATTGTACATAGAGACAGGACCATACACACCTTCACTACTCCTTCCTCAGTATTATAACAACTGTTCCTGAGCCTGTCAGACTGACTTCTGTGTGAATGGAAAAAAAGAGAAAAAGAAAATGGATGACATTTTTTTTCTTCATTTTTGCGTGAAATACTGAATCATCTCTTAAACGGAGTTAGAAATTATACTCTGACACAGAGGTGGAAATATAGAGGTCTGAGCCAATCTCACGGACGCCCAAAATAATATTTGAACACATCTCGGGTTATCCTTCCTCCCACAATGTGAACCCCACTGAAGAGGGTTAAAAACTGAAGAGGGTTAAAAACTGAAGAGGGTTAAAAACTGAAGAGGGTTAAAAACTGAAGAGGGTTAAAAACAGTGAAAGCACAGAGAGTGAGGGGAGTCTCAGATACATTCCATTCCACTCTGAGGCTGTTCTGTCACGATGTCGTCTGGGAAAGAAAGGCATGGGAGGGGGACGTACAATACCTCTACTGGCTGGTCACTTTGTAATGTTTTCAGTCTTGTAAAAACTAAAAACGATCCTACAGAATGAAGTGTTGTGAAAGTGAAAGACGCTGGGCTGTGCTGGGTTTGAGATGAAAGCCATAGTCCTATTATATTGTCATGTTGTTGCCATACGGTGGAGTGGGAGAGGTGTAAAAACTATTGTCTTATACTAGAGAACATACTTTGGGAAATGCCACAGTTTAATTCAGAAGCCCTCTACAAATGTATTCATAATAAAGGGTTTGGGGAGGGGGATATTTTTTTGAATTATTCACATTTGTCCGAGCACTTACTGAAATTTGTTATGAACACATAGCACTTTTGAATGTCCTTGTGTGCGTTAAGGGTTAAATAACAGAGTAGTCATGATGAATACCACAAACGGACCACAAAATGTAGGGTCATTAAAGAAAGACCACGGGAGTTTAAAACGCGGTCATTAAACGTGTTGTCATTCAAATATGACCATGGGGATTTAGTACAGTTGTGGTCAATAAAATAAGAACTGTAGCTTTTTGTTCTCAAAGTGGTTGTCCGGAAACATCCATATTAGGTCATTAGAGGTGGGGTGGAAAACATATATTAAATCATATCAAAGATATCCATTTTTATACTCATCTCCAGAAATCCCATCCCAAATATTATGAGGTCATAAGAGAAAGATCATCATCGCAAACTGAAATTCTAGAGATTAAAATGTCCCAATCTTAAATCACTGTCCTGGTTATAGATTGAAGAATTACTGATGGACGGGGTCGGATGTCAGCTGTATAGGACCATGTCTGTCATACGAGGGGATGTCTGTCCGTCTGTATGTCTGTCCGTCTGTGCGTCGGTTGTAATTCCACTGGCTCTACAACAATAAGACCAGATTAGTTTTTTTAAACGTACCTGCTTCATCAGTGACTCTAACCCCTTTCTGTTCAAATATTTCTGAATATACCATCCCTTTCTGATCTTCAAATTAAAACGAACCAATGTATAAATACTATGATACTGATGACGATAATAAAATATTCCATAAGAGGAGTACAAGAAAGTTTTCTTATTTCCTTCTTGTGTCTGACTGACTGTCGGTAAGAGTGGGCCGGGCTACTGCCTGTCTAAAAACATGCCTTCAGAATGTACCTCAAGATGTCTTAAAATGCCTCTGTGTCTCAAGTCATCTCGACTTTATGTCTCGAGACATTGAAAGATGGTGATGGCTGAGTTTATCTATACCTGCCCCGCACACGGGTGCATAACAATGTTCATGAAAAAGTACCTGATGTTAAAACCATCATCCATATTGGTCCCTGTAGACCAGGTTAGAGTGACCCTGGCCTGATGTGGTGCAGAGAAAACATGCCCGTTAAACAGTATACTGTATATCCAGGTTTATGAGCCAAAGCTCTCTTAGTAATGGCTCTGAAGATTTAGACAAAGGGTGTGTGTGTGTGTGCGCGTCTGCATGACTGAGGCAGTGTTTGTATGTGTATGCCTGTGTGCGTGAGTGCCTGTGTCTGTCTGCCTGAGGCCGTGTGTATGCATACAGTGTGTTGTGCGAATGGCCAGTGTATCTGTGTGTGCGCGAATGCGAGCATGTGTGTGTGTTACCAAGGGGCCGTACGTGTGTATGTTTCAGAGCGGGTGTTGTGTTGTTCCAGGCAGCCCTAGGGAGAGGCTCTGACATTGAAGACGGGTTAAATCCTGTTTTACATTCAAGTGGCAGGCCCCAGTTCATTAGAGTGAGGATCATTCCTCCTCAAGACCAAAGGAAGCGCATACTAAGCAAGAGCAGTTGTTGGGGAGAAAATGTGAGTGTACGTGCGCGTGTGTAAAGAGAGCTAAGAAATGACCTCAGGTTCCTCCTTTATCTCTTGCCTTCTCAGGAGTGAGCTCTTCAGCTGATAGCCTGTTCCATGGTGGGTGTGAAGGTGTGCCTCTACATCTCAGATAGGGATTGTGAGTTTGTGGGGACATGGGCGTCTCTCCTCAACCCTACGCCCTGGCTGTCTGTCTGTCAGTGACTTTGAAGGCTTATCTCAGCCCCTGAAACGGAGCTGCGGTCTCTTGGGAAATAGTACCTTGGCCACATGGGCTTGACACTGAAACAGAAAACATGAGAGGAAATATTTGAGTGAGAACTGAAGGTAGACCCCCCCTTTCCTTTACACCCACTCTCCTCCCTCCATACATCCTATCCCCAACTACACCACCCTCAACACCACTTTTCAACGTGCCCCACCCCCTCTGTTCTCCACCTCTTATCTCCCCTCAATCTTACCACTCATGTTACACTATCAACCCTCCTCCTCCTCCTCCATCCCCACCCACACCACCCGTTCCACTCATTCTTTCACTGCTACAGCCCCATCCCTCCTCTATTCTGTCCAGGTCGTGAGGGGAGGGTAATACGCTCATCTATAACCTGCCATGGTGCCGTGAGGTGGGTTGGTGATGTTGTGAGTCAGTCCATGGTCCGGGTGTTTGTCAGTGTGGGTGCGTGCTGCTTGGCGCCATGCCCTTTAGACGCGCCAGGCCCCAGGAGCCGCCTGCATGCCAAACAGAGCTGCCTGCGCAGTCAGACGCAGCCGAGGAGAAGGGAGGGGGGGGACGATGCAGCACCCAGACACACCCTGCATGAGAAACTAACTGCGCCAAAACGCCTGGGGTGGAGTGGTGGAGAGAAAGAGAAGGAAAGAGAGGGATGGTTAGTAAGAAGCACTGGATGGGCTTCCAACCTCAGGACAGAGAGGTGAGTCTCAGCAGCTCTCGCCTCGACCTGAACCTTCTCATCTCTCCAGTGAATCGATGGATGCGAGATAACCAGCACCAGGGCCTGTAACCTACTCCGTGATCCTTATAATCCCCCTCCCGCGGTGTTATCCAGACAGCACGGGAGGTGCTGCTCTGTGTGTAGTGTACCCAGAGAGGAGGATGGAGGAGTACATGGCATCAATGCTTGGTTGAGTGACAGGAACTACACAAGACAAATTAAGGGAATGTCAGCCATTCTTATTCCGTATTCTTATTCCATTTCTATGGTGTCAAACCCGATAGCTAACCCTACATTTGTGTACGCAAAATTCTGATCTCTTTAAAAAGGTGCTGCACATAGGATATTTTGTAATTTTTGCATTGTAATTTCAGAAATTCGAATATGCAAGTTGAGCCTTTTACTTGCGGGTTTGTTTCAACAGCTGTAAAAACGATATTTGTTATTGAAAATATTATTTCACTGCGATTTAGATGATACAATGATTCCCTACACTATTCAGTGCTTATTTGCTCACACACACTGAAATTGAGCAAACAGTGTCGAATTTTAACAACCATGACACAGCGATTTCCGCAATATAACACAGCCACAAAGTCAGAACAGCAACGGTGGGTAAGTATTAAATATTAAGTATTAAGTGAAACATATTATGGACATTTTCTGAAATTACAATGCAATTTTCATTTGATTTCATCCTGTGTAGCACCTTTACGTATTGACCACAAACATACAGTCGTCTTCTCACGTAGGGGTCAAACACACAACAATAACACCAGTTTGATTTTGTAACTGTGTTTATGTACATATTTATACATACATAAAGTCTAATGCTGTACAATAAGTTTTACTGAAGGCCATGCAGAAATCAAATGCATCACACTGCAATACAGATTAATCTCTAACCCAGAGACTAACTCGCCTCGTTCCACCATCCAGGTCTCGCATGCTAATGTTCTGTAGCGCAGCGGTCAGGTCAGGATGGTAGCTCAGGCTACAGGCTAACAAAACATACAGGTTATACAAATTGTATCGTTTCTTAAGGTTGGTATTTTGATTAAGTTGTAGCTCCAAACTATCAACCCTCGATTGACTAAAGGTATGAAATATCATTACTCTAGAGTTCAACTACTCTATAGAAATCGAATATTGAATTCAAGATTGCATTGAACATGTTTATTAAAGTGATTACAACTCATGACAAAAATACAAAAAACTGACAAAGTGCTATTTGCCATATGAATCACAAAACCCTTTGGAAAAATGTAAGCCAAAATGGGTAAAAAAAAAACTAAATCTGTTCAAATCTGTAAGAACAGAACAAACACATTAAAAGAAAAACCCACAGACTTACACGCATACAGAGACATCGAATTGCAGAAAGATAGACCATTGTTGATGACGTATTTATACCCTATATCGTTCAATTCACATAGGCCTAGTTCATCCATTCAACACGTCAACACAGGCTACATACATCTCCTCATTCTACGTCACCAGCATGGATTACTACAAAGAATCCAAGTAGTCCTTTGTATGGATATAGAATCAACTGATATTTTTTTTAAATAGCATCAATCAAAAGCATATTTAGGTGAACACAGCATGGGCTGGCTCAGAGTATGGCTTAGGAATTGTACAGGGCTCTTTGATTCATAAAGTAAACATGATCAGGAGTAAATAAACTCAAATGAGGCACTCACAGTGTGTGTGTATGTGTAAAATAAAACTACATTTTGTTTTTATCTAACATCTGATATTATCTTTATTTAACTAGGCAAGTCAGTTAAGAACAAATCCTTATTTTCAATGACGGCCTAGGAACAGTGGGTTAACTGCCTTGTTCAGGGGCAGGACGACAGATTATCTTGTCAGCTCGGGGATTCGAACTTACAAGTCCAACGCTCTAACCACTAGGCTACCTGCCGCCCCATCTGATACCTATCACAGCAATTTAATACAATCACCCACCCACACAAACGACTATCACAGAGGACAGAACCAAATCATGCCTTTCACTGATCCCCTTTGTACCCACGTGTCTTTGAGTGTCATACACACTCCCCATCAGTCCTCTCCGTCTCACTCACTCACACACAAAGAAACAAACACGCACTTCGTCACCTATGCCACTCAAGCGCTCTACTTGTCTTGGCCTTTGTCGTTGCCGTGGTGCCTGCCGCCATGGGAGTGGTTGCAGCGGTCGCGACAGTCTGGGCACTCCCCTCCGTCATCGTCACCCTCATGTATAATCTCCACCTCCAGGCGTCCGATGTAGAGCGATACCGCACACAGCCAGAAGAGGGCGATGCTGCTCACCACAGCAACATTCAGCAGCACGGCAGGCAGCGAGAGAAGCATCATCCTCCTCAGGGAAAACAGGCTGCCCACGTAGGACGCCCCGCCGAACGATACACACACACCACCCAGGATGAAGAAGGCTGGGGGGGAGAGAGAGAGAGGCGGAAAGATTGATGACCGATAGTAGTATATTTATAATGGGTGTGTTTTAGCAACGTTAAGGACTTTTCTGATAATTATGCTTCGCTGCAATAGAATAGAACCTGGGCCCTGGCCCTCCTAGCCTCCTTACCATAGCCCGCTTCTCGTCCTACGTCACTCTGGACAAAAGCGATGACCCCGATACCGGTGGCCAGGAGTCCGTTACGGAACCAAGACAGGAAACCTAGAACAGAACAACACGGAGATCCCAGTCTGAAAATAACCCTGTCAGTGTTTGCAGACAGGAGCTTCTCCCATGTCGCTGAAGATCCTGGATTCAGATGTGTAAACATAGCCTAGAGACGCATGCAGATCGTCTTACACTACAATAACTAATCTAACTGTGCCAACAGGAATTCTAACAAAATGCATAGCATAGTAATTAAACAAATAGCCTGTCTTTAAACCTCTTCCTAATCTACAGGGCCTTCGGAAAGTATTCAGACCCCTTGACTTTTTCCACATTGTTACGTTACAGCCTTATTCTAAAATTGATAAAATATGTTTTTCCCCAATCAATACCCCACAATGACAAAGTGAAAACAGGTTTTAAGAAATGCACATTTATTACAAATAAAAAAACTGAAATACCTTATTTACAAAAGTATTAAGACCCTTTGCTAGGAGACTAAATTGAGCTCAGGTGCATCCTGTTTCCATTGATCATCCTTGAGATGTTTCTACAACTTGATTAGAGTCCACCTGTTGTAAATTCAATTGATTGGACATTATTTGGAAAGTCACACACCGGTCTATAGAAAAGGTCCCACAGTTGACAGAGCATGTGTTAGCAAAAACCCAAATCATGTTGGTCGAAGGAATTGTCTGTAGAGCTCTGAAAAAGGATTGTGTCGAGGCACAGATCTGGAGAAGGGTACCAAAACATTTCTGCAGCATTGAAGGTCCCCAAGAACACAGTGGCCTCCATCATTCTTAAATGGAAGAAGTTTGGAACCACCAAGGCGCTTCCTAGAGGTGGTTGCCCGGACAAACTGAGCAATCAGGGGAGAACGGCTTTGGTCAGGGACGTAAGCAAAAACCCAGATGGTCCCTCTGTGGAGATGGGAGAACCTTCCAGAAGGACAACCATCTCTGCAGCACTCCACCAATCAGCCCTTTATGGTAGTGGCGAGACGGAAGCCACTCCTCAGTAAAAGGTACATGACAGCCCACTTGGAGTTTGCTAAAAGGCACCTAAAGGACTCAGACAATGAGAAACAAGATTCTCTGGTCTGATGAAACCAAGACCGAACTCTTTGGCCTGAATGCCAAGTGTCACGTCTGGAGGAAACCTAGCACCATCCCTATGGTGAAGCATGGTGGTGGCAGCATCATGCTGTGAAGATGTTTTTCAGTGGCAGGGACTGGGAGACTAGTCAGGATCGAGGGAAAGATGAACGGAGCAAAGTACAGAGATCCTTGATGAAAACCTGCTCCAGAGTGCTCAGGACCTCAGACTGGGGCGAAGGTTCACCTTCCAACAGGACAACAACCGCCAGCACACAGCCAAGACAACGTAGACGTGGCTTCGGGACAAGTCTCTGAACGTCCTTGAGTGGCCCAGCCAGAGCCCGGACTTGAACTCAATCTGAAAATAGCTGTGAAGCGACGCTCCCCATCTAACCTGTCAGCTTGAGAAGAATGGGAGAAGCTTGTAGCGTCATACCCAAGAAGACTCAAGGCTGTAATCACTGCCAAAGGTACTTCAACAAAGTACTGCGTAAACAGTCTAAATACTTAGGTAAATGTAATCAGTTTTTTAAATTTATTTGATACATTTGAAAAAATATCTAAACCTGTTTTTGCTTTGTCATTATGGGGTATTGTGTGTAGATTTGCGGCAGGGGAGGTGGTAATTGAATCCATTTTAGAATAAGGCTGTAACGTAACAAAATGGGGAAAAGTTAAGGGGTCTGAATACATTCCGAATGCACTGTAAATGTGCAGTTACCGGTTTCGTGGGACTTTCTCAGCATCTGCAGAGCAAACAATAAGAAAAATACAAGTGATTTAGAAAGATGGTTGATGTCAGCTCACACAAATCATTTCTGTAATGCAGGCGTATATTCATTGTAATTTACCAAGGCATCCGCCTTATCGAGTTCTGTCAGCTGATGATACTCGGGAATCCGAGCCTTGCCCCATTGCTCCTTCTCAACCACCCATTTCCGCGAAGACCCGTGGACTCTCCTCGCCGGCAGTCCTCCGAGGTACTGCGGCCTGACGTGTTTCACAACCCGGGCGAACTGAGATGCAATCCGCGGCAGCTGTCTGCAAGTAAACCAACTCAAGGCAGCCATTGCTCGCTAAAAACACGACCTTTGCATGCCCTATGAACTTTCACACTGCAAACGACACACGGAAGGAGGTGGTGCTCCCGTGCACAATGTTGGGAAATATATTATTGTAGCGCCTTCCTGCGTTTGGTATTGTAAAATAAACCGTGCCATATTCTTATTACATGTGTATTTTATTTTGTAAACGTTTAACGTAGTCTGTTTCTCCTTTTACTACTGGTTTCTTATCGGTACATCTGGTTAATCTCGTTATACTTTTCCTGCATCTTGTGTTTAGCTTATTCAGCCACCAGATGGCGACGATAGACCACATAATGGAGTCCATTATCACATAAGGCCAATGAAACAGTTTTAGCGTTTCAAATTGTTTGTGTGACAGGGAAGGAACCAAAGATTCTCTAAGGATTACCCTAATTAGTGGGGAACATGTAAAAGGTATGAAACCACCTTTGCACCTGGTGAAGTTTTCAACTTTTTCTAGATGGTCCTGTGTAGAATGTGTGCCGGGCTTTATTGCTGTGCCCGGCTGTTATGCTCATGTGGGCAACCATTTTGGGGACCATGCAGTCTGAGAAGAAATGTTTGAGGTGTGGTTGATAGTAGTGAGAACCAAATGCAACACAACACTTCTGTGTTATTTGTTTGACAACATTCCAAATGTTTTCGTAAAGTTATGCCTCTAATGCCCTTTAGTTTCCAGCTGGTTTGTATTCGGATAGGCTTTATAAATGTGCCTAGAATCTTGGAATATGTTACAGTTGTATTGATATTAGGGGTGTGAATGTTCTGCATTTGAGCCTATGCAAGGCCATGTACTGTGCCTTTGGAAAGTATTCACATCCCTTTACATTTCTCATATTATGTTGTGTTAGTTTGGATTTGTTGTCACTGGTCTACACACAATACCCCATAATGTTAGTGGAATTGTTTTAATTTTTTTAACAAATTAATTCAAAATGAAATGCTGAAATGTCTTGCGTCAAGTATTCAGTCCCTTTTACGGCAAGCCTAAAGTTCAGGAGTAATACATTTGCTTAAGTCACATAAATTGCATGGACTAGCTCTGTGACTTTTACATGTGACATTTTAGTAATTTAGCAGACGTTCTTATCCACAGTTAGTGGCCATGATAGTGTTTAACATGATTTTTGAATTAATCAAATCAAATTTTATTTGTCACATACACATGGTTAGCAGATGTTAATGCGAGTGTAGCGAAATGCTTGTGCTTCTAGTTCCGACATTGCAGTAATAACCAACAAGTAATCTAACCTAACAATTCCACAACTACTACCTTATACACACA
>NC_036841.1:16877406-17025375 GCF_002910315.2 Salvelinus sp. IW2-2015
TCTTGAGGTGAAGCCATGTTTCCGTGAAGTGGTCAAGATGAGGCGGATGCTACACTACTGGACTGTTTTGGCTAACACGAGACTGGAATATGTTCCGGATTCATCCAATGGCATTGAGGAATACACCACCTCAGTCATCGGCTTCATCAATAACTGCATCAATGACGTCATCCCACAGTGACTGTACGTACACATCCCAACCAGGAGCCATGGATTACAGGCAACATCCACATTGAGCAAAGGCTAGAGCCACCTCTTTCAAGGAGCGGGAGACTAATCCGGACGCTTATAAGAAATCCCACTATGCCCTCAGACGAACCATAAAACAAGCAGAGCATCAATACAGGATTAAGATTGAATCCTACTACACCGGCTTCGACGCTCATCAGATGTGGCAGGGCTTGAAAACTATTACGGACTACAAAGAGAAACCCAGACGCGAGGCTGCCCAGTGACGCGAGCCTACCAGACAAGCAAAATGTATTTTTTATGCTCGCTTCGAGGCAAGCAACACGAAGCATGCACAGAGCAGCACCAGCTGTTTTGGATGACTGTGTGATAACGCTCTCCGGTAGCCCATGTGAACAAAACCTTTAAACGGGTCAACATTCACCAAGCCCTGGGCCAGATGGATTACCGAGGACCTGTATCATCAAAGCATGCGCAGACCAAGTGTCTTCACTGACATTTTTCAACCTCTCCATGACCGAGTCTGTAATACTTACATGTTTCAAGCAGACACACATAGTCCCTGTGCCCAAGGAAGCGAAGGTAACCTGCCTAAATGATTACCGCCCCCGTGGCACTCACGTCAGTAGCCATGAAGTGCTTTGTAAGGCTGGTCATGACTTACATCAACCGCATCCTCCCGGACACCCTAGACCCACTCCAATTCGCATACCGCCCCAACAGATCCACAGATGACGCAATCTCAATCGCACTCCACACCGCCCTTTCTTTCCTGGACAAAAGGAACACCTATGTGAGAATGCTGTTCACCGACTACAGCTCACCATAGTGCCAATGAAGCTCATCACTAAGCTAAGGACTCTGGGACCAAACACCTCCCTCTGCAACTGGATCCTGGACTTCGTGACGGGCCGCCCCCAGGTGGTAAGAGTTGGCAAGAACACGTCTGCCACGCTGGTCCTTAACACTGAGGCCCCTCAAGGGTGTGTACTTAGTCCCCTCCTGTATTCTCTGTTCACCCATGACTGCGTGGCCAAACACGACTCCAACACCATCATTAAGTTTGCTGACGACACAACAGTGGTAGGCCTGATCACCAACAACGAAGAGACGGCCTATAGGGAGGAGGTCAGAGAACTGGTAGTGTGGTGCCAGGACAACAACTTCTCCCTCAATGTGAGCAAGACAAAGGAGCTGATCGTGGACTACAGGAAAAGGCGGGCCGAACAAGCCTCCATTAACATTGACGGGGCTGTAGTGGAGCGGGTCGAGAGTTTAAAGTTCCTTGGTGTCCACATCATCAATGAACTATCATGGTCCAAACATACCAAGACAGTCGTGAAGAGGGCACGACAAAACCTTTTCCCCCTCCTGAGACTGAAAAGATATGGAATGGGCCCCCAGATCCTCAAAAGGTTCTACAGCTGCACCATCGAGAGCATCCTGACCAGTTGCATCCCCGCCTGGTATGGCAACTGCTCGGCATCTGACCGTAAGGCGCTACTGAGGGTAGTGCGGACGGCCCAGTACATAACTGGGGACAAGCTTCCTGCCATGCAGGACCTATATAATAGGTGATGTCAGAGGAAAGCCCATAAAATTGTCAGAGACTCCAGTCACCTAAGTTATAGACTGTTTTCTCTGCTACTGCACAGCAAGCGGTACAGGAGCACCAAGTCTAGGACCAAAAGGCTCCTCAACAGCTTCTACCCCCAAGCCATTAGACTGCTGAACAACTCATAAAAATCGCCACCAGACAATTTACATTGACCCCCCCCTCTTGTACACTGCTGCTACTCGCTGTTTGTTTGTTACCTATGCATAGTCACTTCGCCCCCACCTACATTTACAGATTACCTCAACTAGCCTGTACCCCCGCACACTGAATCGGTACCAGTGCCCCCTGTATATAGCCTCGTTATTGTGTTACTTTTTATTATTACTTTTTATTTTAGCCTACTTGGTAAATATTTTCTTCGTCTTGAACTGTACTGGCGCGTGTGGCAAATAAAGTTTGATTTGATGTTAGGATATATGTTATCCTGTACAAGCTTTTGTGCCAAATGCACTAAGTTGTTACATGTGTCAAGCTTATGGGCATGTGGCAGCAGTGTGTAGGAGGGAGGTTCTTAGGTGTGAGCAGTGTGCAGAAGGGCATGAGACAAAGGAATGTGTAGTATTGGGGAAAGTAGTGGACTGTGTTAATTGTAGGGGTGCCCATGGAGCTGGGGATCAGAAATGTCCCGTGCGAGAGAGGCAGGTGTTAGAGTAGTGCAGGAGTCATATGCTGAGGCAGTGAAGAAAGTAGAGGAAGATGGGTTTAGGGGTAGGGATCCTGAGAGGAGTGGTGTAAGTAGTAGATCTGTACCAATACAGAGGGATAAAAAAACACCAAAAAAACATGTTTTTTTCTTTGTATCATCTTTTACCAGATCTAATGTGTTATATTCTCCTACATTAATTTCACATTTCCACAAACTTCAAAGTGTTTCCTTTCAAATGGTATCAATAATATGCATATCCTTGCTTCAGGTCCTGAGCTACAGGCAGTTAGATTTGGGTATGTCATTTTAGGCATTTTTTTTAAAAATAAATGCTAAAAATCCAATCTTACTGAAACATATCACTTGTGGCTAACAAGTGATTTATGTTTCAGTAAGATTGGATTTTTAGCATTTTTAGCAATGGTTATCAACTGTACTGCAGGGATGGAATGTAAGTCGCAGAAAATTGAGGTTGTGGTGGCAGCAGCACAGAAGTATTTGGGTGTGTGAGACTTGACATCAGAAGAGTATCAGGGTGTGTTAAAACCTCTTAAGGATCCGCCCCTTTTTTTAAATTTTATCCTAAAATGACATACCAAAATCTAACGTAGCTCAAGACTTGAAGCAAGGATATGCATATTATTCTTACAATTTGAAAGGAAACACTGAAGTTTGTGGAAATGTGAAATTAATGTTGGAGAATATAACACATTAGATCTGGTAAAAGATGATGCAAATCATTTCTTTTTTGTTTTAGTTTTTTTGTACCGGTATCTTTGAAATGCAAGAAAGGCCATAATGTGTTATACCAGCCCAGGCACAATTGAGATTTTGGCCACTAGATGGCAGCAGTGTATGTGCAAAGTTTTAGACTGATCCAATGAACCATTGCATATCTGCTCAAAATGTTGTATTAAGACTCCCCAAATGTGCCTAATTGATTTATTAATACATTTTCAAGTTCATAATTGTGCACTCTCCTCAAACAATAGAATGGTATTATTTCACTGTAATAGCTACTGTAAATTAGACAGTGCAGTTAGATTAATATGAATTTAAGCTTTCTGCCCATATCAGATATGTCTATGTCCTGGTAAATTGCCATGTCACTTACAACCTCATGCTAATTACATTAGCCTACTTTAGCTCAACCATCCTGTGGGGGTTAAGTGGTGGTGTCCCATCCTTTTCAGGTTGTTGGCATGAGGTAGGACTAAATTGATTTAAATAGTGGAGTAGGGTGGTGTTTTTTGTGTGTTTTTTTTGTGAGTGTACTGTTACACGGTAGGGTATTTGTTTATTCTTTTTTTCAAGCAAAGTATAAAGGGAGTTTTACTCCAGTCTAGTAGGTGGTGGTAATGCAACATATATTGGATGCCAACCGCCGTTAAACCTAATCGAAGAAGGTCAACAACCTACTTGACAGAGATTGAAGCATTTTCTAAATAATAATGTGCAAATATTGTACAATCCAGGTGTGCAAAGATCTTAGAGACTTACCCAGAAAGACTCACAGCTGTAATCGCTGCCAAAGGTGATTCTAACATGATGACTTGGATTGAATACTTTTCTAATCAAGATATGAACTCAGCAAAAAAAGAAATGTCCTCTCACTGTCAACTGCATTTATTTTCAGCAAACTTAACATGTGTAAATATTTGTATGAACATAAGATTCAACAACTGAGATATAAACTGAACAAGTTCCACAGACATGTGACTAACAGAAATTGAATAATGTGTCCCTGAACAAAGGGGGGGGCAAAATCAAAAATAACAGTTGGTATCTGGTGTGGCCACCAGCTGCATGAATTACTGCAGTGCATCTCCTCCTCATGGACTGCACCAGATTAGCCGCGCAGTGCTTGCTGTGAGATGTTACCCACTCTTCCACCAAGGCACCTGCAAGTTCCTGGACATTTCTGGGGGGAATGGCCCTAGCCCTCACCCTCCGATCCAACAGGTCTCAGATGTGCTCAATGGGATTGAGATCCTGGCTCCTTCGCTGGCCATGGAGAACACTGACATTCCTGTCTTCAGGAAATCACGCACAGAACGAGCAGTATTGCTGGTGGCTTTGTCATGCTGGAGGGTCATGTCAGGTTGAGCCTGCAGAAGGATACCACATGAGGGAGGAGGATGTCTTCCCTGTAACGCACAGCGTTGACATTGCCTGCAATGACAACAACCTCAGTCCGATGATGCTGTGACACACCACCCAGACCATGACAGACATCCACCTCCAAGTCGATCCGCTCCAGAGTATAGACTTGGTGTAACGCTAATTTCTTCGACGATAAACATTAATCCAACCATCACCCCTGGTGAGACAAAACTGCGACTCGTCATTGAAGAGCACTTTTTGCCAGTCCTGTCTGGCCAGCGACTGTGGGTTTGTGCCCATAGGCGACGTTGTTGCCGGTGATGTCTGGTGAGGACAAGCCCTCAGTCCAGCCTCTCTTAGCCTATTGCGGACAGTCTGAGCACTGATGGAGGGATTGTGCGTTCCTGGTGTACTCGGGCAGTTGTTGTTGCCATCCTGTACCTGTCCCGCAGGTGTGATGTTCGGATGTACCGATCCTGTGCAGGTTTGTTACACGTGGTCTGCACTGGAGGATGATCAGCTGTCCGTCCTGTCTCCCTGTAAGGACGGGCTGTGCTTAGCGCGCTCACAGTATGGACATTGCAATGTATTGCCCTGGCGACATCTGCAGTCCTCATGCCTCCTTGCAGCATGCCTAAGGCACGTTCACGCAGATGAGCAGGGACCCTGGGCATCTTTCTTTTGGTGTTTTTCAGAGTCAGTAGAAAGGCCTCTTTAGTGTCCTAAGTTTTCGTAACTGTGACCTTAATTGCCTACCGTCTGTAAGCCGTTAGTGTCCACATGTGCATGTTCATTAATTGTTTATGGTTCATCGAACAAGCATGGGAAACAGTGTTTAGACCCTTCACAATGAAGATCTGTGAAGTTATTGTGATTTTTACGAATTGTCTTTGAATAACAGGGTCCTGAAAAAGGGACCTTTCTTTTCTGGCTGAGTTTATTAGTATTCTATTTTTCAGAAATAAAACACAAATATATCTTGACTATATAAGTATTCAACCCAAGAGTCTTTCTGGGTAAGTCTCTAAGATCTTTGCACACCTGGATTGTACAATATTTGCACATTATTATTTAGAAAATGCTTCAATCTCTGTCAAGTTGGTTGTTGACCTGCTTCGATGAGGTTTAACGGCGGTTGGCATCCAATATATGTTGCATTACCGCCACCTACCAGACTGGAGTAAAACTCCCTTATACTTTGCTTGAAAAAATAAAACAAATACCCTACCACACTATTTTGTGTAGATTGTTAAAAAAAGGTTTCAATCCATTTTAATCCCACTTTGTAACACAACAAAATGTGGAAAAAGTTAAAGTGCTGCTGTCGGATGTGTGTGCGTGCATGTGTGACTGGTCACTGTAGGATAAGTGGGGGACCTCTTCCTGTCTGTCTCTCTGTGCGGTGGGCCCTTTGTCTCGCAGTCCTTGGGGACACAGACCACACCCGCCCTACCTGACAATTGTTTAGCGTGAGGAGCACGGGGAGGCAGACGGACGGACGGTCTCAGGAACAAGGTGTGTGTGTGTGTGTGTTGACAGGGTTCTTTCAGGAAGGCCAACAACCCTTTGATGTGATGAGCAGCTGACACTCTGGTCACAGTCACACCACCCTATGGACACACACACACACACACAGTCTTGTACAACTAACCTTGTTGGGGGACACAATCCAGTCCCATTCAAAACCCTATTTTCCTTAACACTAACCTTAAATCAAAAACCTAACCCTAAAACTAACCCTAGCTCCTAAACCTAATTCTTATCCTAACACTAATTCTAACCTTAACCCTAAACTCCCTAGAAAGAGCATTTGACCTTGTGGGGACCAACAAAATGTCCCTAGTTGGTCAAATTTTTGTTTGTTTACTATTCTTGTGGGGACTTCTGGTCCCCAACAAGTATAACTAAGCACACACACCAGTTTTAAGAGCTGTTTCTGTGTTTACTTGAATAATGCTCAGGGCTAGGGACTGAAGGAAATTTGATCAGAAACCGAGAGTAATGGAATGAGTCTATTATGTTGGAGAAAGCTTTAGGTTGGAGAACCTAATTAGTTGAAGTCAATGGCATAAGTGTGCTACAGTACAGAACATACCTCCTAGACCTCTCAGCTGTCAATATCCTGGGTTAGACTAAAGATGTGAAGGCATCACATTTTATTGGTCACATACACATGGTTAGCAGATGTTATTGCGGGTGTAGCGAAATGCTTGTGCTTCTAGTCCCGACAGTGCAGCAACATCTAACGAGTAATATCTAACAAATACCTAATACACACAAATCTAAGTAAAGGAATGGAATATATATAAATATATGGATGAGCAATGACAGAGCAGCATAGGCTAAGATGCAATATAATACAGAATATACATATGAGATAAGCAATGCAAGACATGTAAACATTATTAAAGTGACTGGTGTTCCATTATTTAAAGTGGCCAATGATTTCAAGTCTGTATGTAGGCAGCAGCCTCTCTGTGCTAGTGATGGCTGTTTAACAGTCTGATGGCCTTGAGATAGAAGCTGTTTTTCAGTCTCTCGGTCCCAGCTTTTATGCACCTGTACTGACCTGGCCTTCTGGATGGTAGCGGGTGAACAGGCAGTGGCTCGGGTGGTTGTTGTCCTTGGGTGAACTTTTTGGCCTTCCTGTGACATCGGGTGCCGTAGATGTCCTGGAGAGTAGGTAGTTTGCCCCCGGTGATGCGTTGTGCAGACCGTACCACCCTCTGGAGAGCCTTGCGGTTGTGGGCGGTGCAGTTGCCGTACCAGGCGGTGATACAGCCCGACAGGATGCACTCGATTGTACATCTGTAAAGCTTTGTGAGGGTTTTAGGTGACAAGCCAAATTTCTTCAGCCTCCTGAGGATGAAGAGGCGCTGTTGCACCTTCTTCACTAGACTCTCTGTTTGTGTGGAACATTTCAGTTTGTCCATGATGTGTACGCTGAGGAACTTAAAACTTTACACCTTCTCCACTGCTGTCCCGTCGATGTGGATGGGGGGTGCTCCCTCTGCTGTTTCTTGAAGTCCACGATCATCTCCTTTGTTTTGTTGACGTTGAGTGAGAGGTTGTTTTCCTGACACCACACTCCGAGAGCCCTCACCTCCTCCCTGTAGGCTGTCTCGTCGTTGTTGGTAATCAAGTCTACTACCGTTGTATCGTCTGCAATCTTGATGATTGAGTTGGAGGCGTGCATGCATTTTTTTTCCCAAGATGGCGTAGCAGTGCAGATGTGGTTTGTCGTCCTCTCGTGTACTTTTGTATTTTTCGTCTTTTTTTTGGTATATATTTCAATTTATTTTCAATCTCTTTTCCATTTTTAAATTAAATATACCTTCCGGTAACCCGCCTCACCCAATGTGACACAGATCCGCTATATTTTTAGACCTTATAGCCAGAACCTCCATCAGAAGCTAGCCATCAGAAGATAACCAGCTAATTAGCTACTAGTTATTTACCCATTGTTAGCCACTGCTAGCGGCCTTTCCTTCTGCACAGACACCAGCTGTTTAGCCTGGATAATACTTGCCAGCATCGGACTGTTTTCTCCACTACAACGCCGGATTCCTGCCGTAAACCCTGGACCATTACTCCTGATCATCACAGCTAGCTAGCTGCCACCGAGTGACCCAGCCCCGAAGCTAGCCTTGAGCCAGGCCCACCTCCCGGCCTACTCTGTGATCACCCGGCTACTCAGCCGATGCCTTCCGGACTCTACCCCAACACAGCTAGAATCCACCACTCCACCGGATCCTTGCCGTAAGCTCTGGACCTGTGCATCGGATCATCGCTGCTACTGAGTTGCTATAGTGGCTAACGCCCCTGCCCCGAAGCTAGCACCAGTTAGCCACGAGCCAGGCGCATTTCCCGGCTAGCAAACGAAATTACTACAACTACAATTACCTCTTTCGCCATCTGGTCTGGACCCTTTGTCGACACGGCGCCCCGCCGTACCACCACGACTGGTCCACCGACGTAACTCCATCCGCTGTGCCCTCAACCGGCCTTTGCCGGACGTCGGAGCAGATGCTTCTACTTACCCCGGCCTGCTAACTTTAAACGCTGTGTCTCCCGCGTGCTAGCATTGTAACGACTACCCCGCGGCTTCCCTGTTCCATCTATTGCTGTTCACTGGACCCTATGATCACTTGGTTACATAGCTGATGCCTGCTGGACTGTTCATTAATCCCGGTACTCCATTTTGTTGATTTTTTTTGTTTATCTGTTGGCCCCAACTCAGGCCGTGTGTACAGTCGTGGCCAAAAGTTTTGAGAATGACACAAATATACATTTTCACAAAGTCTGCTGCCTCAGTTTGTATGATGGCAATTTGCATATACTCCAGAATGTTATGAAGAGTGATCAGATGAATTGAAATTAATTGCAAAGTCCCTCTTTGCCATGCAAATGAACTGAATCCCCCCAAAACATTTTCACTACATTTCAGCCCTGTCACAAAAGGACCAGCTGACATCATGTCAGTGATTCTCTCGTTAACACAGGTGTGAGTGTTGACGAGGACAAGGCTGGAGATCACTCTGTCATGCTGATTGTGTTCGAATAACAGACTGGAAGCTTCAAAAGGAGGGTGGTGCTTGGAATCATTGTTCTTCCTCTGTCAGCCATGGCTACCTGCAAGGAAACACGTGCAGTCGTAATTGCTTTGCACAAAAAGGGCTTCACAGGCAAGGATATTGCTGCCAGTAAGATTGCACCTAAATCAACCATTTATCAGATCATCAATAACTTCAAAGAGAGCGGTTAAATTGTTGTGAAGAACACTTCAGGGAGCCCAAGAAAGTCCAGCAAGCGCCAGGACCGTCTCCTAAAGTTGATTCAGCTGCAGGATCGGGGCACCACCAGTACAGAACTTGTTCAGGAATGGAAGCAGGCAAGTGTGAGTGCATCTGCACACACAGTGAGGCGAAGACTTTTGGAGGATGGCCTGGTGTCAAGAAGGGCAGCAAAGAAGCCACTTCTCTCCAGGAAAAACATCATGGACAGACTGATATTCTGCTAAAGGTACAGGGATTGGACTGCTGAGGACTGGGGTAAAGTCCTTTTCTCTGATGAATCCCCTTTCCGATTGTTTGGGGCATCCGGAAAAAAGCTTGTCCAGAGAAGACAAGGTGAGCGCTACCATCAGTCCTGTGTCATGCCAACAGTAAAGCATCCTGAGACCATTCATGTGTGGGGTTGCTTCTCAGCCAAGGGAGTGGGCTCACTCACAATTTTGCCTAAGAACACAGCCATGAATAAAGAATGGTACCAACACATCCTCAGAGAGCAACTTCTCCCAACCATCCAGGAACAGTTTGGTGACGAACAATGCCCTTTCCAGCATGATGGAGCACCTTGCCATAAGGCAAAAGTGATAACTAAGTGGCTAGGGAAACAAAACATCGATATTTTGGGTCCATGGCCAGGAAACTCCCCTAGACCTTAATCCCATTGAGAACTTGTGGTCAATCCTCGAGGTGGGTGGACAAACAAAAACACACATATTCTGACAAACTCCAAGCATTGATTATGCAAGAATTGGCTTCCATCAGTCAGGATGTGGCCCAGAAGTTAATTGACAGCATGCCAGGGCAGATTGCAGAGGTCTTGAAAAAGAGGGTCAACAGTGCAAATATTGACTCTTTGCATCAACTTCATGTAATTGTCAATAAAAGCCTTTGAAATGCTTGTAATTATACTTCAGTATTCCATAGTAACATCTGACAAAAATATCTAAAGACATTGAGGCAGCAAACTTGGTGGAAATTAATATTTGTGTCATTCTCCAAACTTTTGGCCACGACTGTAGTTAACCAACCCTCTCTACCAATTCATCGCCATTTTACCTGTTGTTGTTGTCTTAGCTGATTAGCTGTTGTCTTACCCGTTGTTGCCTTAGCCTTGTACACTGTTGTTTAGGATAGTTATTATTGTCTTAGTTTACTGCGGAGCCCCTAGTTCCACTCAACATCCCTCAGATACCTTCCACCTCCAACATATGTGGTGACCTCACCCAGCATAACTAGCCCGTCCAGAGATGCAACCTCTCTTATCACTCGGTGCCTGGGTTTACCTCCACTGTACCCGCACCCCACCATACCCCTGTCTGTACATTATGCCCTGAATCTATTCTACCACGCCCAGAAATCTGCTTCTTTTATTCTCTGTCCCCAACGCACTAGACGACCAGTTTTGATAGCCTTTTAGCCGTACCCTCATCCTACTCCTCCTCTGTTCCTCGGGTGATGTGGAGGTTAACCCGGGCCCTGCATGTCCCCAGGCACTCTCATTTGTTGACTTCTGTAATCAAAAAAGCCTTGGTTTCATGCATGTTAACATCAGAAGCCTCCTCCCTAAGTTTGTTTTACTCACTGCTTTAGCACACTCTGCCAACCCTGATGTCCTCACCGTTTCTGAATCCTAGCTAAGGAAGGCCACCAAAAATTCTGAGATTTCCATCCCCAACGACAACATTTTCCGTCAAGATAGAACTGCCAAAGGGGGAGGAGTTGCAATATACTGCAGAGATAGCCTGCAGAGTTCTGTCATACTTTCCAGGTCTATGCTCAAACAGTTCGAGCTTCTAATTTTAAAAATGAATCTCTCCAGAAATAAGTCTCTCACTGTTGCTGTCTGTAGACCCCCCTCAACTCCCAGCTGTGCCCTGGACAGCATATGTGAATGCCCCCCATCTATCTTCAGAGTTCGTTCTGTTAGGTGACTTAAACTGGGATATATTTAACACCCCGGCAGTCCTACAATCTAAACTAGATGCCCTCAATCTCACACAAATTATCAAGGAACCCACCAGGTACCACCCTAAATCCGTAAACATGGGCACCCTCATAGATATTATCCTGACCAACTTGCCCTCCAAATACACCTCTGCTGTTTTCAATCAGGATCTCAGCGATCACTGCCTCATTGCCTGCATCCGCGATGGCTTCGCGGTCAAACGACCACCCCTCATCACTGTCAAACGCTCCCTAAAACACTTCAGCGAGCAGGCCTTTCTAATCGACCTGGCCCGGGTATCCTGGAAGGATATTGACCTCATCCCGTCAGTTGAGGATGCCTGGTCGTTCTTTAAAAGTGCTTTACTCACCATCTTAAATAAGCATGCCCCTTTCAAAAAAATTTGAACTCAGAACAGATATAGCCCTTGGTTCACTCCAGACTTGACTGCCCTTGACCAGCACAAAAACATCCTGTGGCGGACGGCACTAGCATCGAATAGTCACCGCGATATGCAGCTTTTCAGGGAAGTCAGGAACCAATACACGCAGTCAGTCAGGAAAGCAAAGGCCAGCTTTTTCAAACAGAAATTTGCATCCTGTAGCTCTAACTCAAAAAGGTTTTGGGACACTGTAAAGTCCATGGAGAATAAGAGCACCTCCTCTCAGCTGGCCACTGCAGTGAGCCACTGCAGTGAGACTAGGTAACACTGTCACCACCGATAAATCGAGAATTTCAATAAGCATTTCTCTACGGCTGGCCATGCTTTCCTCCTGGCTACTCCAACCCCGGCCAACAGCTCCGCACCCCCCGCAGCTGCCTCCCCAGCTTCTCCTTCACCCAAATCCAGATAGCAGATGTTCTGAAAGAGCTGCATAACCTGGACCCGTACAAATCAGCTGGGCTAGACAATCTGGACCCTCTCTTTCTGAAATGATCTGCCGCCATTGTTGCAACCCCTATTACCAGTCTGTTCAACCTCTCTTTCGTATCGTCTGAGATCCCTAAAGATTGGAAAGCTGCCGCGGTCATCCCCCTCTTCAAAGGGAGAGACACTAGACCCGAACTGTTATAGACCTATTTCCATCCTGCCCTGCCTTTCTAATGTTTTCGAAAGCCAAGAAACAGATCACTGACCATTTTGAATCCCACCGTACCTTCTCCGCTGTGCAATCCGGTTTCCGAGCTGGTCACTGGTGCACCTCAGCCACGCTCAAGGTCCTAAACGATATCATAACCGGCATCGATAAAAGACAGTACTGTGCAGCCGTCTTCATCGATCTGGCCAAAGCTTTCGACTCTGTCATTCACCGTATTCTTATCGGCAGACTCAACAGCCTTGGCTTCTCAAATGACTGCCTCGCCTGGTTCACCAACTACTTCTCAGACAGAGAAGTGTGTCAAATCGGAGGGCCTGTTGTCCGGACCTCTGGCAGTCTCTATGGGGGTACCACAGGGTTCAATTCTTGGGCTGACTCTTTTCTCTGTATATATCAATGATGTCGCTCTTGCTGCATGTGATTCCCTGATCCACCTGTACGCAGACGACACCATTCTGTATACATCTGGCCCTTCTTTGGACACTGTGTTAACTAACCTCCAAACGAGCTTCAATGCCATACAACACTCCTTTCCGTGGCCTCCAACTGCTCTTAAACGCTAGTAAAACCAAATGCTTGCTTTTCAACCGTTCGCTGCCCGCATCCGCCCGCCCGACTAGCATCACTACTCTGGACGGTTCTGACTTAGAATATGTGGACAACTACAAATACCTAGGTGTCTGGCTAGACTGTAAACTCTCCTTCCAGACTCATATTAAACATCTCCAATACAATATTAAATCTAGAATCGGCTTCCTATTTCGCAACAAAGCCTCCTTCACTCACGCCGCCAAACATACCCTCGTAAAACTGACGATCCTCGACTTCGACGATGTCATTTACAAAATAGCTTCCAATACTCTACTCAGCAAACTGGATGCAGTCTATCACAGTGCCATCCGTTTTGTCACCAAAGCCCCTTATACCGCCCACCACCAAGATCTGTATGCTCTAGTCGGCTGGCCCTCACTACATATTCATCGCCAGACCCACTAGCTCCAGGTCATCTATATGTCTATGCTAGGTAAAGCTCCGCCTTATCTCAGCTCACTGGTCACGATAACAACACCCACCCGTAGCACGCGCTCCAGCAGGTATATCTCACTGGTCATCTCCAAAGCCAACACCTCGCTTGGCCGCCTTTCCTTCCAGTTCTCTGCTGCCAATGACTGGAACGAATTGCAAAAATCGCTGAAGCTGGAGACTTATATCTCCCTCACTAACTTTAAGCGTCAGCTGTCAGAGCAGCTAACCGATCGCTGCAGCTGTGCATAACCCATCTGTAAATAGCCCACCCAATCTACCTACCTCATCCACATATTGTTTTTATTTACTTTTCTGCTCTTTTGCACACCAGTATTTCTACTTGCACATCATCTGCTCATCTATCACTCCAGTGTTAATTTGCTAAACTGTAATTACTTCGCTACTATGGCCTATTTATTGCTTTACCTCCTCACGCCATTTGCACACACTGTATATAGACTTTCTTTTTTTTCTATTGTGTTATTGACTGTACGCTTGTTTATTCCATGTGTAACTCTGTGTTGTTGTTTGTGTCGCACTGCTTTGCTTTATCTTGGCCAGGTCGCAGTTGTAAATGAGAACTTGTTCTCAACTAGCCTACCTGGTTAAATATAGGTGAAATAATATATATTTTTAAATGGCCATGCAGTCATGGGTGAATAGGGAGTACAAGAGGGGGCTGAGCACACACCCTTGTGGGGCCCCAGTGTTGAGGATCAGCAAAGTGGAGATGTTGCTTCCTACCTTCACCACCTGGGGTCGGCCCTTCATGAAGTCCAGGACCCAATTGCACAGGGTGGGGTTGAGACTCAGGGCCTCAAGCTTAATGATGAGCTTGGAGGGTACTATGGTGTTGAATGCAGAGCTATAGTCAATGAATAGCATTCCTACATAGATATTCCTCTTGTCCAGATGGGATAGGGCAGTGTGATGGTGATTGCATCGTCTGGGGACCTATTTGGGCGGTAAGCAAATTGAATTGGGTCTAGGGTGACAGGTAAGGTGGAGGTGATAGGATCATTGACTAGTCTCTCAAAGCGCTTCATGATGACAGAAGTCAGTGCTCCTGGGCGATAGTAATTTAGTTCAGTTACCTTTGCATTATTGGGTACAGGAACAATGGTGGCTATCTTGAGGCATGTGGGGACAGCAGACTGGGATAAGGAGAGATTGAATATGTTGGTGAACACACAGCCTGCTGGTTTGCGCATGCTCTGAGGACGTGGCTAGGGATGCCATCTGGGCCGGCAGCCTTGCGAGGGTTAACACGTTTAAATGTGTTACTCAAGTCAGCCACGGAGAAGGAGAGCCCACAGTCCTTGGTAGGGTGCCACGTTGGTGGCACTGCATTAACCTCAAAGCGGGCAAAGAAGGTGTTTAGTTCGTCTGGAAGCAAGACGTCAGTGTCCGTGAGGTGGCGGGTTTTCCTTTCGTAGTCCGTGATTGTCTGTAGACCCTGCCACACACCAGGGCTTCTCTAATGAAGTGCAAGCAGTAAATTGCTTTTATACTGTGATAATTGAAAGGCAACACACCACAGTATTATTCCAACAGGAACAGTCCATTCATCATTTCAGCCTGCTGGTCTGGATGTTTGAGATGCATCAGAAAGGAGTCCTCCATGTTCAAGAAGCCAGTCCAGAAGTCTATAGTCACCACACAAGCACAACCTCAACCTCCCACTGCTCAGGGCCCATGTCCACAAAGCGTCTCAGAGTAGGAGTGCTGATCTAGGATCAGTRRAMKRWWTRTKYWMKATATMKWRMAYAWWYMKTYYACTGATCCTAGATCAGCACTCCTACTCTGAGACGCTTTGTGGACATGGGCCCTGAGCAGTGGGAGGTTGAGGTTGTGCTTGTGTGGTGACTATAGACTTCTGGACTGGCTCCAGGAGGGTGCAGAAAAAGAAGTGGATGTGAATGGACTTTTTTTCCCCAGACGAGAAGTGAGAGGCACTAGGACCATTGTCTTGGTGTGTGTTTGTGTTTATCTTTCCAATTATGTGTGCGTCTCTTCGTGTGAGTGAGTGGATTTATGTTGGCATACTGTAGCATCCGTGTTTGTAGATACGTGATACTGATACGGTTACATAAAGGGGGCTGAGGCTATGATCATTGGGGTTATGAAAAGCGGTAGTAGAGAGAGTAGGAACAGGAATGGGGTTAGTATAGAGGGAGGGGCAGATTCAGGGATATCATAGACTTAGGTCCCAAATAGCACCCTTATTCCCTTGTGCACTACTGGTCAACAATTGTGCGCTGCATAGGGAATAGGGTGCCATTTGGAATGGAGCCATGGAGTTCATTCTGGTCTTCAGAACGCTGTGTGACCACACTGTAATCTCCTCAACTCTGTAGTGACATGCAAGCTGCCCGCCCACCAGTTTTATATTACTCTCTCGGTTTGTCTCTTGCCATTCATTCCATCTTTATACCTCCCTATTCTTCCCTCACCCCTGCTGAGACAGGTCTGGGAGAGGAAATGGCTGCATGATTGTGGTCAGGGAGTGGATTTCTTACTGTATGGCCTCAGTGTGTGTGTGTAGCGATCATAATTCCCCTGAATGTCCAGACAGTGTCCCTGCTCTGTATTGTATCAGTGACTCTGTCCAGAATCAGAAAGGAGTACTCCATGTTCAAGAAGGCAAAAAAACAAGTCTAGTACAAAAACACATTTTAATTCAATAATGCAAAATCTGAAAAAACTGAGGCAACATTTTTTGTTCTCATTGTTTTAGTCACTATTGCATCTCAACCATATTATCCACAGCTTAAAAGCAGTTTCTAAATTTACACTGATCATTCACAGATAGCATTTCTGAAGTCATCGTTTTTTTACTTCTCTCTTACCCAGTCTGTCACACACACGTGCGCATCCCCACCCCCATTCAAGGCCAGGGCAACCCCACCCCCATTCAAGGCCAGGCACACACACACATTTAACTAACCTTGTTGGGGGCACAATTGATTCCCATTCAAAATCATATTTTCCTTAACCCTAAACCCCAAAGAAATATACTTTTCCCTTGTGGGGACAAACAAAATGTCCACAGTCAAATGTTTGTTTATTTACCATTCTTGTGGAGACTTCTGGTCCCCACAAGTATAGTTAGACAGACACTGCAGTAGTTTCACACAGACCCTTCTGTGCATTCACATTTGCTTCTGTGGAGTATAACAAGGTTGACTGAGGGTTTGGGTTAGGTTAGATTCAGACGTTGTGGTGAACCATGTCCAATCTATTGTATGTTTGAGTTGACCAGAATGCACTGCAGGTGATGATAGTGCCAATGTAGGCTCTAGTCTCTGTCTAGGGAGGGGTGGGGCTTACAGGTGCAATTGGGACCACCAAGGTACTAGCAACAGGGTTGCTTGTACAGTACATTTTCACAAACACACAATAATATTCAGCAAACCCTGTTTCGACCTGCCTTCGACCCACCTTTTGTTTAGGTGTCGTCTTCAAAAACGCTCACAAACAAAAACACGCTCTTGGAATTGTATTACATTGCTTTCTGACATTACACACTCCTTTCTCACTGACTGTCACATGAACAAACATTATTGATGAGGCTGCGAAAGCACTTTTTTCCCCCTGTTGACTAGTTGAGTTAAAGAGTCTTCATGTTTCTCTGCGTTAAAGAGAGTCTTCAGTCTTCTCTGTACACTGGTGGCAGGTGGATACCCTGCAGGTGGGTCTCCAACAACATGAATGCTGGGATAGCTGAGTGCCACACTACTGTATGATATGTAAAGGAACATTTCCTGTGAGGTCACTTCCTCTTTAATGGTGCGTTGTTGACACGATGGCTGGTTGTAGCTGAGGCAACACGCTGGATGTGTCACGATGTGTGTGAATGTCAGGACCTCCAATCACATGTCCCTAACTGTCTTAACCTGATGAGAGGGAGAGAACTACATGGGGAGGTTCTCTTCTGCACGGTTGAACCAGTCTAGTAAATGTGGAGGTGGAGGTAAGATGCCGTCTTGTTAACGTTCAAAAGCAGAAGTCGCCTCCCGGGCTCTTTCAGTTTCCCCTGAAAACCAGATGCAATCGTATTCCCCCGACCCCGCAGATGGTGCTCCTGTCTCCTTAGGCCGGCTTTCTGATTGGAGAAAAGTCTATTGTATGTTACCCCTTATCTTTTGACCGAGCTGAAAAGTTTGCTAGAGCAGATAAGATTGCTTTCTGATTATATTATAATAGCGCTGATTTATTGATAAGGCAAAAACAAGAGTGTGTCCATTCTGTTTGTTGTCTTTAATGCATTTTTGACTTGACTGCTCTTCATCAGATATCTTCATCCTCTTTGGCCCTTATGCCACCTGAGTCAGTCTGACCCAGCCTCACTCCATTCGCCAACTGAGTCCACTGTGTTCTATTTCCGCCCTCTTTCCCTCAACATCCCAATCAGATGCTGCCGTATCTCCTCTCAACCAATAAAGAGCTGTTTCAGATGGGGGGGTTGAACAAGATTTAGGTTTTGTTGTTTTGAGTGACGGGCACTTGAACACCTTTCTGTCCGGTTGCTATGGACACAAGAAATGGCAGTGGCGCCAAGAGTCAAAAACACTTTTTGAAAAATGTACTGTACAAAGTGCATAAACTGTTTCATGCACGCTATTACATGTAAGTCAGACATTCAGAACTGTAACTCACCCAATCTGTACTTCTCTCTGGCCTCGGCCCTCTCCTTGGCATCAAAGTACCAGACAGTGATGGCATAGCTGTAACACACGATGAACTGATCAGACTGACAACAGAGATTCTCAGCTCACAAGCAAGTACAGACTAATTCAGCACAGTATAGTACAGCATAGGACAGAATAGGAGAAGGTTAAGTCTGTGCTATATACGGTCAGTGGAGGGTTAAGTCTGAGCTGGTTTTGGTCCGGGGAGGGTTAAGTCTGAGCTGGTTTTGGTCCGTGGAGGGTTAAGTCTGAGCTGGTTTTGGTCCGTGGAGGGTTAAGTCTGAGCTGGTTTTGGTCCGCGGAGGGTTAAGTCAGAGTCATTGCCTCTCCTGTGGGGCTTCTCAGTGGGGTTGTGTTGTTTATTCCTGTCTCTCTCCCTCAAGCACGAGAGCTGCAACTGAACCGCCCTCCCTCCCTCCACCCCTGACCCCAATCCCAGTCAGGAAATACGTTCTTCCTGTCCTGAGCCCCACCTCACCCCCCAGCTGTCAGACCGAGAGGAGAGGACTAACTAATGAACTAGAATCAGGCCAATCACGTGTCAAATTTTTGTGGCGTACTTCTGACTACTGCGTTCCAGCATTCAGTATGTGTATGAAAAAAAAATCATGTGCATGATCACAACATCAGGCAGGAGTCTGAATAGGCTCTGGCTGAGTTCATACTTCTCTCAACAGTGGATCATCAACATGAGAGTGGATCTATAATCTGTTAAAGGGATACGTCGGGATTTTGGCAATGAAGCCCTTTATCTACTTCCCCAGAGTCAGATTAACTCCCGGATACCATTTTGATGTTGTCTGCGTGCAGTTTGAAGGAATTTGCTAATGAGTGTTAGCGCATGCTAGTAGATACCATAGACTTCCAGTCATTGCACTAACGCTAGTTATCATTGACTCGCGAAACTACCTCTAACGTCCTTCATGCTGGATGCAGAGACATACAAATGGTATCCATTCATCTGACTCTGAAGTATCCCTTTAACAGAGCAGGTAAAAGCCTCCCCAACACCATTACGAGCCTTTAGTGAACAGATACTGTACTGTGTGTGAAGGCGATAAAGTGGGTTAGAGGTTGTAACGGCTCGGCAGAGAGAGGAAGTGCGGTGGGGGGGTGGGGGTTTGAGTGGATGTGGTTATGGTCAAACCATGTGGCACACTTTCAGGGAACTGAAAGCAGTGGGAGTCATCCAAATACCTCTCTGGGAATGACTTTGTGTGCCTTAGTACATAGTAAATCTATGTTTGAGTATACAATACCTATGGGACATGTGTGTGTGTGTGAGATTGAATACATTGCGTCTCAGTGAGCATGCAGTAACTTTGTAAGTGTACATACGGTATCACTTCTCTGACCCCAGAGTCCATGTCAGCATGCATTTGTGTGTGTGTGTGTGTGTGTGTGTGTGTGTGTGTGTGTGGTGTGTGTGCGCACGCACGCGTGGGGAGAGGCCATAAGAAAGCATGGTTTTCACCCAAAAATTACAACCACGGCATTATAGTAAAAAATAAATATAAAATTATACTATGTTATGATTCTGAACACTCTCCCAAGTCCCAACAGACAAGTTTCAAATTCTCACTGAACTTTCTAGCCACAAGCATAAATTAGCTACCTGGGAAGGGCTCATCAGGACGAATGACTGAACTCACAAAAAAATCTGTTAGTCTCCACTCGACTCTCAGCTGCGCGACATACATCAATTTGTGCACCAAGCGTGTCCGTATAGCCTTTCCCGTGTGTGTGGTCACTCACCGTGTAGCGTAGGCTGGCTTAACCTCATGTGGGTTCCTGCGGTCGGACCAGAAGATGAGCAGACGGTCAAACAGCGGTTCTATGTTGGCCACCACACTCTTCCCCTCTGGATAGATCTGCAGCAGACCTCCTTGAACCTGACCACACACACAAATAGGTGTCATGTTAGATGCACATTGGTTAGAGAGGCAGGTGAGTAGCCAGAGGGTTGCCAGTTCGAAACCCATGGCTGACAGGGAAAATCTGGTGGGACTGTAAAGTATAGTAGATTAGATGTATGAGACTCAATGTTCCATTGTACCTTGACATCCCAGTTCTTGTTGAGATAGTAAATGCAGGTGATGCAGCGGCCGTCACCGTTAGGGTTGTCCACGTGACGGATGTACCCTGTGCCGTTACCTGGGTAACAGGCCACCATAGCCTGAGGAGAGAAGACGGGGATGTTAGTCGGTTACAGTAAGAACATGGGCCTCGCGAGTAGCGCAGCGGTCAAAGGCACTACAATGCAGTGCAAGACCTGGGTTCATTCCCGGGCTGTGCCACAACTGGCCGTGGCTGGGAGGCCCATAGGACGGCACACAATTGTCCCAGCGTCGTCCGGGTTAGGGCAGGGTTTGGCCGGGGGGGGCTTTACTTGACTCATTGTGTTCTAGCGACTCCTTGTGGCGAGCCGGGTGCCTGCAGGCTGATCCCGGTCGCCAGTTGAACCGTGTTTCCTCCGACACATTGGTGCGGTTGGCTCCCCAAAATTGGGGAGAAAAGGGGGACACACTTCTCCAGACTGCCTTTAAAAGAGTGACTGCCCCTAAAAAACAACTAATTCCTTTGAAAACTGCATCGATATGAGTCAGAAACATTGACTAAAAAAATACAAAATTGACTAAAAAGTGTAAATATGATAATTTTGTTCAGAAAGTCAGTCTCGTCTAAAACGGAGTTTGGAACCTCAGTGCGTTACGCGTAAATGAAGGTTGGGTTTGGATTACAATTATGCCAAGCTCCACGTAAAAATTTCCCCTCCACCCACTTCGCTTCCCTTTATTGAATGGGGCTTGGTTGTTTCATCACCCCCAACCAATGCGTTCAAAGGATCACACCCTTTTGACACTGAAAAGCCCTATACAGATTGACCATGGAATGCATGCTTCCAGCAGGATGCACAGCCAACAACTATGGTTTGCATGCCCTGCCAAAGGACCCTATATCATGCAGAATAGGTTGAGGTTCGTTGGTCCTCAGTGGTGGTGAGTATACTGGTAGCTAGACAATAGACTTCTGGTTTTGTATATTTTGATAATCATTATCACCATTATCACTAGCATTGCTATCTAGCTAACGTTAGCCTACCTCAATACAATTCAGATTTGGCTTGGAAACACGATAACATCATGATTGCGATCATCATGATTGTGATGTCGCCAGATTGACTTTAGATGCTGAATACTGTAACTTTAGCCAGATGAAGTAAGATTGAGGGGACCACCATATTTAAAAAAAACTTGGGTCTATTTTCCTGAATTTCCGCCTGACTGACGTGCCCAAAGTAAACTGCCTGTTACTCAGGCCCAGAAGCCAGCATATGCATATAATTGGTAGCATTGGATAGAAAACTTAAGTTTCTAGAAATGTTAAAATAATGACTGAGACTATTACATAATTGATATGGCAGGCGAAATTCCAACAAAACGACCCTTCATGCTGTAGCTGGGACCTTTGGGATTGCAAACAGAGGAAGATTTTCAAAAGTAAGTGATTTCTTTAATTGCTATTTGTGATTTTATGAAGCCTGTGCTGGTGGGAAAAATGTTGTGGGGCGCCATCCTCAAACAATCGCATGGTATGCTTTCGCTGTAAAGCCGATTGTAAATTGGACAACGCAGTTATATTAACAATAATTTAAGCTTTTAAATGATATAAGATACTTGTATGTTCATGAATGTTTAATATTACTATTATTTATTTGAATTGCGCGCCCTCCAATTTCACCGGATGTTGTTGACAGGTGTCCCGCTATTTAACAAGCTAACGTTAACATTGCTAGCTAGCTATTTTTTGACAAACTTTTCTAACAGTAATGGCGACATTGCCATCTCTCTAAAGTAAATTTGACGACATCTTATGGCAAAATGGTTCCCAAACAATTATTTGCCTACTTTAGTAAAGCCATCGTATTTTCATGCCACTCTGTTAGTATAATTTAGACTACAGTCACATTAGCCTCTGATGTGCAACCCATGTCTAGGGCACAAATTAATATTGGATGCAGCTATGGTCGTATTAACTAGCTAACTCATGTATGACTACAAAAGTGTACTAACTAGCAGCAACAAACTTAAACCAACCCAGGGCCATAGGAAAACATGTCACAGTTGGTTACATAGTGTAACGGCGTCACCGGACTGAATCTACTCCAATCTGCACCCAGTCTACATATGTAAAGCTTAGAATTAGCTTCCAGAATGTTTAGAATTGAGGGATGAGGACATTCGTTGACCCTGTTTTTCTGATAAACAAAGTGCACAGTTGGGTGCCAGACGGATTCCCTGGTGATGAATGGATTCCGTGACCAACCAGAAGGAGCAAAGGTCGGTATCGTAACATATCCAGCAATGTGATTGCAATGGTTTAGCGACCGCCAAAAACAATTTTATTCACATGCTATTTTTACAGCTTGTCAGGCAAGACCTCAGAATATAAGTGTGTAATGCGACAAGTACCCTTGCCAGTCTCCCTCGACTCCAGTGAAAAGGACATGCCTTCCTGAGGTATAACTGAACAGTGACTATGTGTGTATGTGTTTCACAGAAACATGTATGGTGCCAGCACATGGAAACTTGCAAGATGATGCGATGACGGACAGATGGGCTTGATACTGATGTCTCGGAATGATGTCTCGTCTTTTTTTAAATGATTGAATTGAATCAGTCAATATGGGGAGGGAGAAACCCTATGTATTCTACACCAGGATCAGGAAACTCGTTGTATACTGGGAAACCACACAGGAAGATATGACCACTGATATATTTGCCAAGGTAGCCCCATTACCACCACCAGTATCTGTATCGGCTGGGAATGACAATGAAAGGTGCACATTGTTATATTAGCAGAACACTACTTCTATGGTATTATGTAGAAGGTTGTTTTATTCTACATCAGTGGTTACAAACCGGTCGATTGCAATCGACCCGTCGATCTTCAAACATTTCTTTATGAAAGCTAACAACAATAAAGGCTTGCGCTCCCTTTTCATTTATTGGTGTTGCGCTGTTGGCGGTAGGTGCACTTGATTCAGAAGCCCTGGAAACCTAACTGTCAAACAGGGAAATGGTTCTAATTGTTTTTCCACCATTCATTTTTCCCATAGGGGATTTTAGAAACACTTAAAATAAGGGGGCTGTGTTTCATGTATGCTTACCCTGTTGTGACGTTTTGATACTGTGTAAATCTCTCTCGGACAAAGTGACTTTTATCAGTATATCTGGCTCTATTTACTCTCAGATTTGAAAATGCTAATTAGCATCAAAGTAGACATCATGCAACACTACAAATCCCTGCAAGCTCCTGCACGTCATCTCTAGCTGACACCTTTGCTAACAGGTATTGTGTCCATTTAAAACTTGCACAAGACAGTTCAAAGAATTGTTCATTTAAAGAAATGTTGCCAATTTATTAATGACTACATTTAACTAACATTAGATAGTTAATCCAGAGATTCTTACCTTTGCCACAATTCAGCAGTCTCATCCAAATCATCATGGCATTTGTAGTTCTTTATGATAGCCACATTAGCAGCTAATTAGCGTTACATTTTTGGGGGGGTAAATACTGCCGACCATATTTTTAAGTCACCTTGTCTGAGAGAGATCTGCACGGTTATCAAATTGTCACGACAGGGTAAGCCTACACAAAACACAGCCCTTATTTTAAGTGTTTCTAAAATCTCCTATGGGAAAATGGTGGAAAAACGATTGGAACCATTTACCTATTTTGACCGCTAGGTTTTAAGGGTATTATGACTCATACTGTGGTACTCTATGGTGCGTCTTGGTGGTGGCAAGGACCCACACCATGTTTGGCTTCCATCATGGCTGTAACGGCTGTCGTAGTCGTTCTCCTCCTCAGACGAGGAGGAGCATGGATCGGACCAAGATGCGGATTGGTAAGTATTCATATTTTAATGGGAAAACAACAAACACTACAAAAGTGACTAACCTGAAACAGTCCTGTGTGGCCCAAACACTGACACAGGAACAAACACCCACAAAACACAGGTGAAACCCAGGCTGCCTAAGTATGATTCTCAACGATTGACAGCTGTCTCTGATTGAGAATCATACCAGGCCGAACACAAAATCCCAACATAGAAAATCAAACCTAGACCAACCCACCCAACTCACGCCCTGACCAACTAAAACAAATACAAAACAAAGGAAAACAGGTCAGGAACGTGACAATGGCCGCCAGCATTTCTTGAGGAACAAGAGAGAAAAAAAGTGGCCAAAACAGCAGGTGCAGTTCCCCTTTAAGACGTGTTATAAAAACACAACCCAGACACTCCCTCCCTCCCCCTGAGGCAACTGGAACACCCCCGCATTGGGAGCTAGGGTGGCAGGGAAACAGCCTGGCCTGGCCTTGGGAGCTGGGAAACTTCCATCCTTCTCACCAGGGACTGAGCACGGTTTACCCTATATATGGGTTCTGAGAGAGCACTGTGTGAGTTAAGCAAGGTGATAAAGAGAGTAAGGGCCTCCCTGTAACCAACGTTAGGGCTTCCATTTAACCTGTAATTGTAGGACTACGAGGGTTAGGGTTTCGTTTGGCTACTAACGTGACGGCGGTTCTGTAGTAAGGGTTTTGTGCCATGGCCCATTTTAATAGTGTGAAGAGTGAAGCATGCACACTCAGTCTGCGCTGTGAAACTAGACGCTGTGCCTTTAAGCCATAATGGCCGGGTATGGCAGCCATGTCGCCACTCCCATTCCACTGAGCCTGTACCGTATCATCAGTGGGCCGAACCCTTTACCCACCAATCCGGTAAGAGGCTTTAGGCGGTGAGCAGTAGATGTGGTATGGCTCTGCTGTGTGTTCGGTTACTTAACCCCTTCACTGGTGTTCGTAGGGATGAAATTCCACTCCATAGGGCACCATATAGGTTACTGTACTCACTCACAGTCCCATGGTTCTGTATAGAGACAGTCCGTGTCCCAATGATTTCTCGGTGTCTTAAACACTGTGTAGGACCACTCCAATTCTAACCCGCATGCATACATTACGGGTCACACATTAATATGAACTTGGACTGTTCTAAGAACTTTATTACGGAGAAAGAAATGGGTTATCGTCTTCAAGACGTTACTCAAACACTAACTAGCTGGTCCTGTGGAGGACAGGACCGTGAGCATGTAACTTCTCAGCTAATGTTTCAACCTCACCTGTACTGGACTGGACTGGAGACAGTCCCTTGAGTATCAGTAGAGAAACAATGGCCTCTGGCTGGCATTTCCCCTGCTAGGCAAGGCTGTGTTAAAGACTAGTCCATGTGCTTCTCTAGGGATGTGTGTTTCTGAACGGGCTGGGAGTACACATTCCTTCGCTGCACGCAACTATGCGAAAAGCTAACACCACATATCACATAGGCCGGGTTTACACAGGCTGCCCAATTCGGAACTTTTTTTCATTTTGACCAAACAGATCAGCACTGAAAAAGATCTGATGTGATTGGTCAAAAGACTCATTATTGGGAAAAAATATCAGAATTGGGCTGCCTGTGTAAACCTAGCCATATTAGCACGTCTAGATCCAACACCACACATGGTGAACACACATGACGCATGACCTTGTTCAATACTAATCCTAATAATAATACTGTGTCACAAAGGCTCTGATCCAACACCTCTAGAACACCAAGGGGTGGTTTCCCAGACACAGATTAAGCCTAATACTGAAATAAAAAGCATTTTCAAAAGATTACCCATTGAGCTTGCTTTTTAGTCCAAGACTAGTCTTAATCTGTGTCTGTGGAACTGCCCCCAAGTCAACCACTTGGCCGTCATTTGCAGAGGAAGCAAATGAAGGTCAACTAAACAATGTAATTAAATGGAATGATAATGTAGGCTAGACCAACGGAATGGAACTAACAGTAAATTGGGATTTGAATATGTGTTATTATTAGGCCTACTGACGGTCGATACTGATAGTGGGTAATATTTAACATGACAGAAATGGTAAACAGAGAAAGTCGGGGTAGCCTATAAATAAGATATTCGAGAGTGCCCATCCCTGAAAATTAAAAGGCCATACAATTTAAATTCTGCATATTGGCACAGCATTTCATAATTTCAGTTTTCTGCCATACGACTGGTTTCACATTTGTCTCCGGTGATTACAAGTTAAAATATAACCAAAACAAGTGTCATTTATATTTACAATTCCCTTATCCAAATGGATTACTCATTTACCTAGCTCTTATCAGTAGCTCTTATAGTTGTACATTACAGTGCATGGAGATAGAAATAAAACCAATCTGAAAAAAATGAAGTAGGTTTCCACTTGGAACCGGTAGGTTCGCTAGACGTCATTCTTGGTTTCCTCGCTCGTAAAGGTTGTGTAATTATTAGGGAATTAAATCAAGGTCAGGAAATGGCGTATCTGTAGACACACCTCCGCCACACCTTAATTTAGTCCATCTCCACCCAAAACGAATAGCACGCTATTCTCATGCTTACATTCAAGGTCCGAATATGCATGGAGAAGTGCATCAAAATGGAATTACGTTCCATTTACTCACGCTTAACTCGAGTCGGAATCGGGCCCCTAGCCTTTGTATCTCTGCTGGGGAGGTTGTTTGGGTCAGGTTTGGTGTGTGTGTGTGTGTGTGTGTGTGTGTGTGAGAACAGGAATGTGAGAAAGAAAGCCATCAGGGTCCCGGTTGACGGTGTGTTCTGTCAGGGCACGGATACTTTATCACGATACAGATCAGGACCCTGGAGAGTACAGTACACCTCATCCCTTCATCGACTCCGAACAAGAACCTTTTCTCCCTTTTGTTTTACTCTGCCTCTCTTTTCTCACTCTTCCACTGCCTTTTCTCTCTGCCTCCCTTTGTTCTCTCTCTCACCTGGTCTTCCCTTCTCTTAATAATTATGTCATTATTTCTCCTTTTCTCTCTGTCTTTACCTTCCCTCTCCTCTGTCCCTCCATTGCTCATTCTCCTTTCTCTCTCCTCCCCTCTCCCAGCCCATCACAGAGTACAAGGGGGAAGAGTAAACACTGGTGAAGAGCAGAGGGCTGACTTCCTCCTTCACTCCAGCTAGGCTCAGTTAGACAAATATTGGCTCCGTTATCAGCAAGGAATGAGGAGCGAGCAGGGAGAGAAGACAGTATCATTCAGTGTCACTCCAGAACTGTCAAGCCCAGAAGCTTCAGTACAAAGTGACGACAAAGTCCTTCATGTTCAAATCCACTGAATCCATTACAGTGCCAGTCAGCCTTTTGCATACCGTGGTGCAAAGCAGCTGTGTCAAATACACACCTCAATAATCATATCCGACATAGTGAACAGTCACAGGATACCAAAATGACACCCAAATATGCCCATCTGTAGTCAAACCATAATCTGGCTCAGTCTCATTATGGAAGAGTGATACAGGCCAAAGTACAGGTGTTCCCTTCTGCCTGTGTGGCTCTCTGGCCAGCCTGCCGGCCACCATCGTCTCGCCTCATTACCGCGCGACGCTCACATGCTGTGTGTGTTCATTAACCTCTGACTCCAGCCCCAACCCGCTGGTCTCTACCCACCAACAAGTACCACACACACACAGCCAGGACAGAGCTCGTCTGAAGTCCCTCCAGGAGTCAGTGTGTAGAGGACAGACATTACAGTAATCCCGATGTGATTTACTGTACTGGGACTGTTAAACGTGGCTACATAATTCAACTGATAACATTGTGGTGTATAACACACAGGACATGGACTGTAAGTAAGACTTGATTAAAGGATTGGCTAGTGAACATATACAGTATAATCAGTACAGTAGTTTTTTAAGAACACTCAAAATACATCTGGCTGCTCTAATGTTATGTATTGTGTTTTGACAGATGGGGGGGGTGGGGGGGTTTGTTCACGACAGGGTCAGGCTGCTTCTGGGAAATATGATGTCATCAGCACCATGGGTGGTGGTGTTGCATTGTGGGAAAGAATGGCCTAAGGCATTTGTGTTGATCCTGACTCACTGTGGAAGAGCTCTTTATCTGGGAAAGAATGGCCTTACTAAGGCATTTGCGTTGATCCTGACTCACTGTGGAAGAGCTCTTTATCTGGGATTGAGATGGAAATCACAGTCTCAATTCACTCTGCTCTGTTGCTAAGCAATCCGTGTCAGGGCACAGAGAAATGCTGGTGAACATTTATATGTTGTCAGGCGCTTCCAGCGGGCTTCCAGAATGTTTTAGTCGCTAATAGTCGCATCCTCTAACCTCGCATCCCCTAACCGCACTCATTACCCTCACAAAAATGTCAACGGAAACAAATGAGAAAAGCACTAGAGGTAGATATTACAGCCAATAGATGTTTGACGCTTAGCGGTAGATATACAGCCAATAGATGTTTGATGCTTAGCGGTAGATATACAGCCAATAGATGTTTGACGCTTGCACTGACCATGATGTTGAAGATTGCAGCCCACTGCATGTATGCATGTAGTATTTTATAAGTGCACATTTTTTGGGGCCTGAGAGCACGTGCAACTGTTGCATACTTAACCACAATTAACATGTACCGTGCCACAGCACAGCCCTAGCCTGGAGGATATGCACACGCGTGTACAAACACACACACACACAGCTGAAAAAACAAAGTTCTTGTACACCAGCGTTCATATAGACATGAGACAGTCCAAACCAGCGCGAGTAGAGATCTAAGCCAGTAGTCAACCAGAACTGTGAGAGTCAGCCAAACCGGCATATGAGTGTCACAAACACCGTGACCGTACCACGGCATCCCAGTCGCTCTCCTCCCCTGTTGCTCCCAGCCCCCGATCTCATTCAAACGGCATGACCCGACGTGTCGCGATCAGATCAGCCTTCTTCAATCTCTCTTCAAATCTCTCAGTGCCTCCGTGCCAATCTAATGGGCACCGCTGGCACCAGCATTAATGCCCTAATAGCGCTGCCTCCTGTCTCTGCCCGCATGCCTGCCTGCCAAGATGAAGGCCAGAGAGAGAGAGAACAGGCTGTTCATGGAAAGAAGAAAAATAAAAAGGGCCGAGCACGCTGGCATAGCATAGCATACTGCTAGCAGATAAGGGGCATGGAGGACAGAGGCAGGAGGGAGATAAGGCTGAACAAATACACGGCCTGATCCTGATGAGACAGACACACAGACAGACAGGGGAGAGGGGAGAGCATCAGGGTAGTGCTAGGCGAACTAGCTAGCACTGGGATAGGTAGGTGTATACTGGGCTGGGGATTTGCCAGGCTGAGCTTAGCTGTAGTGGGCCTGTGTGGGTTATACTGGACTGGGCTGATGTGAGCTGTTCTGTGCTGTGATGGCAAATTCTGTGCCGATCAGACAGTGACAAATGGGTCGGACTGAGGCGAACTCTGTGTGCTCAGCTGGCCTGTGTATTTCTGGATGAGTCAGTAAGGCTGAGCTAAGGACAGACGGCGCCTGTCCAGGGATCGATACAGGCACATTGGGTTCTATGGCTCTCTGTGGACCTGCAGTAAGTCTCAGGCCTGACTAACCAGCTGAGCTGACACTGACATAAGTAAGATGAAGTAACACACCATGACCGTCTGTGAATTATTGGAAGCAAATAGGAAAAATAGGAGTGTATTGTTACAGGTTTATTTCTAGTGAAATAAACTTTATTGGATATTCAACCATTAAATCCCATTATTTTTCCATCTTTCTCTTCACCTCTCTAATCGCATATCCATCTTCTCACAGTTTCCATACTGAAATCAACTCCTATCACTTTCCCGCCGCTGCGGCTGAGTGTGTACTTGTTAATGAGGTCAGGTATCTAGCAGAAAAAGCTGGTCAGCCTTGATGAGTCATGCCTGGTGATGGACCCCATCTTGCTTGAGTCACACTAACCACAGGGCTGAGGGTGTGTGTGTGTGTGTGTGTGTGTGTGTGTGTGTGTGTGCGTGCGTGCGTGCGCTCCCCCATTTCCAATAACCTGACAAAGCGGTAATTTACACTATGCACACTCTATTTCATTTTCTCCCCTGCTCTGTAAATCACAATGTCACACTACCCACCAGTGTGACTCTATATGCAAACGCATACGCAACCAACCCAGTCTACTGTCAGCATAATCTGAGACCACACACACGCAAACAAACACAACGTAAACACACAGGCAGTCACACACTAGAACACGCTCGCACTGAGACACAAATAGTGACACACTGGATTTCAAACCCAAGATGGACTGCACTTGGGAAGTGCTCTCCGTATGTGAGAATCACTTGAAAGGCGAGTGGGCATGTGTTCATACAGTAAGTACAGATGTGTGACTGTTTGGCATAGGACACCGAACCGCAGTCCGGACTGCTCTCAGAGTCAGTATGAGTCATCAACCCCTGCTTGTACAAATCTCCAAAACAAGATGAGATCACAAGAACCATGCTCTTCCAGAGCCTACTCTCCCAGGACAAACAACAAGCACTAAAATCCCCTAGGAGGTCACCCAGAGAAAAGTAAATGCTCATCTTTAAAACCGTTTTGCATTCGAGTGCAATGGTTACATTATCATTCAGGCTTCTGTAAACTGAATGGGTAAGGATAGGAAGTGAGTACCTTTAAGCCTATATAAAGCTCTCATCGTTTGTTTTACATATCTCTTTGTCTTAGCAGCTAGCTTGGTACTGGATCGTGTGTGCGCTAGGCTAAATGCTAGTTGCTAGCATCTCCCTGGCTGATCCTGTGTGCAGCAGCGCGGCTGGCTCTCTGGGAGGGGCATCTGAGGGCACGCTGCACCAGACACTCATTAGGATACGGCTGGCTCTGCTGCATCGCGCGCTGTCTATCCCTCTGGACCACCTCTCATCTCACTCCTTCGAAATAACATCCATCTCTCCCTACATAAGATATCTTCTTCTTCCTTCTCTCATCCACTCTTCTCTTCATCTACTACTCTCTCTCTACCCATCTCTCTCTCTACCCATCTCTCTCTACCATCTCTCTCTTTCTCCCCATCTCTCTCTCCCCATCTCTCTCTCTCCCCATCTCTTCTCTAGCCCATCTCTCTCTCTCCCCATCTCTTCTCTTGCCCCATCTCCTTCTCTACCCATCTCTCTCTTCTCTGCTCCCTCTCCTTTCTCTACCATCTCTCTCCTCCCCCTCCTACTCTCTTCTTACCATCTCTCTCTACCTGCTCTCTCTCTCCCCATCTCTCTCTCTACCCATCTCTCTCTCTCTCCCATCTCTTCTCTAACAGTGTCTCTCTCTCCCATCTCTCTTCTAACCCATGCCTATCTCCTAACCATCTCTCTCTACAGCCATTCCTCTCTCCCTACCGCATCTCTCTCTCTCCCATTCTCTCTCTCTACCCACTCTCTCTCTTTCCCCAATCTCCCTCTTGCTACCACCAAATACTCCCTACTCTAAAACCCAATACTCTCTCTCTAGCACATCTCATCTCTCTAATACAAAACATAACTACTTCTCACCCATAAACTTCTCTCTGACCCATAACCAACTCTCTCTCTATACCATACACTAGTCATCATCCTCATACTCCAATCTCTATCTCTCCCACATACTCTGAAAAAAAGAAACTACTCTATCTCATAACCCTGATCTCTATCCTATCTCACTAAAACCCTCATCTCTCTAACACAAACATAAACTCTCTCTACTAAATACAAAGTCCAACTCTCATATACACACAATACTCACAAAAAACTCATCTCTACGCACATGCTCTTTCTCTAACACAAGAACATGACCACCTCGATAAGAAACCAAATCATTTATCTAAAAAAAACACTAAGAAAAAAAAATCAACTAATATCAATGGCGCACTTATTCATATTGATTGATATAAATTGTACGCTGCATAAAAGCGCTTGGATGGAGCTGGAGCTGGTAGTGTGATATTGACATATGAGCGTAGCATTGGGATGAGCTCCAGCTGGTGCTATAGGTGGCATTAATTAAATTAACTGGGCAAACAAAGGAAAAACACACACAATACAAGCAAGTAAGAGAAAAAAAAGAAATCACCAACAATAAATAAAAAGGAAGCACAAAAAAAGAAAAAAAAAGAAAGAAAAAGAATAACAAGACACCAAAAAAACACACACACAATAGAACACGAATAAAAAAAGAAAACACACAAGAAAGCAGAAATAAAAATATAAAACAAAAATAAAAAAAAAAGAAAGAAAGAAAAAGAAGAAAAATAAAAATAAAGACACACACACAAAAGGAACTGAAGAGACAAAACATCAATTAAAAAAACACACAGAGAAACACGAACACACACAAAAAGATCACACACACAGAAAAGAAGATAAAACACACACACAACACATTATAAAAGCATAAAAAAAAACAATAATAGGAAAAAAAAACACACAAAAAAAGAAAAAGACTGACATGTGCTACGCTCGTGACTTGTTAAAATGGCACATGTTACCAAGGAAACGGAGGGGAAATAGTTTGGCAGACAAGCTAGAGAGGGGCTGATAAGACGCAGGAGAAAGGGAGTGGGAGAGGGAGAGAGGACCGAAAGAGAGAAAAAGAAAAAAAAGGGAACAATGAGAAAGAAGGACAAAATGAAAGAATAGACACATAACACTAGAGAGAAACAATAGTGGGGGACAGTACTTACTGAGCCATATAGACAGTAGGCTAATACAGATCGGAGCTACGTACAGATCGACATAGGAAAACGAAAGAAAGTTTCAGGTTGGGGGTAAATGTATATAGCTTTTGTTGTGATTCTGTTGCGATTTAAAAACCAATAAATAAAAAGTATTAAAAGCTACAATATGTAACTTTTTGGGAGACCTGACTAAATTCACATAGAAATGTGCATTATAGATCTGTCATTCTCATTGAAAGCAAGTCCAAGAAGCGGTAGATCTGTTCTATGTGCACCATTTCTATGCTTCCCTTTCTTAAGTTTCGTTTTTGCGTCTTTTACGTTCTACTTCAAACAGCTGAAAATACAATATTTTTGGTTATTGAAAATATATTTCACAGCAGTTTAGATGGTACAATGATGCTCTACACTATATATTGCTTGTTTTGTCACAAACTGAAATTAGGCAAACTAGTAGAATTTCTGCAACAAGGAAATGGCATATTGCACCTTAAAAAAAAAAGAAGAAGAAAGATTAAAGAGCAGAGAACTGCTGGCGCAATGACCTTGTAAATTAGCCGAACTCCTCCCTCCCTTTCTGTTATTCTAATCTTTGCCTCGCCCACTTCCACCCCCTCAATTCATACCTTGATCTGTGACTCACTGCTACTGTTCTATCCACTTCCACCTAACTACATAACACACAGCAAGGACATTCTTTCCGTTCAAGATGGCACAGTATGCCAAGGCAAGAGTAGGGGAGTTGTGATGGAACATATGAGCAGGGACATTGGCTTGTGGCTCAACTAACCCATTTAACATCAGCTGCCTGCCTGCCACACTCATGGACCAGAGTAAGCATAACCTTTGACCTGGAAGAAGAATAGTCAGTTCCATGACAGAGGAGCAAAGGGCTGATGACTGGGAGAGTGACGACTCTGTTCAAACACATGGTGTCTGGGTATTACAGAACGTATGTCACTGTGGGGGCAAGGTGTATCTCTACTACTCCGACGGGGTCACCGCACAGACGCGGTTTGATAATGTAGTGTACACAGACACGCACACACTGCACCCCACGAGAGGTGTAGATCCCAAATGTATTCTGACAGCTCTGACCCACTGAACACTGGTACTGCTGCTACCCCTCACATCTCTACTGCACACACACGGTTAACCCTGGAACTGGTGCCCCACTCACACGCTAGGCTAAATCCACAAGTATTGCAGTACCACTATGACTACCACCCTACCTTACAGTTACTACTACTTCTAAATCTACAATTATTACTACCACCCTACACTACAGTTACTACTACCCTACACTACAGTTACTACTACCCTACCGTACAGTTACTACTACTTCTAAAGCTACAATTATTACTACCACCCTACACTACAGTTACTACTACCAGAGTCGACCAATACCCGACTTACAAGATTACGTAACTTTTACCTCTAAAGACCTTACAGTTACTACTTTAACTTCTAAAGCACAATTATTACACCCCCTACACTACAGTTACTACTACCCTACACTACAGTTACTACTACCCAAACCTTAGCAGTTACTACTACTTCTAAAGACTACAATTCTATTACTACCACCCACTACATTACTACAATTACTACTTACGTAAATACTACTCAAAAAGTTACCACTTACACGTTACTAACCACTACATTTCTAACCAAGTCTACAATTATTACTAAAACCCATATACAGAATACCTCTATCACTAACATTATACTAGCCAACCGTTAGTACTAGTTCGCTTACAATTACTACTCACCTTACCACTTCAGTTACTACTACTTCTATAAGCTACAACTATGACTACCACCTACAATACAGTTACTACTACCCCATCAAACTACCTTACAGTTATCTACTACTTCTATAAGCTACAATTATTACTACCTAAGCCATATTCACTACAGTTACTACTACCCGAACCTTACAATTACTACTACTTCTAAAGCTACAATTATTACTACCCATACCCTACTACACTACAGTTACTACTACCTACACTACAGTTACTACTACCTGACTTACAGTTACTACTACTTCTAAAGCTACAATTATTACTACCACCACTACACACAGTTACTACTACCCGACCTTACAATACTACTACCTCTACTCCAGTTACTACTACTTCTAAGCTACAATTATTACTACCACCCTACACTACATTACAGTTACTAACCACCCTACCTTACAATTACTACTACCCTACCTTACAGTTCTACTACTCTTCTAAAGCTACAACTATGACTACCACCCTACACTACAGTTACTACTACCGCTACCTTACATTACTACTACTATCTAAAGCTACAACTAATGACTACCACCCTACACTACAGTTACTACTACCCTACACTACAGTTACTACTACCCTACACTTACAGTTACTACTACCCTACCTTACAGTTACTACTACTTCTAAGCTAACAATTATTACTACCACCCTACACTACAGTTACTACTACCCGACCTTACAATACTACCACCCTACCTTACAATTACTACTACCCTACCTACTTACAGTTACTACTACAAACTATGACTATACCAACCCTACACTACAGTTACTACTACCCTACACTACAGTTACTACTACCCGACCTTACAATTATACTACCACCCTACCTTACAGTTACTACTACTTCTAAAGCTACAATTATTACTACCACCCTACACTACAATTACTACTACCCTACCTTACAGTTACTACTACTTCTAAAGCTACAATTATTACTACCACCCTACACTACAGTTACTACCACCCTACCTTACAATTACTACTACCCTACCTTACAGTTACTACTACTTCTAAAGCTACAACTATGACTACCACCCTACAATACAGTTACTACCTACCCTACCTTACAGTTACTACTACTTCTAAAGCTACAATTATTACTACCACCCTACACTACATTACTACTACCCGACCTTACAATTACTACTACTTCTAAAGCTACAATTATTACTACCACCCTACACTACAGTTACTACTACCCTACACTACAGTTACTACTACCCTACCTTACAGTTACTACTACTTCTAAAGCTACAATTATTACTACCACCCTAACACTACAGTTACTACTACCCGACCTTACAATTACTACTACCCTACCTTACAGTTACTACTACTTCTAAAGCTACAATTATTACTACCACCCTACACTACAGTTACTACTACCTACCTTACAATTACTACTACCCTACCTTACAGTTACTACTACTTCTAAACTACAAGCTATGACTACCACCCTCACCTTACAATTACTACTACCCTACCTTACAGTTACTACTACTTCTAAAGCTACAACTATGACTACCACCCTCTACAATTACAGTTACTACTTACCGCTACCTTACAGTTACTACTACTGTCTAAAGCTACAATTATTACTACCACCCTACACTACAGTTACTACTACCCGACCTTAACATTACTTAACTACTACTTCTAAAGCTACAATTATTACTACCGCACCTACACTACAGTTACTACTCTACCACAGACATACGTACTTTTAAGCTACAAGGTTAGCTAACTCACCGCTACACCTTACAGTTTACTCATACTCTAAGCTACAATTATTACTACCACCCTACACTACAGTTACTACCACCCTACCTTACAATTACTACTACCCTACCTTACAGTTACTACTACATCTAAAGCTACAACTATGACTACCACCCTACACTACAGTTACTACCACCCTACCTTACAATTACTACTACCCTACCTTACAGTTACTACTACCCTACACTACAGTTACTACTACCCTACACTACAGTTACTACTACTTCTAAAGCTACCACTATGACTACTACCCTACACTACAGTTACTACTACCCTACACTACAGTTACTACTACCCTACCTTACAGTTACTACTACTTCTAAAGCTACCACTATGACTACTACCCTACACTACAGTTACTACTACCCTACACTACAGTTACTACTACTTCTAAAGCTACCACTATGACTACCACCCTACACTACAACTGGGCAATTCCACTGTAATGGAAATACGCTGAGATTGTTTAACTTTAAAATGTATGCCAAACAAAAAACAAACATTGATTTCAAAGCACAACGACTGCTTTGAACAATTCACACAAATAAATAAAAACATTTACTGAAAAATTTGTGCCGATGCAAAGCTTGATAAAATCTCAGTTTTGTTCGGTTACCAAACTTTGTATCCACACAGTTCTTCATGTAATGTGTTTTTGTGAAACTGTGTGTGAAATTGTTCAAAGTAGTCCTTGTGCATAGAGTTCTATGGTTTGTTCAACTTTGAAATCAATGGTTTTTGTTTGGTATACATTTTAAAGTGAAAAAAAATGTGAGTCTCAGCGTAATTCCGTTACGATGGAATTGCCCAACTACTACCACTAGTGAGGCTACAACTACCTGAACTATTACTACTATTACATGTAGTACCCTACATTATAGCTACTACTAGTAATTCTATTAAGGCTACAACTACCACAACTATTACTGCTACGCCCTCTACCATTCTATCACAACTACCACTACTTTATCGACTGGAAATATTTCACTTCAAGCTCTTTGAGTAAATGTGGTGTAACAAAGTCTAGACAGTCCTGCAATGGCTAACACCACTGATAAGATCCAGCCCCTGGGGTCATGGTGCAGTAGTGAACAACTGAGATAATATGTTAATGTAACACAGTCACTAGTTAGCAGATTATATCAAAGTGACTTACAGTGAACACATAGGGTTATATTCAGTGTATGTACTGCGGCTTATGCAGGACTCAAACCATGCTCTAGTCTAGTTGAACCAAGGACTAGATAGGTCTGAACCCTGCATTGGGAGAGGGATGGGTGGGCTGAGAAACTGGGTCAGGGTGGGGTGGAAACCTGGCAGAATGCAGTGAGATTGGGTGAGACAGACGTAGGACTGTGACATACTACGTAAAGACAGACGTAGGACCTGGCTCAAATATCCAGACCTGCGTCACTGAGCGAGCTCACTGACAGCTTTACAGCACTGCAGCCAACTACTGCTCTTTGGTAATCGAATGAAAGTCAGTCTATTCAGGAAGTCAACTGAAATTCCAATTAAATAATTGAACAGGGCTTTTCAGTGAATTCTTAATAAACTGAAAAAGAGAAACTATTCATTAAAAAAAATATATATATATACATACATACATACATACATACATACACACACACACTTTTTTAACTTCCTGAATTGAGTGACTTCAATTTGAACCCAAACCTGTCGGTCATGTCTGGCCATTGTCTAAGCTTGTAATAAACGTTTTACGCTATGCTAAGGATGGTTAAAAATAACCACTCGTTCATACATTCATAATCTCAAACACACAAAGACAAAAACGATCCAAACAAGCGGATACGTACATAGCCATACAAAAGTAGCCTACAGTAGGCTAGGCAAGCAAACAATCAAACATATACACAGCCATCCAAACAGACACCAACCAATCAAACACACACACCCTCACCAAACCAGCCACAAGAATGCCTTGTTTGCGTATGGGTGAGAGATTGAAAGAGCGGTCTTCAAAGCTAGTGAAACACCGATCTCAGACCAGATAGCTCCAGAAGGTTGACTTGCTGCCAGTGGTATGAGAACATTGGCATAAACAGTGGCATGACAATAGGGGCATACACTGGCATGGGAGAAGTCAGGGGCATATAGGACAGCTATGGCCCCACTTACCTGAGGGTGTGGCCCTATCACATTGAATCAGACAGGGAGGAGAACAGACAGGATTACATACCCACCCTTTATCAGTGATATGATAGTGCCAGTTCAGGATCACAATTGATGATGTCATCAAAATGGGACACCGCAGCTAATCCCCCCTATCTATGGCGTAGAATTATATAAAACGTTGACATTGGTACTAATCCTTTCTATTTCAGTCTCTCCTCCTTCTCACCCCTCATCCTCCTCTCAGCATGATATGGCCATTGATGACATTGAGTCCCCAGCTCACCCTGTTCCCTTCCAAAATTCTCTGTATTTCTCTCTTCCCCAGCTTCTCGTCCCACATCTCCCCTCATCTTGTTGCTCCAATTGATGACGCCATCCCTTCCTGTCCTCAAACCCACCGCCTCTACCTGCTACCCTGCCCCTCGGTCCTCCCCCACCCTCCCAGTTCTCTCACCTTGGTGCGTCCATTGATGACACAGTCCCCCAGCTGCCCGTTGGCAGCGCTGTGCATCACGGCCTCGTCGATGTGTGCCATCAGCATGGCGATGCCCTCGCACCCCGGCTCGTGCCCCTCCACCCAGGCGATCTGGTCTCCACGGATATTCCGTGAGGGGATGCTCCTCTGGCTGACCAGCTGACCCCCCCGGAACTTCCCGCTGCGGTTCAGACTCTCCACCTCGCCTAGCACCGACTCACCCAGCCGTGGCCCCAGGAAACTGTCCTTCACACAGATACCATAGGAAGTCAGACAGGGCACGATGTACTGCTGGGCAATACTCTCCGCCGACCAGCCCGCCCCGGCCGGTAACGGTAGAGACCGGATGCTGTTGGCCTCCACCGGGGACATCTGGCCTGGAACAACCCCGGGGCCCAGCAGCGTCAACTTGTGTACATTGTGGTGCAGCTTGTTGTTGTGAGGGTCGGGCAAAGAGGGGTGAGGGGTGGTGCAGTGGTTGTGGTTGCTATGGTTATTGTTGATGCTGCTGTCGCCGTTGGCAGCAAGAGGGAGGACAGCCTTGCCGGGTTTGGAAGGCTCCGCTTTGTGAACTTCGCTCTCCGACACTCGTCTCCGTTTGCAGTCCGGGGTTATCGACTCACCTGGTCCATAGGCCATCATACCTAGAGTACCTAAACCTGAACCCACCGATAAGGCACAGCCTTTGGGAGTCTCACAACCCATGTCCCGGTTCTCCTCACCTCTCCGTTTCCGATGGTGCAGCTGTTTGACCTGTGGGTCACCATTGGGCCTCTTCACCAGAAGAATGCTTTTCTCATGTTGTGTTCTGTCCCCATTCTCCACGAGGCGTGCTCTGCTGCCGAGAGGTTGCGCAAGGCCATTGGGTGTCTCCCCCACCCCTTTCACTTTCGGAGGGTAACCGTTGGGACTTTGCGCCAAAACCCCACTGTGGTTGCCCTCGATGGTTGCGGATGGAGACACAATCCCACCGTTATAGAACGGCAGCCGAGTATTCGTCTGTTTCTTTAAAACCGTGATGCTGGAAGTGCTTGTTTTTGAAGCCAGACCAGACAGTAATTCCGCGGCCGTGGCGCTCCCAACCGGCGCTATGCCCTGGCAGTAGCCGTTTAGTCCATTAAGTCCCATGTTGGGTTGGAAAGGTTGAAACTCGGCAGCTCCAAATATGTGTTCACCGTTTGTTACTCTCTCGCCGGCAGCTGGAAAACTGTTGTGTTCGTGGGAAGAGCTTGGATTTAAAAGGTTCGTGTGTTCCAAGCGCTCCATTTCATCTCGTCTAGTGCTGGATGCGCACGTAGCCCACGTCCTCGCCTCATTTTTTACGGGAGCCACCGTGCGAGAGCGAGAGTGCAGCACAACTGCCGAGGCTGCAAAGCCACAGCTTTGGAAAGTTTCATATTAAAAAGTCTCCTTGCCACCGTTTTTCTTTCATTCATGATTTTTCTTTAAATGGTTTCACATTTGTCTTCTATTGAAATGTTTTCTGGTATTCAGAAGCTTGAAATGTTTCTAAAACAAAATGATACAATAATTACTTGACTGCGATTACCGTTATAGCCTATAATATGTAGGCTAATCGCATAGCCTCACATGCTTGGGACAAAATACTCAAGCTAAACATAAATCAGCCTAATTTTCCCACCAGGCCTAGACCATTCATATTCCATAAATTAAGAAACCTGTAAGGGACCCTACACTTTGTAGACACATTTAACCGTAGGCCTAATATCTTATGTAGCGTCGCCTACATTTACTGACAAACTTGAAATAGGCCTACATTGCTTTAAATATGTTTTATTATATTCTAATAATATATTCTATTCCGACATAGGGCTATAGTGACCCGGGTAGTTAAATAGTAATTGATTTGTTACAGCAGTTCAATCCTAAAATATATTTATGACAATATATTTCAGGCAATAACAACACATTAAAGTCATAATATTGATATCGGTTATAATAATTCCCCACTTCACGATGAGGGGGTAAACACACTGTCAGAGCAGCTAATCTATAGAACGCGTGCCACTCTACCTTGCTATGCATTCACATTACTTAGTGTATAGCCTGCATGCATAGCCAATAACTTAAGACATATAGCCTACACGTGTTTGCGTTCCTTCCAAAAATACAGATAGCCTATATTGGATTATTTTGGAGTGAGTTTAGCTATGATTCGGAAATCAATTCAACAACGTGCATGTAATAATAGTATCCCGTGAAAAATATAGCCCTCTATCTGTCATCTGATTGTACACTTACCTATCAGTAACGCAAAGCTTCCAGTAACGTAGCCTACGTGACCGGCTGAGGGTACGTCTGTTATTTCCGGGATTGTCTTGGTGATGTTCTAGACACATTTCTTTGTTTAACCTATAAATATCCATATATGTCCACCACCCGGGGTTAAAATTGGAAACTGATGCTTGTCCTGGGGAGGGAACTACCGCTTCTGCCGCGGGAGGCACGGTAGGTTCCCCTCAATCAACAAAAAGTACGCTCCATTCCCCCGCCGATCCTCCGCTGGTAACTCCCACTAGCATCTCTCTCTCTATCTCTCCTGCCTCGCTCTCCCTCTCCTGTCCATGAACGACCCTGTCAATTACACGTGCTCATGAACAAGTCATGTGACACCAAACTGCTACAGAAACAAAATACATTCCACGCATGTGTTAAGACTATTTATAAGGTCATCTTCAATATGTTGTGGGTTCATAAAGTGTAATATTAGGATCTAAAATATAAGGGAAACAGTGGAGTGTATTCATGGATGACAATGGAAGGCAGGCTTCCCCAAATATTTGTCCAATAAAAATGATAAAATAATCTCTCTTTCATCTTTGTGTTTTCATAATTTAACACCAATTCCCGGAGGAATCATCTGAGTGAGGGAAACAGCGACCCCCTGTCTCAGTATGTGTAGCCCATGTACTGTATCTGATGCTGCCTGGAGCAAAAGAGTATGACATGTTGTCGCTGTAGCATTTGATTGATTGATGCCAGCAAGCGTTTGGCCTCCCTTGATAATAGTTCTAGTCAGAACAGACAATACCACTGTTGTGGCTTACATAAACAGACAAGGGGGACTGCAATACCCTCACTTATACACACTGGCCACATACTGATTATATAGAGCAGTGTGCATCTCCAGTCACTGAGAGCTACTCATGTACCGGGAGTACTGAATCTGGGGGCAAATTTACTTTCCAGGGGGAACCCTCTATACGGAGAGTGGAAGCTCCACCCAGAGGTAGTCAATCAGGTTTGGATGCACTTCGGCATTCCAGCAGTGGATCTTTATGCATCAATAGAGAATACTCGGGATACACCGATGGGAGTGGATGCATTGGCGCACGTGGCCACATCCTCCTGTATGCATTTCCCCCACTGGCGCTGATTTCCCCCACCCTATCCAGGGTGCAGGAAAGGGGTCTATCTCTCATACTAATAGCGCCACATTGGCCACTATGCAATCAACCATGGCCCCTCCCCCTGCGTCGGGACCAACAGTGCCATGAACGAGGGGAGATTTTCCATCCTCACCCGGAACGGTTGGCACTCTGGGCCTGGCCTGTGAATGGTTCAACTTCAACACTGTCGTGTTTCCCCAAAATGTAAGTTAGACTATTCAGAGTGCTAGAGCCTTATCCACCAGATCCCTTTGTAGTTGTAAATGGCACGTGTTTGAGGAATGGTGCACTAAATCACAGACAATAGTCAGAGCACTGGAATGGCACTAAGGTATATCTTCTCTAGGATAGGGGGCTACATTTTCACTTTTGGATGAATTGGTGCCCAAATTGAACGGCCTCGTACTCTGTCCAAGATCATATGATATGCAAATTATTATTACAATTGGATAGAAAACACCCTGAAGTTTCTAAAACTGTTTGAATTATATCTGTGAGTAAAACAGAACTCATATGGCAGGCAAACTTCCAAACAGGAAGTGAAAATTCTGAAATGGGTCGCTGTGAAAGTCATCGCCTATTCAATTCTCCTATATTTATGGATCTGTATGCACTTCATATACGCCTTCCACTAGATGTCAACAGGCAGTAGAACGTGGAATGAAGCGTCTAGCTTGATGTGGGACCGGATGAGAGCCATTGGAGTGACTGGTCAGGCAGATTGCCAGTTCTTGGTCACGCACACTGGGCATGTGATGTCCTTCTCTGTCATGGTTATATAGACATGAAGAAATGCTCCGTTTGGGACGTTATTGGATATATATGAGAAAAAACATCCTGAAGATTGATTCTCAACTGAGTTTGACCAGTTTATTCGACTTGTAATATCACTTTTTGAAGTTTTCGGCCATTAGCGTAAATTTGTATGGACACGTGAACTACACATGCTAGCCAAAGTTGCTAATTCGACAGAAGTAATGGACATTATAAAACAAAACAACGATTTATTGTGGAACTAGGATTCCTGGCACTGCATTCTCATGAAAGTTCATCAAAGGTAAGGGAATATTTATGATGTAATTTCATATTTCTGTTGACTCCAACTGGCGGAGAATGGCTGAGCGCCGTCTCAGATTATTGCATGGGATGCTTTTTACAAAAGTTATTTTTTAAATCTAACACAGCGGTTGCATTAAGAACCAGTGTATCTTTAATTATATGTAAAACATGTATCTTTCATCAAAGTTTTATGATGGTATTTCTGTATTTCACGTTGCTCTCTGTAATTATTCTGGCTATTTTGGAGCCATTTCTGAACATGGCGCCAATGTAAAACCACGATTTGTGGCTATAAATATGCACATTATCGAAAAAAACATAAATGTATTGTATAACATGATGTCATATGACGGTCTCTGATGAAGATGTTCAAAGGTAGTATTAAATTTTATCTCTATTTGTGGGTTTTGTGAAAGCTATCTTTGCTGTGAAAAAATGGCTGTGTTTTTTTGGATATGGTGGTGAGCTAACATAAATATATGTTGTGTTTTCGCTGTAAAACATTTTAAAAATCGGACATGTTGGCTGGATTCACAAGATGTTTATCTTTCATTTGCTGTATTGGACTTGTGATTTCATGATATTATATTATTTACCTGTGGCGCTAGGCCAGGCTATGCTAGTCAGCGTTTCTGATGACAATGATCCCGGATCCGGGATGGGTGGTTCAGAGAGGTTAAAAGAATGTAAGTTAGACTATTCAGAGTGCTAGAGCCTCATCCACCAGATCCCTTTATAGTTGTAAATGACACGTGTTTGAGGAATGGTGCACTAAATCACAGACAGTGCCATTCTAGTGCTCTGACTATTAAGGTATATCTAGCAGCTATTTCGGCTTGTCATGTGGGTTTTGGGAGCACGACAGTGGGGCAACACCCCCTTGTTGCCCATTTTATGAAGGGTGCACGTCGTTTGCATCCGGTGTCCAAACAGCTTTCCCCGTCATGGGATTTATCAATTGTTTTGGATGCTCTATGCCAACAGCCTTTTAGCCCCTGGATCAGGTGGAGCTGAAGATGCTTTCATTTAAGGCCGCGCTATTACTAGCATTGGCCTCCACCAAGCGTGTAAATGACATTTACACACTCTCAGTGCACTCGTTATGTGCACAATGTGCACCCGGTAACAATAGGGTATCATTGCGGCCTAACCCCGCCTTTATCCCTGAGATTATTAACCCATCTTTGATATTTCTTCCTCTTGAGCTGGTAGCTTTTTATCCCCCCCTGTTTTCCTCTCCGGAAACATCAACATTTGCATATGTTGTGCCCAGTGTGCGCTCTGGCAATCTACATGGACAGGACAAAGGGATTTAAAAAATGTGATCAGTTGTTTGTTTCCTGGGTGAAACCTCACACAGGTAAATTGCTCACTGAACAACGCCTCTCCCAAAATGTGTCTGTTTCTGGTCTGCTTTGTTGATGTCCTGCAGTAGCTAGCTTGCTAGCTAGCTTGAGTGGTCTTTCAATCATGAGTGAATGAGCTTTTCAGATCAGAGCACAGAGCTGCAGGTGTTGATATTCTTTGATAGTTAACAAGTTATTAGCCCAGTTATAGATTCGTATAGGTCAGCAATGGGGAGTTTTTGCTTCCTACAAGAGCACAAAACGTGTAGGCTACTTTTCAAGCAGTCTTTGAAAAACCAGTCAGTTAAAAAGCCTGTCTTAATTAAAGGGACAGTGTTGTATTTTGAGACAGGCTTGAATATGCAAATAAACCACTTGGCGGAGGGGTAGCCTACATTGTCTAATTCTCTGTATGGTACAGTAATAATAATACATTTTATTTTGTAAAGTGGTTTCTTGCATCATACAGCACAATACAATGCAATGTACAGTCATAACTTGTAGACTTGTTTACGTGCTGCTGTGCGGTTTGTTGCTAACCTTACTTTGCTACCTGCCAACTTTACGGTTTATACTTTTTAATTACCGTTTATATTTTTTGTTTTTCCCCTCGCTCGACTTTTTTCATTAAACTTTTTCACACCGGACGCTTTATTTGGACGTGGTTCGTCAGGACCTCCAACAGCCAAATCTAAGTAGTAATATTAACATGATTTCTTCTAATTGCAGTCGCTGTACTCGTAATATACAGGAGAACGATCGCCTTATGGCGAGGATAGCTGTGCTGCAAGCCCAGCTTCAGACGCAATCGTTAGGCAAGGGTAATTTTAGTGTAGGAAAGGATGAAACAGCGTCTGTGCCACCAGTAAGTACAGATAGTAGTTTAAATCCCCTCGCACAGTCCCCGCAGCCGGACAATTTTCTCATGGCTTCTGGAAGGAAATGCTGTAGTAATGTTCAACCGGTGTCGCTCATTCAGCCGACAGAAACTTTCAACCGGTTCTCCCCATTAAGCAACGGGTCGGAGTCAGAGGCCGAGTCTTCTCTGGTCTCTACTCCTCCCGTTACGGGGTCTGAGACGCCGAAGCCTCCCACCATTAGCTCTGACAAATTGAAAACCCTAGTCATTGGCGACTTCATTACCCGCAGTATTAGACTTAAAACGAATCATCCAGCGATCATACACTGTTTAGCAGGGGGCAGGGCTAACGACGTTAAGGCTAATCTGAAGAAGGTGCTGGCTAAAGCTAAAACTGGCGAGTGTAGAGAGTATAGGGATATTGTTATCCACGTCGGCACCAACGACGTTAGGATGAAACAGTCAAAGGTCACCAAGCGCAACATAGCTTCAGCGTGTAATCGCTGGTTGAAAACTGTTTTTTATAGAGAGAATTTGATAGAATTGAAAGATAGAATTTGTAGATAATTGGCCCTCTTTCTGGGACTCACCCACAAACAGGACCAAGCCTGGCCTGTTGAGGAGTGACGGACTCCATCCTAGCTGGAGGTGTGCTCTCATCTTATCTACGAACATAGACAGGGCTCTAACTCTTCTAGCTCCACAATGAGATAGGGTGCAGGCCAGGCAGCAGGCTGTTAGCCAGCCTGCCAGCTTAGTGGAGCCTGCAACTAGCACAGTCAGTGTAGTCAGCTCAGCTATCCCCATTGAGACTGTGTCTGTGCCTCGATCTAGGTTGGGCAAAAATAAACATGGCGGTGTTCGCCTTAGCAATCTCACTGGAATAAAGACCTCATCTACTTCCGGCGCCGACCGAGATGGCCGCCTCGCTTCGCGTTCCTAGGAAAATATGCAGTATTTTGTTTTTTTATGTGTTATTCCTTACATTGGTACCCCAGGTAATCTTAGGTTTCATTACATACAGTTGGGGGGAACTACTGAATATAAGAGCAACGTCAACTCACCATCGTTACAACCAGGAATATGACTCTCCCGAAGCGGATCCTGTGTTTTGCCTTCCACCCAATACAATGGATTCTGATCCCAGCCGGCGACCCTAAACAACGACACCGTAAAAGGGGCAAACGAAGCGGTCTCCTGGTCAGGCTTCGGAGACGGGCACATCGCGCTTCACTCCCTAGCATACTACTCGCCAATGTCCAGTCTCTTGACAATAAGGTTGATGAAATCCGAGCAAGGGTAACATTCCAGAGAGACATCAGAGATTGTAACGTTCTTTGCTTCACGGAAACATGGCTCACTCGAGAGACGCTAACGGAGTCGGTGCAGCCAGCTGGTTTCTTCACGCATGCGCCGACAGAAACAAACATCTTTCTGGTAAGAAGAGGGCGGGGTGTATGCCTTATGATTAACGAGACGTGGTGTGATCATACAACATACAGGAACTCAAGTCATTCTGTTCACCTGATTTAGAATTCCTCACAATCAAATGTCGACCGCATTATCTACCAAGGGAATTCTCTTCGATTATAATCACAGTCGTATATATTCCCCCCAAGCAGACACATCGATGGCCCTGAACGAACTTTATCTGACTCTTTGTAAACTGGAAACCACACACCCTGAGCTGCATTCATCGTAGCTGGGGATTTTAACAAGGCTATCTGAAAACAAAACTCCCTAAATTCTATCAGCATATCGATTGTGCTACCAGGGCTGGTAAAACCTTGGATCATTGTTATACTAACTTCCGCGACGCATATAAGGCCCTCCCCCGCCCTCCTTTCGGAAAAGCTGACCACGACTCCATTTTGTTGCTTCCAGCCTACAAACAGAAACTAAAACAGCAAGCTCCCGTGCTCAGGTCTGTTCAACGCTGGTCCGACCAATCTGATTCCACGCTTCAAGACTGCTTCGATCACGTGGATTGGGATATGTTTCCGCATTGCGTCCAATAACAACATTGACGAATACGCTGATTCGGTGAGCGAGTTCATTAGAAAGTGCATTGACGATGTCGTACCCACAGCAACGATTAAAACATTCCCAAACCAGAAACCGTGGATTGATGGCAGCATTCGCGTGAAACTGAAAGTGCGAACCACTGCTTTTAACCAGGGCAAGGTGACCGGAAACATGACCGAATACAAACAGTGTAGCTATTCCCTCTGCAAGGCAATCAAACAAGCTAAGTCCCAGTATAGAGACAAAGTAGAGTCGCAATTCAACAGCTCAGACACAAGAGGTATGTGGCAGGGTCTACAGTCAATCATGGATTACAAAAAGAAAACCAGCCCGTCGCGGACCAGGATGTCTTGCTCCCAGACAGACTAAATAACTTTTTTGCTCGCTTTGAGGACAATACAGTGCCACTGACACGGCCCGCTACCAAAACCTGCGGGCTCTCCTTCACTGCAGCCGAGGTGAGTAAAACATTTAAACGTGTTAACCCTCGCAGGCTGCAGGCCCAGACGGCATTCCCAGCCGCGTCCTCAGAGCATGCGCAGACCAGCTGGCTGTGTGTTTTAAGGACATATTCAATCAATCTTATCCAGTCTGCTGTTCCCACATGCTTCAAGAGGGCCACCATTGTTCCTGTTCCCAAGAAAGCTAAGGTAACTGAGCTAAACGACTACGCCCGTAGCACTCACTTCCGTCATCATGAAGTGCTTTGAGAGACTAGTCAAGGACCATATCACTCCACCCTACCTGACACCCTAGACCCACTCCAATTTGCTTACCGACCAATAGGTCCACAGACGACGCAATCGCAACCACACTGCACACTGCCCTAACCCATCTGGACAAGAGGAATACTATGTGAGAATGCTGTTCATCGACTACAGCTCAGCATTTAACACCATAGTACCTCCAAACTCGTCATCAAGCTCGAGACCCTGGGTCTCGACCCCGCCCTGTGCAACTGGGTCCTGGACTTCCTGACGGGCCGCCCCCAGGTGGTGAGGGTAGGTAACAACATCTCCACTCGCTGATCCTCAACACTGTGGTGCCCCACAAGGGTGCGTTCTGAGCCCTCTCCTGTACTCCCTGTTCACTCACGACTGCGTGGCATGCACGCCTCCAACTCAATCATCAAGTTTGCGGACGACACTACAGTGGTAGGCTTGATTACCAACAACGACGAGACGGCCTACAGGGAGGAGGTGAGGGCCCTCGGAGTGTGGTGTCAGGAAAATAACCTCACACTCAACGTCAACAAACAAAGGAGATGATTGTGGACTTCAGGAAACAGCAGAGGGAGCACCCCCTATCCACATCGACGGGACAGTAGTGGAGAAGGTGGAAAGTTTTAAGTTCCTCGGTGTACACATACGGACAAACTGAATTGGTCCACCCACACAGACAGCGTTGTGAAGAAGGCGCAGCAGCGCCTCTTCAACCTCAGGAGGCTGAAGAAATTCGGCTTGTCACCAAAACTTCTACAGATGCACATCGAGAGCATCCTGTCGGGCTGTATCACCGACTGGTACGGCAACTGCTCCGCCACAACCGTAAGGTCTCCAGAGGGTAGTAAGGTCTGCACAACGCAACACCAGGGGCAAACTACCTGCCCTCCAGGACACTACACACCCGATGTCACAGGAAGGCCATAAAGATCATCAAGGACGACAACCGCCCGAGCCACTGCCTGTTCACCCCGCTATCATCCAGAAGGCGAGGTCAGTACAGGTTGCATCAAAGCAGGGACCGAGAGACTGAAAAACAGCTTCTATCTCAAGGCCACAGACTGTTAAACAGCCACCACTAACATTTAGTGGCGCTGCCAACATTACTGACTCAACTCCAGCCACTTTAATAATGGGAATTGATGGAAATGATGTAAAATGTAACACTAGCCACTTTAAACAATGCACTTAATATAATGTTTACATACCCTACATTACTCATCTCATATGTATATGTATATACTGTACTCTATATCATCTACTGCATCTTGCCATCTTTATGTAATACATGTATCACTAGCCACTTTAAACTATGCCACTTTATGTTTATATATCCTACATTACTCATCTCATATGTATAGACTGTACACTATACCATCTACTGCATCTTGCCTATGCCGTTCTGTACCATCACTCATTCATATATCTTATATCTTATCATATATCTTTATCCCTTTACACTTGTGTGTATAAGGAATTGTGTGTAATTGTTGTGTAATTGTTAGGTTAGATTACTTGTTGGTTATTACTGCATTGTCGGAACTAGAAGCACAAGCATTTCGCTACACTCGCATTAACATCTGCTAACCATGTGTATGTGACAAATAAAATTTGATTTGATTTGATCCATTCCTGCCATTATTGAAAGAGATCGTGATACCTCACATCTCAGAATATGGATACTTAATGTTAGATCCCTCACTTCCAAGGCAGTTACAGTCAATGAACTAATCACTGATCACAATCTTGATGTGATTGGCCTGACTGAAACATGGCTTAAGCTTGATGAATATACTGTGTTAAATGAGGCCTCACCTCCTGGTTACACTAGTGACCATATCCCACGTGCACCCGCAAAGGCAGAAGTGTTGATAACATTTACGATAGCAAATTTCTTTTTTTCTTTCTTTTGAGCTTCTAGTCATGAAATCTATGCAGCTTACTCAATCACTTTTTATAGCTACTGTTTACAGGCCTCCTGGGCCATATACAACGTTCCTCACCGAGTTGCCTGAATTCCTATCGGACCTTGTAGTCATGGCAAATAATATTCACATTTTTGTTGACTTTATTATTCACATGGAAAAGTACACAGACCCACTCCAAAAGGCTTTCGGAGCCATCATCGACTCAGTAGGTTTTGGCAAACATGTCTCTGGACCTACTCACTGCCACAGTCATACTCTGGACCTAGTTTTGTCCCGTGGAATAAATGTTGTGGATCTTAATGTTTTTCCTCATAATCCTGGACTATCGGACCACCATTTTATTACGTTTGCTCAGACCACAACCAAGGATCATAAAAAGCTGTGCTATAAATTCTCGGACAACCCAAAGATTCCTAGATGCCCTTCCAGACTCCCTCCAACTACCCAAGGACGCACATTTCTGGCCTGCTGGAGGTCATTTTGCAGGGCTCTGGCAGTGCTCCTCCTTGCACAAAGGCGGAGGTAGCGGTCCTGCTGCTGGGTTGTTGCCCTCCTAACGGCCTCCTCACGTCTCCTGATGTACTGGCCTGTCGCTCCATGCTCTGGACACTACGCTGACAGACACAGCAACCTTCTTTGCCACAGCTCGCATTGATGTGCCATCCTGGATGAGCTGAACACCTGAGCCACTTGTGTGGGTTGTAGACTCCGTCTCATGCTACCACTAGAGTGAAAGCACCGCCAGCATTCAAAAGTGACCAAAAATCAGCCAGGAAGCATAGAGAACTAGAAGTGGTCTGTGGTCACCACCTGCAGAACCACTCCTTTATTGGGGTGTCTTGCTAATTGCCTATAATTTCCACCTTTTGTCTATTCCATTTGCACAACAGCATGTGAAATTTATTGTCAATCAGTGTTGCTTCCTAAGTGGACAGTTTGATTTCACAGAAGTGTGATTGACTTGGAGTTACAATTGTGTTGTTTAAGTGTTCCCTTTATTTTTTTGAGCAGTGTATAATAATTTTGTCTCCGTGGATGGTTTGTCCTCTGACAAATCAACTGTAAATGTCAGTGTTCTCAAGGCTCCGTTTTGGACCACTATTGTTTTCACTATATATTTGGACCTCTTGATGATGTTCATTCAGAAAATAATGTTAACTTTCACTGCATATGCGGACGGACACACTGTTGTACATTTCGATGAAACATGGTTAAAGCCCAAAATTGCCCTCCCTGGAAGCCTGTGTTTCAGACATAAGGAAGTGGATGTTGGCAATGTTATACTTTTAAACTCGGACAAAACAGAGATGCTAGTTCTAGGTCCAAGAAACAAAGAGATCTTCTGTTGAATCTGACATTTAATCTTGATGGTTGTACAGTCATCTCAAATAAAACTGTGAAGGACATTGCGTTCACTCTGGAACCCTGATCTCTCTTTTGACGAAATATCACAGACTGTTTCAAGGACAGCTTTTTTCCATCGTATGTACATTGGCAAAATCAAGAAACTTCTGTCCAAAATGATGCAGAAAAATGTATCCATGCTTTTGTCACTTCTAGGTTAGACTACTGCAATGCTCTACTTTCCGGCTACCTGGATAAAGCAATAAATAAACTTCAGTTAGTGCTAAACACGGCTGCTAGAATCTTGACTAGAACCAAAAAAAATTATCATATTACTCCAGTGCTAGCCTCTCTACACTGGCTTCCTGTTAAGGAAAGGGCTGATTACAAGGTTTTACTGCTAACCTACAAAGCATTACATGGGCTAGCTCCTACCTATCTTTTTCCGATTTGGTCCTGCCATACATACCTACACGTACGCTATGGTCACAAGACGCAGGCCTCCTAATTGTCCCTAGAATTTCTAAGCAAACAGCTGGAGGCAGGGCTTTCTCCTATAGAGCTCCATTTTTATGGAATGTGAGAGACGCATGTGAGAGACGCAGACTCGGTCTCAACCTTTAAGTCTTTATTGAAGACTCATCTCTTCAGTAGGTCCTATGATTGAGTGTAGTCTGGCCCAGGAGGGTGAAGGTGAACGGAAAGGCACTGGAGCAACGAACCGCCCTTGCTGTCTCTGCCTGGCCAGTTCCCCCCTCTCCACTGGGATTCTCTGCCTCAAACCCTATTACAGGGGCTGAGTCATTGGCTTACTGGTGCTCTTCCATGCCATCCCTAGGAGGGGTGCGTCACTTGAGTGGGTTGGGTCACTGACGTGATCTTCCTGTCCGGGTTGGCGCCCCCCCTCGGGTTGTGCCGTGGGGAGATCTTCGTGGGTTATACTCGGCCTCGTCTCAGGATGGTAAGTTGGTGGTTGGAGATATTCCTCTAGTGGTGTGGGGGCTGTGCTTTGGCAAAGTGGGTGGGGTTATATCCTGCCTGTTTGGCCCTGTCCGGGGGTATCGTCGGAGGGGGCCACAGTGTCTCCCGACCCCTCCTGTCTCAGCCTCCTGTATTTATGCTGCAATAGTTTGTGTTGGGGGGCTAGGGTCAGTCTGTTATATCTGGAGTATTTTCTGTCTTATCCGGTGTCCTGTGTGAATTTAAGTATGCTCTCTAATTCTCTCTCTTTTTCTCTTTCTTTCTTTCTCTCTCTCGGAGGACCTGAGCCTTAGGACCATGCCTCAGGACTACCTGGCCTGATGACTCCTTGCTGTCCCCAGTCCACCTGGTCGTGCTGCTGCTCCAGTTTCAACTGTTCTGCCTGCGGCTATGGAACCCTGACCTGTTCACCGGACGTGCTACCTGTCCCAGACCTGCTGTTTTCAACTCTCTAAAGACAGCAGGAGCGGTAGAGATACTCTGAATGATTGGCTATGAAAAGCCAACTGACATTTACTCCTGAGGTGCTAACCTGTTGCATCCTCTACAACCACTGTGATTATTATTATTTGACCCTGCTGGTCATCTATGAACATTTGAACATCTTGGCCATGTTCTGTTATAATCTCCACCCGGCACAGCCAGAAGAGGACTGGCCACCCCTCATAGCCTAGTTCCTCTCTAGGTTCCCAATTTGTAAGTCGCTCTGGATAAGAGCGTCTGCTAAATGACTTAAATGTAAATGTAAATGTTTCTTCCTAGGTTCTGGCCTTTCTAGGGAGTTTTTCTAGCCACCGTGCTTCTACACCGACATTGCTTGCTGTTTGGGGTTTTAGGCTGGGTTTCTGTACAACACTTTGTGACATCAGCTGATGTAAGAAGGGCTTTATAAATACATTTGATTGATAGATTGACCTATTTGGCCCATGGTGTTACGTAACAACAAAAAAATCATGAATTCATGTCAAGCCCTTTATAAACTTTTTAAAATTCTCATGCAATGTAGGTCTGCATTGAACACCACATACAGGCTACATCATAGAAATCAAAAGAAGCTATTTCCATGTGAAAATGTTATGGGATTTGCTCGATTGGTTTTTGTTGCTAGGCCTACATTATGCTGAAATAACCACAATAGCCTATTGGTTACTGTCTAAAACTGTAAGGGTACAGCCTCAGTGTTCACTGTAAACGCTCGCTGGAAGTTGCACAAATATTTCCTCAGTGCCCCGAAAAATTTGAGGGAACATTGCTGGACAGATGTTGCTCTCCGGTTTTGTGATGATGCAAACGTATGTGTAGTTGAACTTACATTTACATTTAAGTCATTTAGCAGACGCTCTTATCCAGAGCGACTTACAAATTGGAAAGTTCATACATATTCAACTTATTCCACCACTGTGTGAATTTTGTCTTTTTGTTGTCACAGCCTTATTGCGGTGTATGAACTAATGGGTTATAGAGCAAACAACGCAAATATCACAACAATATGGCTTTCTTACTGGCTTGGCTTCCCCAGTGAATTTATCCACACACTGCTACAGAAGGGAAAACCTCTGTGATACAATGTGACTGTTTTGAGGAAGTGGGCTATCATGAGCTTGGCAGCAATGTATGCCATCACATTCCTGTTTGTATGAAATTGGTCCAAAAGTCAATGATAGTCAGTGGCTATTAAGTCGTTCCCAATGCAATGACAAAAAAGCCTTTGAAACCTTTGAACTTGAAGCTGACATTGACAACCTCAGCATGTGGATTTGTTATGGATTGGGCCTAAAAGTAGGCCTACAGTGTTCTCAGAATTATTACATTATTCAGTGTATTGCTATGGGTGAGCTACTACATTGAAAATGTTTTATTTAAACTCTTATACATACAGTAGGCTATTAACCTGCTGACATTTTGGGTTTTGTATGTATTCACCCATGTACTGTAGTAGGCCTACAGATGTAGGATCTTAATTTGATCATTCTCACAACAGGAAAATAATCCTTGCAGAGAGTGAATGATAAAAAAAATTGTTGGGGCAAATCGAGTCTGAAAATGTAAAGTGGAAATCACAAACTTTAGAGACCTTTTTAAACCTAGAATACACTAAAAGTGTGCATTTCCTGCTGTGCAGGACATTTCCTACAACAACAGGGTGATCAAATTAAGGTCATACATCTGTATGTGTTGAAGGAGGAGGTGAGATAATGTGAGCTTGTGCCCGTGAATTAGTTCCACTCTGTGGGATTAATAGACAGGGAGGTGTTTTGTTTCCACAGAGCACAGTACTCTCGTCTGCCATTTTCCAGGAACAATGGGTACGGGCAGCCGCCATGTGGAGTGACTGGGTCACCAGTCACACTGTCCATCCTCACACCTCAGCAGACACACACAGAGAGACAGAGACAGGCAGGCACGTGTACAATGCATACAGGACAATACGGACAAACGAACAGACAGACAGACATGCACACAGACCAGACAGAAGGAGAGACTTAGAGACATTAAGGAAAAGTCCAGAGAGGAGATACAGTATGCCCGATAGTGTAAGCCTATAGGCTAGACACAGGGATCAATGGGGAAACCAAACAAACCATGAGTACAGGGTCAGCAACTCTGTGACTGACACTCATGACCATTAGGATGTGGCGTACATAGTATGGCTTCCATTAGGCAGAGCACTCAATGTGGGCAGTAGGGGCTTTCCTTAGGGACTTTCCACAGCCTTCAGGCTTAAAGTAAAACTCCTTTAATACTCATTGACAATATTTTCACCACATAGGCCTACACACTACTTTATAAAATACATCTATGTAAGGTTATATGTATTTTATTTAAAGAAGGGGGAAGGGTGGGGGAACGTTTGCTATTGAATTTTGTTTTCTTTATTCTGTCAAAGCCGTTTCAGGAACTGAAACAAGTGCACCAAAATATACCAAACATTGAATTAAGTATAGCCTACCATTAATTTTCCAGCCTGATGCTTAGTCACATGGAAAACCCCCAAATATGTAATGGACAGATTTTGTAAATAGTTGCGTTCAAAGTACTAAAGTTGATGATTGGCTTTAGGCTGCAGCCTGGCAGTGTTGGCAGAATGGACAATGTACCCAGCAGTGTGCCCACCCACAGTCCTTGGCAGTGCCCCCTGCAAGTTCCTGAACCTCCCACACAATATTAGAGGTCAGCCAGTTCGATACTATTTAAATTACTCGTTCTGTCTTTCACTTTGGGTAATGCCATGTTAGGGGCGGAGTCTAGGAAGATCCAATCACACAACGTTTGTCATAGACCACTCTACTTCCTATATAATGGGCCATAGTCCTCTCCCATCCTCACTTCTTTTGTCTTCCTCACGGATTCAAATAAAATCCTCTACTCTTCTCAGCATCATCTTGGACCTCTGCTTTCCTGCTAACACGGGTGAACCGTCAAAGTCTCTGCCACCGAGTGTAGCACAGCAGCTTCTAATCGAGAGGATTGAGCTCGCAAGAAAGCTACTTCTCAGTCTCTGGCTCGGCTAGCGCCACATGGCGAGCTCTCGCCCTACCAGCCCGCTTAGCTACCTGCTTCGTGCTGCTTATTCCCACCAAGGTGGAAGAAATGAAATAGACTTTTGAGATTCGTTTAGCCACACTTTATGCCAGGAATGGTCAGTTTTTATGGAGGTGGGGGCCACTAAAATCTGAACTCATCATGAGGGGCTGCAGTGGCTCGCGGGTCTGTGTACCCACATTCATACTGACTCAGTCAGAGCCAGCACTAGCCTTTTGGGGGCCATAAGCAAAATTTGGTTGGGCAGTGGAGAGAGAAAAAACATTTTTTTAGAGTTAATTTCTTGTAATTCTACACATTTTGACAAGGGGCAGAGATAAAATATCAGTTTTACAGCAAATGTCCTGCAATTATGCACATTTTTCCATAGGGTGGAGAGAAATTTTGCAGTTTTTAATATTATATCTGAGTGGAAGTGACTAACAAAATCAATGGTAGCCCTCCGGTTGGTAATTTGACCATGATTACAGCTGGCCGCTAGACTAATTTACCAATCTAAAATTGTTTTGCATATAGAGCAACGCCAACTAGTGGTGCTCTCCAGCTGATTGTGTGCCATTTACGACAAGCTTGTAGCCCACTCTACGGACTCTGTCACAGCCGTCGTCGGAAGGAGACCAAGGTGCAGCGTGGTGAGCGTACATTTTCTTTTATTATTGTAAATGTCGCCAACAAAACAAGAAACGAAGACACAACCGTGAAGCTTAACAGGGCTATAGTGCCACTAACAAAGATAACTACCCACAAACACCAAAGGAAAAAGGCTGCCTAAGTATGATTCACAATCAGAGACAACGATAGACAGCTGTCCCTGATTGAGAACCATACCCGGCCAAAACATAGAAATACAAAACATAGAAATAAAGAAACTAGAATGCCCACCCTAGTCGCACCCTGGCCTAACCAAAATAGAGAATAAAAGCCTCTCTATGGCCAGGGCTTGACAGACTCATAGCTACCCCTACCAGGCAAGGCTAACCAGCTAGCTCATCTAAGACTTACGCCATTTGCTTTGTCTTCAACAAGCAGTGTACTACAGTAGCAATAGCTAGGCAATTGGCCCACAGGGCGAACAGTAGCTAGCTAACTCCAGGACTAGCCCCACAGCTACCGCCTGCCAGTACACGCTTAGAGCTAGCTCTTTCTGCTTTTTTACCTACACTGGGTAGCAGTACTTCACCCCTCGTTTAGCTACCCAGTGCCCTCGCTGGCTAGGCTGACTGGTTGTGCCTCTCGGTACTACGTTCATGGGAGATTTTTAGCCTGTAAGAGCCACAGTGCTCTTTGACTAAGGAAGTGCTAACTACAGCTAGGCGTTTAGTCCACCAGGCTACTAGTTAACTGAGCTGTAGGGACCCCACGGTCAGGCTTTGAGTAGCTCACATATAATGCGTCAAAACCTTCTCTCCCAGAGTCATGCCTACTGCTTTTCCCCGTACTGGGCAAACTAAGCCAAGCACTCGAATTCCTGGAATTATTAGCTAGAGATTTTAGGTTTAAAGGGAAGGGTTGGGAGTAGTATATGAACCCGGTTTAGGTGAAGGGGTAAATAACTTTCTTAAAAATAGAAAGTAGGGGATGGACACTACTGGGAGCGGAGTGGTGATTTGCTATTTTTGAAAAGTGGGATTAATATTTGTAGTTATTGTTGACGTTTTCTGTTTCCATTGAGTTCTGTGGAAGAAAAAAAAACATACAGTGCAGTAAAACCGGCGTTTAGGTTGTTAAAATGTCAGCTTCTATTGCAGTGCCTAAAGATGGGAGCGGACTGAGGCCCCTTATATAAGTGGAGTGGTCCACTATTGGCTGTTGCTCTTGTCGGTCTATGACAGACGTTGTGCGAATGGATCTTCCTAGACTCTGCCCCTAACAAGGCATTAACCAAAGTGAGAGACCTTACTCATAATATCATAGAACCAGGGTTACATTAGGTAACCTTAGAGTGGATTAGATGTGAAGTTGATGGGCATAGCACACACACACACACACACACACACACACACACACACACACACACACACACACACACACACACACACAAGATGTTTAACCTATGAACAGAATATTCTTCTCTTTGAAAACATCCCAAAATAAATGATTCAATAATGTAAAGGAAGAACAAAGGGAAAAAAAAACTGTCAGATTAGATGAGAAAACAAAGGATGGAACATACCTGTGCCAAATAAATTCTTCCCACAGCTTCCTGTTCCCTGTTCCAACTGGAACGCGACTTACAGTATCTGTTTTGGATGAATAAAACACAGCATAGCCTGATAAATGAAAGAAAATGATCTGGTTTTGCGTACCTCTATGGAAACAAGTAACAGATGAGTGCACATCATTTGGGTGTATAATGTGACTACATGTTGACAGACACTTATCTGTACACTTTCTTTCTGGAGCAGAAAAACATTGATCAGTCGCCAAGTTCACTGCTCCCTATACAAGCTGCACTGGAGTCCCCAAGCCTGCATTCACTGAGGGGTGCTTCCTCTGCACGTATACCCCCCTAGCTCTCTCTTCATATATATACACTGCTCAAAAAAATAAAGGGAACACTTAAACAACACAATGTAACTCCACGTCAACACACTTCTGTGAAATCAAACTGTCCACTTAGGAAGCAACACTGATTGACAATACATTCAATGCTGTTGTCAATGGAATAGACAAAAGGTGGAAATTATAGGCAATTAGCAAACACCCCCAATAAAGGAGTGATTCTGCAGTGGTGACCACAGACCACTTCTCAGTTCCTATGCTCCGGCTGATGTTTTGGTCACTTGAATGCTGGCGGTGCTCTCACTCTAGTGGTAGCATGAACGGAGTCTACAACCCACACACGTGCTCAGGTAGTGCAGCTCATCCAGGATGGCACATCAATGCGAGCTGTGCAAGAAGGTTTGCTGTGCTCGTCAGCGTAGTGTCCAGAGCATGGAGGCGCAACAGGATGACCAGGCAACAGGCCAGTAAATCAGGAGACGTGGAGGAGGCCGTAGGAAGGGCAAACCCAGCAGCAGGCCACGCGTACCTCTCGCCTTTGTGCAAGGAGGAGCACTGCAGAGCCCTGCAAAATGACCTCCAGCAGGCCCACCAATTGTGCATGTGTCTGCTCAAACGGTCAAGAAACAGACTCCATGAGGGTGGTATGAGGGCCCGACGTCCACAGTGGGGGTGTGCTTATAGCCAACACCGTGCAGGACGTTTGGCAATTTTCCAGAGAAAACCAATATTGGCAAAATTCGCCTTTGGCGCCCTGTGCTCTTCACAGATGAGAGCAGGTTCACACTGAGCAATGAGCACATGTGACAGACGTACAGAGTCTGGAGACGCCATGGAGAACGTTCTTGCTGCTGCACCATCCTCCAGCATGACCGGTTTGGACGTGGGTCGTCATGGTGTGGGGTGGCATTTTCTTTGTGGGGCGCACAGCCCTTCCATTGTGCTTGCCAGAGGTAGCCTGACTGCTATTAGGTACCGAGATGAGATCCTCAGACCCTTGTGAGACCATATGCTGACACATGCACATTTGTGGCCTGCTGGAGGTCATTGGCAGGCTCTGGCAGTGCTCTCCTTGCACAAAGGCGGAGGTAGCGTCCTGCTGCTGGGTTGTTGCCCTCACGGCCTCCCCCACATCTCCTGATGTACTGGCCCTGTTCTCCTGGTAAGCGCTCCATGCTCTGGGACACTACGCTGACAGACACAGCAAACTTCTTGCACCAGCTCGCATTGAAAGTGCCATCTTGGATGAGCTGCACCCTGGAGCCACTTGTGTGGGGTTGTAGACTCCGTCTCATGCTACCACTAAGAGTGAGAGCACCGCCAGCATTCAAAAGTGACAAAACATCAGCCAGGAAAGCATAGGATGAGAAGTGGTCTGTGGTCACCACTGCAGAATCATCCTTTAGTTGGGGGTGTTTGCTAATTGCCTATAATTTCACCTTTTGTCTATCCTTGCACAACAGCATGTTGACATGTATTGTCAATCAGTGTTGCTTCCTAAGTGGACAGTTTGATTTCACAGAAGTGTGATTGACTTGGAGTTACATTGTGTTGTTTAAGTGTTCCCTTTATTTTTTTGAGCAGTGTATATATATATATATATAACTGTGTCAGAGATCGGAGACAACAAGCTGAGAGGATAACAAAAATCTAAAGGAAACTTGATGCACATACAGAAATAGCCTCACTGTCACGCCTTGACCTCAGAGAGCCTTTTTTAATGTCTCTTTTTGGTTTGGTCAGGGTGTGATTTGGGTGGGCATTCTATGTCCTTTACTTCTATGATTTTGTGTCTCTATGTTTTGGCTGGGTATGGTTCTCAATCAGGCACAGCTGTCTATCGTTTTCTCTGATTGGGAACCATACTTAGGTAGCCCTTTTTCCCTCCTTTCGTTGTGGGTAGTTAACTTTGTTTGTGGCACTATAGCCCTGTAAGCTTCTTGGTTGTTTCTTTCGTTTGTTGTTTTGTTGGCGACATTTTCAAATAAAATAAAATGTACGCTTACCACGCTGCACTTTGGTCCAGTTCTTTCGACGGCCGTGACGGAACTACCCACCACCAAAGGAACAAGCAGTCTGGTAAGGGGGAGCAGCGTTTTTCATAAGGACTGGACATGGGAGGACATCCTGGATGGCAAAGGATCCTGGACACGGGAGGAGATCCTGGCTGGAAAGGATGGCCTGCCGTGGGAGCAGGTGGAAGCATCGAGGAAAGCGGAGGCAGCAAGTAAAGGGAACGAGGGAACACGGCCGTGACACTCACATTCTCTTGTTCTTATGCGATTTCTTTAACTCCTTCTTGGGAGTGGAGTGCCATTATAGTTCAATAATTCATTAGATTTATATGCATATTGTGTTTTACCAATCCCATATGTATATAGTATTGTCATATGTTAATGTTGCTGATGAATAGCATGTGCTAATACCATGTTGAATGTGATTCATATTCTGGTCACGGTCTATAAGTAGAACGCATAGGGCTATATAGAGATTTAAGTGTCTCTTGACTGGGTATAGTGAGTAGCAGACACAGTTGACATGACACTGGGTGACGCAAATGCTCTGGTCATGTCAGACTGATGACTGGTGTATAAACAGGGAGCAGCGGACACTAGGCACTGTGTTTTCACCGAGAGAGGGAGGGGGAGAGAGAGAGGAGAACGTAAGAGAGAATGAGGAGATGGGGGGGCGTGCACAGTGCCCATCAACTGCACAGATAGGCCTTACCTAAAATAGCATGGCGCGGTCTATAAAGGGACATCATATGTCTGCAGATAGACTGACCCATCTGTCTTCATTAGAATTCCGTAGAGAGTCCAAGATGGCCATGGAATAAGCTCAAATACACCACGAAGCAACATTAGATTCATTCACCTGGGATGTGTTACATTCACTTGTCAATGTGATGGAAAGAGACGCAGTGGGACTGAAAACCCTATGTCGATAATGATATGTAGCCTAATAAGTGATGTCCTAATGAGGTTTACCATACCGTTCAGTGTCCTCAATATGACTTGCAGCCAGAAGTTTAGCAATGCCGTGGCAACGTTGTCCAATCATTGCAGAAATGTTATGGCCCAGCCAAGGTCCCTACATTGTTGGCTGTTGTCAGGCTGCGATTCCTTCCTGCTTTAAAGGACTTTGTTTTGCCTGTACATCAGATGTCAAAGATCAGCATCGGCAGGCTCTCTGCTGTCAGCTAGCTGCTGTTGTCTTTTTCTATACATTTAATATGAATTAGAATGGAAATTGAATCGAACCTACAGCCTAAACTTGGTGTGAGAACATCTTTGTGTGTGTGTGCCTTGTGTCTGTTTCCATGGGTGTGTTTGTGAGTTGAATACTGTCCTGATAGCTTGTTTTTATAATGGCGTATTTCACTGCTGGTGGTTGTAGAGTGGGAACAGAGTTTTTAATGCTCCAGTAGACGGGGAAATGTTATCAATAGCAGGAAGAGAGCTTCCATGAGCTGCCGTCCCACCTCCCACTTCACACACACACTGACATACACGCACGCACACAGCACACACACAAAACACACATTCAGCCTTGTTCTCGCTTAACTATGTGATGTCATTATCTCAGGCCCCGACTCCACCAGGAAACAGAATTTGTCCTGCAAGGATCCTGGGAACCTTGTCTGCCTGGACCACACCTACAGTAGTGGAGATGGCACTATAAGTGTGTGTGTGTGTGTGTGTGTGTGTGTACATGTGCATGTGGTCATGTGTATGTGCGTGTGACCATATTTTGTGGTTTAGTATTTTTAACACGGGCCTCCTCTCTTGTTCAGCACAACTCTTCACTTACCTGGGCCATGTTCAGTACACAAACATTGTGGAATGTTTCTGATAGAAATGTAATAAATAGAGATGACGTCATTCCACATTCCAGAGAGGCATGTTTGTTCTACGTAATACATTTCTATCTGAATGTTGGCCAACATTGTGTCCTGCTGTATTACTGCCTCCACGTGGAATGGAAATACAGGTTGGTCAGATGCAAGCCTTGGTCGGGAACACTATGTTGTACTGCTGTCTTACGCCACCTTCTGGTGAGTACTGTAAGCCAGATATTAATTAGGGGAAGTGCATAAGAAATACATATATTTTGGTAATTTCCTTGTGATTTATTTTAATTTCAATTGAATGTAATCAACACAGATAATCATAATAGGTCCACATATGAAATAAATATGTTAGGTTTTGTAGTCACGTTGGGCAGTCAGCGTTACCTTTTTCGGGTAGCAGAATTGTAACAAAATCACATGACAGAAACTGAGAATTTCTATGGAAAAACACATGACACTCACATTGCCTATTTCTCAAGTGAAGCCGCCAATTGCATCCTGCTGTAGTTACATAGTATTTCCACTAGAGAACAGGGCGAGACGACAAAAGTTTGGATGTCAAGCCTCTCGTCACGAGGGCTAAACTAACAGTACAGCTTGTACTGTACATACCCCCATGCAGCCTATTGTTCTGTTGTCTGTTTGATTGTGTGATGGAACTCAAACTGTTAGTTAACTACATAGCCTAACGATGCATTTTACTGACCACTTTTATGTGATATTTTTGTGTGAGAGTGGGTGGGGGGAGGTAAGGACAGCACATCGGTGTGTGTTTGCTACGTGTGTGTGTGAGTGAGTTTGTCATGTACAGAAGGCTCTTAGTGTCGGTGTGCACTCCTGGAGGAAAGTCTAAACTGCAGGTGTTCGTACATTCAGTCTCTCTGTCCTCGTCTCACACACTCACTCAATACATTAGACACACAAAACACCATGCAATTACCAGTTCACCACATTCTCAAATGTGCCCACATGACAGTGGAGGCTGGTAGGATGAGCTATAGGAGGACAGGCTCATTGTCATGGCTGGAATGGAACGGTATCAAACACATCAAGCTTATGGAAACCATTCCAAAGATTCCATTTCAGCCATTACAATGAACCCGTTCTCCTATGGCTCCTCCCACCAGCCTCCACTGCTACATGCACACTCACATTTACGCTCACACACTCACACACACATGCACACGCCTACATAGGTCACTATTCATTGCTCTAAATGTGGGTCTCCTTTTCATCCGTTTACTGGCAAGACACTGATGCAATTCCTCAAAGATCAATGTTTGCATGGTTGCTCAGTGAGTGTTTCCATGTAATGAGTTTCTAACGTGATGTTTTTGGAAGGCCTTTCTGTTCCTTGGCCATCAAGCCGCTTTTGTCCATTGTCTCTCTGTCTGTCTTTACTGTAACACAACTGTGAATTGCGTCATGATTTTATCGCAGGGGTTTCATTACTAGTCAGTCCCATTGGTGCCAGAATGGGGTGAGGGAGATGTTAGGGGATATGCAGGGGTGTCATTTTACTGTCACCCTCCGACCGAGCGTCCTGTAACCCTGCCTTACATGTTGCCTGATGACTCAAACTGAATTCTTCCGCGGCTCTATGTTCGCTGCACACTTCATTCTGAGACGGACATCATTAAAGTAGTTTGTGGTGACGTCAAAATGAGGGGTGTTATCCAAAACAAAGTCATCAGCGATTGGATCGTCTCGAACCAAAGTATCAAAGACAATGACGAATATTCAAAACTCTGCTCTCACGTGTGTTCTGGCTCTGGCCCAACCCATTGGTTTCCGGGACCAATCAGAACGGTTACAATGTGTTTGAAATCGCCTGTGGAGGGACTCGAATCCAGACTCATTTCAGAGAAGAAGCGTTCATGGGCATGGCGTTCGGCCGAGTTTGGGTAGACAGGCAACCTTACATGCACACCATATAAATCATCTCCTTCCCCTGGACCCTGCCCTCACTTCTCTGGCACCATGCAGAGCCCATGTCTATGCACGTTTTGGTTCCAATCATTATCACATATGTTCAGGTTACCTGATCACAGACGACAGGTGTGGATGTAACATTACAGCATAATGTCCTGTTACCAGCTTCAGGTCCTTGTAGAATAGCTGTTATGACGATGACAGTGATTAACTTTAATCCAGGTAGAGAATATCAATCAGCTTGGAAGAGTTTTCATACCTCCCCAGAAGGGATGGTTTGGTGTTCTTCCTGTTTGGCTGCACCATTTGTACCGTGACATCCTAAATCGAGAGTCCAGCTGTGCTTTCAGTTCAGCAGCAGACTCATAAAGGACATTCCCTTGTACTGTCACTATCTTCAGCCTCCAACTCTGTGTCCAGTCCTGTCTGTTTATTAGTCTGTGGTCAACACACACACCCTGGATCTATCCGTCTGTCCGTCTGCCGGCCCATCCGTCTGCCTGCCCGTCCGTCTGACTATCCGTCTACCTGCCTGTCCGTCTGCCTGCCCGTCCGTCTGACTATCCATCTACCTGCCTGTCCGTCTGTCTGTTCGTTGCCGCCATCGTCTGCTGCCCGCGTTCTGATATTTCCGTATTAGCTATGCCTGTCCGTCTGCTGCCGCGTCAGTTTGACTTCATCTTACTTGCTGTCAGTCTGTCCTGCGTCGTCTTGACTGCCGTCCGTTGACTATCCATCTACTGCTGTCGTTCTGCTGCTCGTCCGCTGACTAATCTATTACCTGTGTCGTGGTCCTCTGCCTCCCGTCTGTTGAACTATCGTCTACCTGCGTGTCGTCTGTGTGTGCGACACTAAATGTTTTAGATCATCCAAGGTGGCTGACTGTGGCTGTGATGTGCAATCAATGCGCAGCTCCATATGCCCGTGCACCACATAGATGCAGTGCGTCTGTATCTGATTATGCAGTGTAAGTCCCGGCTAATCTTCCCTGGAACGGAACATTTCCCTGGACATTGATGACTTTTATGATTATAAGAGACCACAGCAAGCCATAACAGTAGAGATGGAACAGGAAGAAGAATTCCAAGGTTTTGTAGTTCCGGAGTGTAAAATGGAAAGTGTCTTCATCAAATGTGTGGCATTTCATTTATCAGTCCCCTTATTTTGCAACTCTTTCTTACAGAGGGAGAGAGGAAGAGGAGAGAAAAACTATTTTGACTGGATTTTTTCTTCTGTAATGTTTCCTGAGCTGTGGGGTGACATCTTTTCTCTGTTGTCTGTTTTCAGTACCACTTTGTTGGTTTCTGTTGATTTAGGCCCTATGAGTCCTGCTCATCTCTCGGTTTGTTACTCACATAATCCTCTGTGGAAGAAAACACTTTATATATCGTTATTTTAGAGTTGCTCATTCATTTCTGCATTAGCACGAATAGCCCCGCGATACGAACTTTTCAGGGAAGTCAAACCAATATACACATCAAGCTAGGAAAGCTAAGGCTAGCTTTTTCAAACGATATTTGCATCCTGTAGCACTAATTCCAAAATGTTTTGGGACACTGTAAAGTCCATGGAGAATAAGAGCACCTCCTCCCAGCTGCCCACTGCACTGAGGCTAGGAAACACTGTCACCACCGATAAATCTACGATAATCAATCATTTCAATAAGCATTTTTCTACGGCTGGCCATGCTTTCCACCTGGCTACCCCTACCCCGGCCAACAGCTCTGCACCCCCTCCAGCAACTTGCCCAAGCCCCCCACCCACTTCTCCTTCACCCAAATCCAGACAGCCGATGATCTGAAAGAGCTGCAAAATCTGGATCCCTACAAATCAGCTGGGCTAGACAATCTGGACCCTCTCTTTCTGAAATTACCTGCCAAAATTGTTGCAACCCCTTTTAATAGCCTGTTCAACCTCTCTTTCGTATCGTCTGAGATCCCCAAAGATTGGAAAGCTGCTGCAGTCATCCCCCTCTTCTAAAGGGGAGACACTATAGACCCAAACTGTTATAGACCTATATCCATCCTGCCCTGCCTTTCTAAAGTCTTTGAAAGCCAAGTTAACAAACAGATCACCGACCATTTCGAATCCCACCGTACCTTCTCCACTATGCAATCTGGTTTCAGAGCTGGTCATGGGTGCACCTCAGCCACGCTCAAGGTCCTAAACGATATCATAACCACCATCGAAAAAAGACTGTACTGTGCAGCCGTCTTCATCGACCTGGCAAAGGCTTTCGACTGTCAATCACTGCATTCTTATCGGTAGACTCAATAGCCTTGGTTTCTCAAATGACTGCCTCGCCTGGTTCACCAACTACTTCTCAGATAGAATTCAGTGTGTCAAATCGGAGGGCCTGTTGTCCGGACCTCTGGCAGTCTCTATGGGGTTGCCACAGGGTTCAATTCTCGGGCCGACTCTTTTCTCTGTATCTATCAATGATGTCACTCTTGCTGCGGGTGATTCGCTGATCCACTTCTAAGCAGACGACACTATTCTGTATACACCTGGCCCTTCTTTGGACACTGTGTTAACAAACCTCCAAACAAGCTTCAATGCCATACAACACTCCTTCCGTGGCCTCCAACTGCTTTTAAATGCTAGTAAATCTAAATGCATGCTCTTCAACCGATTGCTGCCCGCACCCGCCTGCCTGACTAGCATCACTACTCTGGACGGTTCTGACTTAGAATATGTGGACAACTACAAATACCTAGGTGTCTGGTTAGACTGTAAACTCTCCTTTCAGATACACATTAAGCATCTCCAATCCAAAATGAAATCTAGAATCGGCTTCCTATTTCGCAACAAAGCCTCCTTCACTCATGCTGCCAAACATACCCTCGTAAAACTGACTATCCTACCGATTCTTGACTTCGGCGATGTCATTTACAAAATAGCCTCCAACACTCTACTCAGCAAATTGGATGCAGTCTATCACAGTGCCATCCGTTTTGTCACCAAAGCACCATATACACCACTGTGACCTGTTTGCTCTCGTTGGCTGGCCCTCGCTTCATATTCGTCGCCAAACCCACTGGCTCCAGGGCATCTATAAGTCTTTTCTAGGTAAAGCCCCGCCTTATCTCAGCTCACTGGTCACCATAGCAACACCCACCCGTAGCACGCACTCCAGCAGGTATATTTCCCTGTGACCTGTATGCTCTCGTTGGCTGGCCCTCGCTTCATATTCGTCGCCAAACCCACTGGCTCCAGGTCATCTATAAGTCTTTTCTAGGTAAAGCCCCGCCTTATCTCAGGTCACTGGTCACCATAGCAACACCCACCCGTAGCACGCGCTCCAGCAGGTATATTTCCCTGGTCATCCCCAAAGCCAACACTTACTTTGGCCGCCTTTCCTTACAGTTCTCTGCTGCCAATGACTGGAACGAATTACAAAAATCACTGAAGCTGGAGACTTATATCTCCCTCTCTAACTTTAAGCATCAGCTGTCAGAGCAGTTTACCGATCACTGTACCTGTACACAGCCAATCTTTAAATAGCACACCCAACTACCTCATCCCCATATTGTTATTTATCTTCTGGCTCTTTTGCACCCCAGTATCTCTACTTGCACATCATCATCTGCACATCTATCACTCCGGTGTTAATTCTAAATTGTAATTATTTCGCCCCCATGGCCTATTTATTCCCTTACCTCCCTACTCTTCTACATTTGCACACACTGTACATAGATGTTTCTATTGTGTTATTGACTGTACGTTTGTTTATGTGTAACTCTGTGTTGTTGTTTTTGTCGCACTGCTTTGCTTTATCTTGGCCAGGTCGCAGTTGTAAAATAACTTGTTCTCAACTGGCCTACCTGGTTAAATTAAAGTGAAAAAATAAATAGAATTCAGAGGTGTGTGTTTGCATGCATGTTAGCGTGATTGTGTCTTGGCGCTTTCATTCTGGATTCAAAGACAGGGATTTAGAGTGATGACTTTGCATTTCTGTCTTTATTGAGGAAATTCAGCCCATATGTACACACCTGACCTTCAAAGACAATCTATGTGGGTGCTGCATTCCTGCCATATTGGTGCACAATGGATGAAGTGACATTCAGAAACAATATCAGTGTTATATGTTCTTTCAAAGAGCCAATATGCTGAGTATTTTTTCATTTTGAGCAAACAGAGAAACATGTCTTTTAAGGTGTTTCTGTGTGTGTGTGTGCGCACACGTGTGCATGGGTCCATATAAAACACATGTAACCATAAAATCCTATTAAATTACTAAAGGTGTTATGTTTTAAATCCTCAAAGTTCCAGAATGGGGTGAAAATGGCGACCATATTGCTGAGGGAGAAATCCAAACCAGTCTATTTGGAATGAATGGCAGGAGAGGCATAATCATAAAAGTAGGTCTAAGGCATCTGATATATCAGAAATTGTGTAATAGCAGTAGTGGGAAAAGTAATTAATTGTCATATTTGAGCAAAAGTAATAGAAAGTGACTCAAGTAAAAGTGAAAGTTACCCAGTAAAATACTAAATGAGTAAAAGTCTAAAAGAATTTGGTTTTAAATATACTTAACTATCAAAAGTAAAGGTATTTGCTAAAATATACTTAAAGGAAAACTCCACCCAAAAATGATATTTTGGTATTTGTTTCATTAGTCCATTGTTGACATAGTCCCAAAATGTTTTTCTTGTCAGCACTCAAGTTATGTAACTTTCAAAATACATAAATCATTCTGTATGATGCGTTTTGCCACATATGATTCAAAACACATCATCATATGATGCAATACGCAGCATCAGATGATGACAAATGCATCATACGGGGATGATTTCTGTATTTTGAAAGTTACATATCTTGAAAAACTTGAGTGCTGACAAGCAAAACAAGTAAATGTATAAATCATTTGGCACCACTTTGTTTTGAAATTTACAAATAGCCAGAGGCACACGCCAATATCATTTACAAGCGAAGTGTTTGTGTTTAGTGAGTCCACCAGATCAGAGGCAGTAGGGATGACCAGAGATGTTGTCTTGATAAGTGTGTGATTTTGACAATGTTCTTGTCCTGCTAAGCATTCAGAATGTAATGAGTACTTTTGGGTGTTAGGGACAATGTATGGAGTAAAAAGTACATTATTTTATTTAGGAATGTAGTGAAGTAAAAGTAAAGTACAGACACCCCAAAAAAGTACTTACTTTTATATTTAACTTGGCAAGTCAGTTAAGAACAAATCCTTATTTACAATGACGGCCTACCCCGGCAATGGGACTCCCAATCACGGCCGGATGTGACACAGCCTGGATTCGAACCAGGGACTGTAGTGATACCTCTTGCACTGAGTCACCAGCCTTAGACCGCTGCGCCACTCGGGAGCCCATAGTTACTTAAGTAGTAGTTTAAAGTATTTTTACAGAGCTACTTTACAACACTGTCTAATTATTGTCAACCTTTAATAGCCTCTAAAATATATGTAAACAGACCATAAATGTCAAATATTTTGTTTTTTGGAAAGCTGTGAGCGCTATTATATGATACAATATCAATACTTGTTGCATTTACAACTTGTCTAAGTCCTATCGTCGACTGATTTCAGCCAGTGTCTGGCTGAGGCTTGACTGCATTGTTTGAATGGAATGTTGGCATATTGGCAGTTTATTTGAAACATTTTATGGAATCATTCCTCAAAACTATCTGGCTAGCTAGCTAACAAAGATACAGTGCAGATAAATTCTTCGTATTAATTATTTTACACTATCTCATCACAGCACTGGCAAACCATGGTTGACCAACTCCCGACCAAAATGTTTGACCTTTACCCTATCAAAAGAAGGTACATGTGCATTCTAATATTCAAATTCATAATTATACTGTATGCATGCAACACTGTTTAGTAAGCACTAGTGGGATAGGATTCCATTGTATGTCTTGATGTCACTATGAACTGACATGAACGCTACACAGTGACATGCAACCCATAGTAAGTGCTAGAAGTCACGCATTGGTATTCTGTTCAAAGGCAGGCAGGGAGGTATGTGCTATGGCCTTGAGTTGTGCCGCTCAGGAAATGTGACATCTGCCTCTGAATCCTGCTTTGATGAACATCCTGCGTGTCACATAGCTGGCGTGCCTTCTGTTTTCTGTCAAGCAGCGGCAGAGACCATGGCCTTAGACGGGCTCCCGAGAAGACTATAAAACATTTGAACGTTACGACATCTGGCCCTGCCTTGGATTTTACCCACTCTCCAACCCCTGCCTTTTCTCTCTTACTTTCGCATTTAACCCCTCTCTCAAGCCTCGTCTTTCTGCGTTCCACCCTTTCCATTTTCTTTTCACTCTGATTATTTTCAAAAGGAGGATTATGTTCTATCCTCTCCTCATTTTATTGTTAGCCTTTCTCTCCTTGAACCTTGGTTGCTCCTCTTTCTATTTTTTACCCGTCCATCCTAATGATATCCACACGTGCCCAGTTTAGTCATGTGGTCTGTTGTGTGTGAGGAAAGTGAACATCCACTGGCACCTGAAGCTGTTTCTCTTCCACACATTCCAGAGCGCTGACCAATGCTCCTGAATCCAAAGGAACATTGTGATCACTTTGTAAACAATGATAAACTCACGTGTGTAATTACATTTATCTTTGTATTCATATCGTCCAATCCACAATGTACTGAGATGGTAGAGTGCCGCCGGAGAGGATGGCTGACGTTTTACATGCTCCTAACCAACTGTGTTTTTATGTTGTTGTTTTTTGCGTTGGTTGTAACTTTTTTTTTTGTAACTTATTTTGTACATAATGTTGCTGCTACCGTCTCTTATGACCGAAAATAACTTCTGGACATCAGTACAGCGATTACTCACCACGAAATGGTAGAAGCTTTTTCCTTTAACGTGTCCGACGTGAAGGATATGCTGCTTTCCCGGGAACAGGCCCAAATCCCCGTCATTTGCGTGAAGAGAAGACGGAGAAAAAGGGGGCAGAGGTCGAGCTGCCTTCTGAGAATTTGTAGGCGAGCGAGTATAACCCCACTGTCATCCGTTCTATTGGCAAACATTCAATCATTGGAAAATAAAATCGATGACCTACAAGAAAGATTAAACTACCAACGGGACATTAAAAACGGTAAAATCTTATGTTTCACCGAGTCGTGGCTGAACGACGACATGAACATCATACAGCTGGTGGGTTTTACACTGTATCGGCAGTATAGAACAGCAGCCTCTGGTAAGACAAGGAATGGCGGTCTATGTATATTTGTAAACAACAGCTGGTGCACGATATCTAAGGAAGTCTCGCCTGAGGTAGAGTATCTCATGATAAGCTCATGATAAGCTGTAGATCACACTACCTAGAGAGTTTATCTGTATTTTTCGTAGCTGTCTATTTACCACCACAAATCGATGCTGGCATTAAGACCGCACTCAATGAGCTGTATTCAGCCATAAGCAAACAGGAAAATGCTCATCCAGAGGCGGCGCTCCTAGTGGCCGGGGACTTTAATGCAGGGAAACTTAAATCCGTTCAACCAAATTTCCACCAGCATGTTAAATGTGCAACCAGAGGGAAAAAACTCTAGACCATCTGTACTCCACACACAGAGATGTGTACAAAGCTCTCCCTCGCCCTCCATTTGGCAAATCTGACCATAATTCTATTCTCCTGATTCCTGCTTGCAAGCAAACATTTTATCAGGAAGCACCAGTGACTCGGTCAATAAAAAAGTGGTCAGATGAAGCAGATGCTAAGCTACAGGACTGTTTTGCTAGCACAGACTGGAATATGTTCCGGGATTCTTCCGATGGCATTGAGGAGTACACCACATCAGTCACTGGCTTCATCAATAAGTGCATCGATGACGTTGTCCCCACAGTGACTGTACATACATACTCCAACCAGAAGCCAGCATCCCGGAATCGCCTCTTCACTGTTGGCATTGAGACTGGTGTTTTGCGAGTACTATTTAATGAAGCTGCCAGTTGAGAACTTGTGAGGGGTCTGTTTCTCAAACTAGACACTAATGTACTTGCCCTCTTTCTCAGTTGTGCACCGGGGCCTCCCACTCCTCTTTGTATTCTGGTTAGAGCTAGTTTGGGCTGTTCGATGAAGGGAGTAGTACACAGCGTTGTATGAGATCTTCAGTTTTTTGGCAATTTCTTGCATGGAATAGACTGACGAGTTTCAGAAGAAAGTACTTTGTTTCTGGCTATTTTGAGCCTGTAATCGAACCCACAAATGCTGATGCTCCAGATACTCAACTAGTCTAAAGAAGGCCAGCTTTATTGCTTCTTTAATCAGAACAACAGTTTTCAGCTGTGCTAACATAATTGCAAAAGGGTTATCTAATGATCAATTAGCCTTTTAAAATGACCAACTTGGATTAGCTAACACAACGTGCCATTGAAATACAGGTGATGGTTGCTGGTAATGGGCCTCTGTACGCCTATGTAGAAATTCCATTAAAAATGAGCCGTTTCCAGCTACAACAGTCATTTACAACATAAACAATGTCCACACTGTATTTCTGATCAATTTGATGTTATTTTAATGGACAAGAAATTTGCTTTTCTTTCAAAAACAAGGACATTTCTAAGTGGCCCCAAACTTTTGAACGGTAGTGTATATGTCGGTATATGTGTAGTGCGGCAGAACGGGTTCTGTAGCTGTTCTCACAGGCCAGTGTGTGTCTGAGCACCCAGCCCTGGGGCGACTCTCACACAGGGCCGCTTAGACGGGCTGACCCCATGGTGGGCCACTCAGACCCATCCCTCTCTAAATCCCAGACCCATCCATTTCCCTACCTATCTAAACACCTCACTGAGCTAACATTCCACTCTACATGCCTACCTAACTTTCCACCAAAAGAGTGGGAGAGACTGGTACATTTGATGCAATGCATCCTGCCTATGGTCTTTCAACCAGCTTAACACAAGCAACTATGTCTCCTTCCTCTACCAAACACCCTACAAGCACTCCACAGACAACTGTCTGCTTCCTCTACCAAACACCCTACAATCACTCCACAGACAACTGTCTCCTTCCTCTACCAAACACCCTACAAGCACTCCACAGACAACTGTCTGCTTCCTCTACCAAACACCCTACAAGCACTCACAGACAACTGTCTGCTTCCTCTACAAACACCCTACAAGCACTCCACAGACAACTGTCTGCTTCCTCTACCAAACACCCTACAAGCACTCCACAGACAACTGTCTCTTCCTCAACAAACACCCTACAACATCACAGACAACTGTCTCCTTCCTCTACCAAACACCCTACAAGCACTCCACAGACACTGTCTGCTTCCTCTACCAAACACCCTACAAGCACTCCACAGACAACTGTCTGCTTCTCTACCAAAACACCTACAAGCACTCCACAGACAACTGTCTCTTCCTCTACCAAACACCCTACAAGCACTCCACAGACAACTGTCTCCTTCCTCTACCAAACACCCTACAAGCACTCCACAGACAACTGTCTCCTTCCTCTACCAAACACCCTACAAGCACTCCACAGACAACTGTCTCCTTCCTCTACCAAACACCCTACAAGCACTCCACAGACAACTGTCTGCTTCCTCTACCAAACACCCTACAAGCACTCCACAGACAACTGTCCTTCCTCTACCAAACACCCTACAAGCACTCCACAGACAACTGTGCTTCCTCTACCAAACACCCTACAAGCACTCCACAGACAACTGTCTTTCCTCTACCAAACACCCTACAAGCACTCCACAGACAACTGTCTCCTCCTCACCAAACACCCTACAAGCACTCCACAGACAACTGTCTCCTCCTCTACCAAACACCCTACAAGCACTCCACAGACAACTGTCTCCTTCCTCTACCAAAACACCCTACAAGCACTCACACAGACAACTGTCTCCTTCCCTACCAAACACCCTACAAGCACTCCACAGACAACTGTCCTTCCTCTTACCAAACACCCTACAAGGCACTCCACAGACAACTGTCTCCTTCCTCTACCAAACACCCTACAAGCACTCCACAGACAACTGTCTCCTTCCTCTACCAAACACCCTACAAGCATTCCACAGACAACTATGCATCGGCACACACCTTGCATGCATTGACACCTCTCCTCTCTACAGCATCTGCCTTCACACCAGCCCCACAGACAGGCAGAGTGCCTATACAGGTCTGCGTGGACTTGTGTCCCCTGGGTGGAGGCTGTGAAGTGAGGGCAGGATTAGGCCAGGGGGAGCAGCAGAGCGGCAGCCACAGTAGCCAGGCCTTATTAGCACCTACTGTAAGGAGATTAGGGTGCCATTCGGGTACAGGGACAGGGAGGGAAGGAGAGAGACAGGGATAGAAATGGAGGGAGAGAAAGAGAACGAGAATGGTGGGCTGGTGAATGTTTTCAGAGGTGCTCTGCTCTTGTGCACTAGTACTTACTGACAACAGTAGACGTCGAGAAAGCAATGCTGTCTTGTCCTGTGACATCTTATTAATGTCCAGTCAATGTCCTTTCTGTAAAAATATGCTTTGATTGAACAGTTGTTTCCCAGAGCAGTCTCTTCAGTTTAAGCAAATTTAGAGCTAGTTCCCTGTTCTAGGAAATGGAGGATCATTTGCCAGTCATTTAGTCAGCTGAGTCTGTCTTTTCATTTTGAGCAGAATCCCTTCATAACGGAGGTAATGACAGGATATGAAGCAAACTCTATGGGTTACATGAAGAAATTAGTTCCACAGCCCTTTATCCCAATTATTATGGAATAATCATGGAAATTAAATTAAAATGTTCGTCCCAGATAGGGCGGTCGGTGATTGTGAAGCAAATAACTGTCGGTCTCACGGTAATTGACCGTTAATTAACATAAACACATTTAGCATCACCTGGCTTTCACACATCTACATTTTATAAAGTCGAATAAATCCATGTAAAATAGCCTACACCTTCACAATAAATCCATTATTTATTTTAGACAGGTCTAAAGAAACATGATATAAAGGAAATGTAGTCTATTTCAGAAGAACAGTATAGCATACTCTGAGTTGTCCTGATCTGGCGATGCTAAATGGCTGTGGGCTACACTAGTTCGTTTAGCAGACAAAATTTGCTTAGAATTACGTGGCACTATTTTATATTATGAAGAATACAAATGAACAAAGCTGAATAAAATAGAAAGGATATTTTCTCCAAACGCTTTGAGGATGTGCGCACATGCGGGAATTCTGTGTTCAGTGGATATTAAAGAAATACTAGGTATATGCTTCATTTAGAGTTATTAATGTAACTTTAGTTGTTCTACAAACGTTGGGCTATATGTTTTGATTTTTAATACATTGTAAGGATGCATGATGAGACTCTAATGATGATTTGAAAAAGTTGCTTTAAAGGCATGAGCTCTGCTTAGTTTTTTTGCGCAGACTGTACACACTTCATCAGTCTCTCATTCACAATTTGACAAGCACTTGATAATGCCTCGAATTTCACGGCGGCATCCCCTTTGTGTAGTCACAATGCACCCTAAAAAAAGCCATGCCTTTTGCTCCCAGTGAACGTTGGGCCCTTAGCCCGTAGTCCTGCATTGTGCCCTTCATTTTCATGGCAGCCATAGTCTATACTCCTGTTGTAAAGATAAGCAATGTGCTTTATATGAGGAAAGTTGAGAAATAAATGTAATAGGCCTAGCCTATATAAATCTTTTTTTAATAGAGGCGCAATTGCATAGCCTATTGAAATGTTGCTCAACATGAGCTCATGTACTCTCATGAAGTGTTTGATTAGATTTTCGACTACATTTGCATTGATGTCAGAGTAATTAGAGGGACAATAGAGTGCCGAGTACCAGGTAGTTAGCAGTTTTTGGTAGGCTACTAATGACCAGCAGCAGAATCAGAGCTTGGAGAAGCCTAGTTACCGTGACTAAATGGTCACGTAGAATTTGACCGCCTTCGTGACTCGTGACCTCCGGTGTGGCGGTAATATGGTCACCATAACAGCCTTGGACCCAGACCCCCTGCCCGCACACACACGTACATGCGCACGCACACCTACTTTGTGATTTGTAGGCCCAGACCATCAGAGATGGTAGAGATGATCTTAGGAAAGGGAGAATCATTTGCCTGTTATTTAGTCAGTTGATTCCAGTCTTCTTTTCATTTCGAGCAGAATCCTTTCGTAATGGGGCACAATGACAGGATATGAAACAAACATACTACAGAGTTGCTCAGCTCTTGTGCGCTAGAAAAAGCATTAGCAGCTCTAATGCAACATTGGCTACACAGTGAAACACCACTATTATGGTTATTAATCATTCTTAAACAGTCAGTAAAATATCTTATTTAGCGGTCTAAAAAATACCTATCCTATCATGTATGCAAGCTTGCTTGTCTGTCCAAAACATTGGAGCAGCAGACCAAGCAATATGCGAGAGGAGGACCCTATACCGTAGGATAATTATTCTGGTCGGTGTCAATTTAATTCATGAACACGTACTGAGGAGATCGATTCTGTTTCTTGTTTACTTGCTATTCGAGTCAGATATTTAGATTTTGGGATAGTTGTTTACTAAATTGCTAGCACCAGTTGCTCAAGCTGCTAAAGTGACGAGAATGTAAACAAACATCTCGCGCTCGGCACAATGAGAATGTGTTGTCACATGATAAAGCCTTTGAATCTCTTCCCAAATGGCAGTTGCCTACTGTAAAAGTTCTACTTACTGAGGTACTGTAGGTGCCTTTGGAGGCAGGTAGGCGGCAGGCAGCTGCCTTTTGGATTGGGACACAGGCACTATCACCATGGATGCTGCTGGTGGTTATAGCAACCTGGCTCAGCTTACCTCCCCAAGGGCAGTGATGACATCTTCATCACCATGGAGGGATGTGGACCAGAGGGCTTGGGGCAGAGTGGTGCTGCCCACCATGATATTACAGAGACAATCATTCTGTTTATCTGCTACATGCAAATGTAGTTTAGGAAAGTTCAATCAGGAAGGCTGGTCTGAATGCTTGTTGAACTTCGTCAAACAGCATAACAATTCACTCTGTTTCCTACTATACAGGCATAGTGGGAATGAATACAAATGTATCATCAGCATAGCTTCTCGTTCTTCTCCTTTTCCTATTAGCCATGTGCGGAACATCATTCAACTACGTATTGACCTTTTGTCACGTGTGCTCCCTCTCCGGCCTCTAGGTCAACAGGCTGGTCGTTATGGCGCACACCTGTCACCATCGTTACGCGCACCTGCGCATCGTCAGACTCACCTGGACTCCACCACCTCCTTGATTACCTGCCCTATATATGTCACTCCCTTTGGTTCCTTCCCCAGGCATCATTGTTTCTGTTTCATGTCCGTGCATTGTTCAAGGTTCTTGGTTTGTATTATGCTCTGTTCATTTAATTAAAACACTCACTCCCTGAACTTGCTTTTCGACTCTCAGCGCACATCGTTACAGAATGACGCCTCACCTAAGAGAAGCATCAGGGAGTGTTTTTTTAAAATATTTTTGTTTTGTTTTTTTGGTTAGGTGGGAATAACGTTGGGTCCGGGAGCCGCTACAGGCTCCCCTGCCTCAGCCATCTCGTCAGGCTGTCACGCCCTGGCCTTAGTTATCTTTGTTTTCTGTATTCTTTTAGTTAGGTCAGGGTGTGACATGGGGGATGTTTGTGTGTGTTTGTCTCGTCTTGGGTGGTTGTATTGTCTAGTTTTTTTTTGTAGAGTTCATGGGATTGTGTTCAGTGTAGGTGTTTAGGAAAGTCTATGGTTGCCTAGATTGGTTCTAAATTAGAGACAGCTGTCTATCGTTGTCTCTGATTGGGAGCCATATTTAAGGCAGCCATAGGCATTAGGTAGGTTGTGGGTAATTGTCTATGTTTGACGTTAGTAGCTTGRGTKTGCACTTTCGTTTGTAGCTTCACGGTCGTTTGTTGTTTTTGTTTAGTTTGTATTAGTGTTCGTGTTCGTTTCATCTTCTCAAATAAATAGAAGATGTATCTATATCACGCTGCGCCTTGGTCCTCTCTTTCACCTAAAGACGATCGTGACACAGGCTCTCATGCCTCAACCGGATCGCCAGGCTCCCCTGCCTCAGGTCTGTCAGGTTCCCGCGTCCCAGCTGGCGACAGGTTCCCACGCATCAGCAGGGGTGACCGGTCCGCTCATGATCCCCAGGATCGTCCCTTGGGTTGCCGTCCTGCGGCTGGAGCCGAACGTGCTGGGGAGGGGGTACTGTCATGTGTGCTTCCTCTCCGGCCTCTAGGTGACCAGGATGCTCGTTATGGCGCACACCTGCATGTCGTCAGACTCACCTGGACTCCAACACTTCCTTGATATGTCACTCCCTTTGGTTCCTTCCCCAGGCGTCATTGTTTCTGTTTCATGTCTGTGCATTGTTTGAGGATCTTGTTTTGTATTATGTTCAATTTCAGTTTATTTAATTACAACACTCACTCCCTGAACTTGCTTCCCGACACTCAGCGTACATCGTTACACCTTTAGCCTTTAACCTATGGCCTCACTCTTGCAATGATCACTTTCCTCTCTCTCAACTAATGGGTGTAAACGTTGGGATGTATTCATATGTCAACTTACCCATGTTCACTTTGTGACAAAAGCCGAAAAGGATCTGCCCACTCCATCAAGAAGTGAGGACAACAACACAGGGCATCCATGGGATCTCTTGGAACCATGGACTACACCTGCAGAAACTGGACAACAGGGGGAAACAGAAGAGATACCCATCATAGACTTCTCACTACTGACTCTGGACACACCACCTCCGGTGGAAGAAACAAGCAGCTGGTATGATCAAGTAGAATCAGCCCACAGCAACACCGCTCGCAGCAACACAAAAGCAGCCTCAGCCCACAGCAACACCGCTCGCAGCAACACAGAAGCAGCCTCAGCCCACAGCAACACCGCTCGCAGCAACACAAAGCAGCCTCAGACCACAGCAACACCGCCCGCTCGCAGCAACACAGAAGCAGCCTCAGACCACAAGCAAAACACGCTCGCAGCAACACAGAAGCAGGCCTCAGACCACAGCAACACCGCTCGCAGCAACACAGAAGCAGCCTCAGACCACAGCAACACCGCTCGCAGCAACACAGAAACTAGCCTCAGACCCACAGCAACACCGCTCGCAGCAACACAGAATAGCCTCAGCCCACAGCAACAACCGCTCGCAGCAACACAGAAATAGCCTCACGCCACACGCAACACCGCTCGCAGCAACACAGAAATAGCCTCAGACCACAGCAAACACCGCTTCGACAGCAACACAGAAATAGCCTCAGGCCCACAGCAACACCGCTCGCAGCAACACAGAAATAGCCTCAGCCCACAGCAACACCGCTCGCAGCAACACAGAAATAGCCTCAGACCACAGCAACACCGCTCACAGCAACACAGAAATAGCCTCAGACCACAGCAACACCGCTCACAGCAACACCGCTCACAGCAATACAGAAACAGCAATGTGGGCAGCAGTGTTGCATGACCTAGATTTGGAACAGGAAGCTTGAGTTATAGCTGTGGAGCACTAACTGAGGTCTAGAATTGAGCGAAATAGTCTAAGGTTTAGACAGAGGCCCAGCACCCTGGAAACCCCCCCCCCTAAAAAAAAAGGTATATAAAGAGAACAGAGATCATGAGAGAACCATGATGGGGTTGGTAGGGCCGCACGGCTAGGCCCTTGTTACACCGAAGTAACTAAAATCCTAAAGTACTCTGCCTAGCCAGAGGACGGGATAGAGGCTTTTGCTGCAGGCGACGGGCAAAAGTCAGCACCGTGACAACTTGCTGTTTTTCAGCAACAGTTTTCAATAACCATCCACCTCCCCACCAACACCAGCTAGCTATACTACCCTTAAGGCCTGTCATTGGAACTTATTTTCTAGGCCAAACCGTTCAGACGCTACAGTCGTTTTCGTGAGATGACAGATACGGAAGTCCTCCATTGGCGGATGCGGTGGACTGAGAGACAGTCCATGCAAAAAACAGATATCTCCAGCTTTAACAGATGGATTTTGATGGGGAGACAAGGCCATACCCCAAATTAATTAATAAAATTCCGTATTGCATTCTGTCCCTGTTCATTCAGTTAAGCATGTACTGAAATAAGCTGCATTTTGATGACCCATCCCACAACTTGTATTGGATAACCCATAAACCAAGTGAATAAATGTGATTTGTTGTCCTCAAATCAAATGATTTTACTGTATCTGTTTACACACAGACAGAAACATAATAATGCAAGGAATATCAGTAATACATGGTGGATGATGGTATATTGCTCTCACAGGCCAAACAAAGACCAATGTGTGACGTCTCATGACACAAGCAAACCTTAGCATCTCCATTATTACAGATGCGTGTGCGTGTGTGCGTGTGTACGTGCAGGAACCGGTGAAATAGAGACGATCTGGAGGAAGGGAGGAGAGAAGTCTGATGTTCACTTTCGATAAAAGGAAGGGATATGTTGTTATGACGACACGTCTTGCAAGTCAATGGACAGTAGATTGTCATTAACTTTTGTCCTGTGAATTCAGAGGGTTTGGTTCCATCCCCTACCATAACCAGAACTGTTTTCCACATCTCACAAAAGATCCTGCAGTCTGCCAATGGCAACATGATAGAATTCCACTCAGTGCCTTCTGTAACTAGATGCAATCTTTTATCTCACCAGTTCTAGGGTACTTATCTGGGTCTCTTATCCCAAGACTGAGTGGAGCTCCTCGTGGCGATAGTGGACGAACAAAGTCGAGGTCAGTCAAGGACATCACCACAGCCGTTCACAGGAGAGATAGTGGTCCCAAAGGAGACCGTAAGGTACTGTAAACACTGCCAAACCTTGTGGTAACGTCCCTTCAACCAAAAACCACAATAACAGGTTGCGTAACACGCACAACCCCGAAGGACCTCTGGACACACTGGATAGTGGACACTGACCTGTCCATGCAGGCTTGCCCGGATACACACACACGCGTACAAGCTCATACTGTAAATGGGCACACATACACACACATGCCTGGTTGCCCTTGAAGTGAAGACCTGTGGCTCACTTATATAACCTCTTAGATATTAAGTATTCCAATTGATATTTGTGACTGACCGGCTCAAATCGGTCTTATGGAGCAAAATTTGAAATTGGGTTATTTACATTGGTAAAAAGTAGAGACTCAGAGATACAAAATGTTATATCATACACTGCATTTTTGAGGAACAATGGGGTAAGTAATTCTGCTTTGAAAGTTGATAAACTTGTTAACTCACTTTTGAGAAAAGGGCCTTTGAATGTTTCGGTACCTACTGGAGAGCTCTCCTTTGTCTACAACCATTCAGAATTGTTCACACCCTCTTAAGCCAGCCCCACCCAAATCTTTAAGGATTTACATGAGGTCATGTGCTAAACAGTGAGTAGTGTGGTAAAGATTAAGACTAAAAGTGGTAGTAGCCTACAATAAGGAAAAATTCCAGGTAAACAGAAAGTGTCCAGATACAAATATTTAATAAATATTAGATTACACTTACCGAGACACACTTGTCTAAATTGATGGGTCATGTGAAAGAAATGTTATAACCCCCAGCCACATCCAGTGGCGGAAAAGGTACTAAATTGTTATACTTGAGTAAAGGTAAAGATTCCTCAACAGAAAACTACTGCAGTAAAAGTAACATTAACCCAGTGAAATATTATTTGATTAAAAGTCTAAAAGTATTTGGTTTTAAAAATACTTAAGTATCAAAAGTAAATGGATTTGCTAAAATGTACTTAAGTATCAAAAGTATAAATAATTTCAAATTCCTTATATTAAACCAGACGGACCAATTTTTAAAATGTTATTTTATTGATGGATAGCCAGGGGCACACTCCAACACTCAGACATAATTTACAAATTAAACATTTGTGTTTAGTAAATCTGCCAGATGAAATGCAGTAGGGATGACCAGGGATGTTCTCTTGATAAGTGTGTGAATGGGACAATTTTCCTGTCAAAATCTAGTACTTTTCGGTGTCAGGGAAAATGTTCTGAGGAAAAATTAGCATACTTTATATACTGTTACATACACACTTATCACATAGTATTCCATACATAAGTTAAAGCCATGCAACCTGAGTTGAAACCTGAGTGAGGTGCACATGTAGAGTACATAAATAGATGCATGCTCCATATATTTATGTGGTGGACACTTGATACGGTCACATGATATTGTTGTGGTATGTCACAAAATCATGTTACAACCACACATATCAATATTCATTTTATATATCAATATTTTGCTAAGTTTTGCGAAGTGGATGGGTCTCTACAGAGGATGTAAATGGTACAGCCAAATGGTTACTTGCATAGTAGCAATATCAGAAATAGATAGTGGCAATATAAATAAAATAATATACAGTACACGAACAATATCAATAACAATAGTGATAACAATAGATGAGGTAGTTATCAGGGGTAAAGTGGCTTAGCAGCAGGATAAAATAAAATAGTAGCAGCAACGTATGGCGTGTGTGTTAGGAGAGAGTCATGTGAATAGAGGCACTGCAGATAGTGCTGACGACTGGTCCGTCCGAACCACGCATTAACAAGGGAATCTATATTCGGAGAGCCTGTTTCTGTCCTGCCCTTGACTTTGGTGCAGGGCATGTGATGTCCATAGCCTCTTCGTCGCAAAACTCCCTGATCTTCTCAAAAAGATCAGTTTGTCTAGCTGTGTCCAGTCCAGGTGGTGCTTGTACAGGCAGAACATCTATGGGAGGAAGGATGTCAGCGTTGCGCAGCAGCTAAAACCTGGTCCTGACTGTCGGAACGCTCCTTGGCGACAACAACACCAGGCTCCAGAGCATCGAAGCTGTAAAACATGAAAGAACAAAAAAATGAAGACATTGCAACCTTGCACAACATCTATTCCCCTCCCAAGTTTAGATAAGAAGAATAACCTCATACAATGCAATGAAAATTATATTCTCCTGAAGTGCTGGTACAGCTTGATCTGTGGTAGTGGCCTGAAGTATGGAGTCAGGTGTTGTTGCCAGCCATAGCTTTCCACCAGCACCGTACCATCCTCCAGTCCAACCAGCTGTGGGATGTGAGATCAATAAAATGAGTTCCAATCATGTTGGAGGCCAATTAAATAATCAGAATGTGTTTATGCTTTACATACCAAGTGTTGTCATCGATTCCTTGTAGAGACGCCACACTGCTGCTTTTGTCACATGGGATAGCAGCAACTTTCCACCAATTCCAGACACAAATATTTAAGCATTATTATACAGTAGACACAAAATGGCATTCTGAGATAACATCACTACACACAGTTCATACACGTAATGTTAGCTAGCTAGCCAGCCATCTAACGTCAGCTGGCTAGCTAACAACACTGTAATCACTGTAATCACTGTAATCACAGCCTACCATACCCTTGTCTGTACATTATGCCTTGAATCTATTCTTCCACGCCCAGAAACCTGTTCCTTTTACTCTCTGTTCCGAACGCACTAGACAACCAGTTCTTATAGCCTTTAGCCGTACCCTTATCCTACTCCTCCTCTGTTCCTCTGGTGATGTAGAGGTTAATCCAGGCCCTGCAGCGCCTAATCCACTCCCATTCCCCAGGCGCTCTCATTTGTTGACTTCTGTAACCGTAAAAGCCTTGGTTTCATGCATGTTAACATTGGAAACCTCATCCCTAAGTTTGTTTTACTCACTGCTTTAGCACACTCCGCCAACCCTGATGTCCTCGCCGTGTCTGAATCCTGGCTAAGGAAGGCCACCAAAAATTCTGAGATTTCCATCCCCAACTACAACATTTTCCATCAAGATAGAACTGCCAAAGGGGGAGGAGTTGCAATCTACTGCAGAGATAGCCTGCAGAGTTCTGTCATACTTTCCAGGTCTATGCCCAAACAGTTCGAGCTTCTAATTTTAAAAATGTATCTCTCCAGAAATAAGTCTCTCACTGTTGCCGCCTGTTATAGACCCCCCTCAGCTCCCAGCTGTGCCCTGGACACCATACAGTGGGGCAAAAAAGTATTTAGTCAGCCACCAATTGTGCAAGTTCTCCCACTTAAAAAGATGAGAGAGGCCTATAATTTTCATCATAGGTACACTTCAACTATGACAGACAAAATGAGAAACAAAAATCCAGAAAATCACATTGTAGGATTTTTTATGAATTTATTTGCAAATGATGGTGGAAAATAAGTATTTGGTCAATAACAAAAGTTTATCTCAATACTTTGTTATATACCCTTTGTTGGCAATGACAAAGGTCAAACGTTTTCTGTAAGCTTCACAAGGTTTTTCAAACACACTGTTGCTGGTATTTTGGCCCATTCCCTCCATGCAGATCTCCTCTAGAGCAGTGATGTTTTGGGGCTGTTTGCTGGGCAACACGGACTTTCAACTCCCTCCAAGATTTTCTATGGGGTTGAGATCTGGAGACTGGCTAGGCCACTCCAGGACCTTGAAATGCTTCTTACGAAGCCACCCTTCGTTGCCCGGGCGGTGTGTTTGGGATCATTGTCATGCTGAAAAGACCCAGCACGTTTCATCTTCAATGCCGTTGCTGATGGAAGGAGGTTTTCACATCAAAATCTCACAATACAATGGCCCCATTCATTCTTTCCTTTACAACGGATCAGTCGTCCTGGTCCCTTTACAGAAACACAGCCCCAAAGCATGATGTTCCACCCCGTGCTTCACAGTAGGTATGGTGTTCTTTGGATGCAACTCAGCATTCTTTGTCCTCAAACACGACGAGTTTGAGTTTTTACCAAAAAGTTATATTTTGGTTTCATCTGACCATATGACATTCTCCCAATCTTTCTCTGGATATCCAAATGCTCTCTAGCAAACTTCCGACGGGCCTGGACCTTAGCAGGGGGACACGTCTGGCACTGCAGGATTTGAGTCCCTGGCGGCGTAGTGTGTTACTGATGGTAGGCTTTGTTACTTTGGTCCAGCTCTCTGCAGGTCATTCCACTAGGTCCCACCGTGTGTTCTGGGATTTTTGCTCACCGTTCTTGTGATCATTTTGACCCCACGGATGAGATCTTGCGTGGAGCCCAGATCGAGGGAGATTATCAGTGGTCTTGTATGTCTTCCATTCCTAATAAATTGCTCCGCACAGTGATTTCTTCAAACCAAGCTGCTTACCTATTGCAGATTCAGTCTTCCCAGCCTGGTGCAAGGTCTACAATTTGTTTCTGGTGTCCTTTGACAGCTCTTTGTCTTGGGCCATAGTGGAGTTTGGAGTGTGACTGTTTGAGGTTGTGGACAGGTGTCTTTTATACTGATACAGTTTCAAACAGGTGCCATTAGTAGAGGTGAACCGATGGGAGGACAGAGGAGCCTCTTAAAGAAGAAGTTACAGTGTCTGTGAGAGTCAGAAATCTTGCTTGTTTTGTAGGTGACAATTCAATATATTATTTTTCACCAATAATTTCAATAAATGTATTAAAAATCCTACAATGTGATTTTCTGGATTTATTTCCCTCATTTTGTCTGTCATAGTTGAAGTGTACCTGAATGAAAATTATAGGCCTCTCTCATCTTTTTAAGTGGGAGAACTTGCACAATTGGTGGCTGACTAAATACTTTTTTGCCCCACTGTATGTGAATTGATTGCCCCTCTATTCTTCAGAGTTCGTTCTGTTAGGTGACCTTAAACTTGGATATGCATAACACCCCGGCATCCTACAATCTAAGCTAAGATGCCCTCAATCTTCACACAAATTATCAAGGAACCGCACCAGGTACACCCTAAATCGGTAAACATGGGCACCTCATAGATATTATCCTGACCAACTTGCCCTCCAAATACACCTCTGCTGTTTTCAATCAGGATCTCAGCGATCACTGCCCTCATTGCCTGCATCCGCGCTGGGTCCGCAGTCAAACGAACCACACCCTCATCACTGTCAAACGCTCCCTAAAACACTTCAGCGAGCAGGCCTTTCTAATTGACCTGGCACGGGTATCCTGGAAGGATATTGACCTCATTCCGTCAGTAGCAGATGCCTGGTTATTCTTTAAAAGTGCTTTCCTCACCATCTTAAATAAGCATACCCCATTTAAAAAAATGGAACCAGGAACAGATATAGCCCTTGGTTCACTCCAAACCTGACTGCCCTTGACCAGCACAAAAACATGCATACTGCATCGAATATCCTCGGCGATATGCAACTTTTCAGGGAAGTTAGGAACCAATATACACAGGCAGCTAGGAAAGCAAAGGCTAGCTTTTTCGAACAGAAATTTGCATCCTGTAGCACAAACTCCAAAAAGTTTTGGGACACTGTAAAGTCCATAGAGATTAAGAGCACCTCTTCCCAGCTGCCCACTGCACTGAGGCTAGGAAACACTGTCACCACCAATAAATCCACTATAACTGAGAATTTCAAAAAGCATTTTTCTACGGCTGGCCATGCTTTCCACCTGGCTACCCCTACCCAGGTCAACAGCCCTGCACCCCCCACAGCAACTTTCCCAAACCTCCACCATTTCTCCTTCACCCAAATCCAGATAGCTGATGTTCTGAAATAGTTGCAAAATCTGGACCCCTACAAATAAGCTGGGCTAGACAATCTGGACCCTCTCTTTCTAAAATTATCCGCCGCAATTGTTGCAACCCTTAGCCTGTTCAACCTCTCTTTTGTATCGTCTGAGATCCCCAAAGATTGGAAAGCTGCCGCGGTCATCCCCCTCTTCAAAGGGGGAGACACTATAGACCCAAACTGTTACAGACCTATATCTATCCTACCCTGCCTTTCTAAGGTCTTCGAAAGCCAAGTTAAGATCACCAACCATTTCGAATCCCACCGTACCTTCTCCCCTATGAAATCTGGTTTCCGAGCTGGTCATGGGTGCTCCTCAGCCACGCTCAAGGTCATAAACGATATCATAACCGCCATCGATAAAAGATAATACTGTGCAGCCGTATTCATCGACCTGGCCAAGTCTTTCGACTCTGTCAATCACCACATTCTTATCGGCAGACTCAAGCCTTGGTTTCTCAAATGAATGCCTCGCCTGGTTCACCAACTACTTCTCAGACAGAGTTCAGTGTGTCAAATCGGAGGGATTGTTGCCACAGGGTTCAATTCTCGGGCCAACTCTTTTCTCTGTATACATCAATGATGTTGCTCTTGCTGCTGGTGATTCTCTGATCCACCTCTACGCAGATGACACCATTCTGTATACTTCTGGCCCTTCTTTGGACACTGTGTTAACTAACCTCCAGACGAGCTTCAATGCCATACAACTCTCCTTCCGTGGCCTCCAACTGCTCTTAAATGCAAGTAAAACTAAATGCATGCTTTTCAACCGATTGCTGCCCGCACCTGCCCGCCCGTCCAGCATCACTACTCTGGACGGTTCTGACTTAGAATATGTGGACAATTACAAATACCTAGGTGTCTGGTTAGACTGTAAACTCTCCTTCCAGACTCACATTTAGCATCTGCAATCCTAAATTAACTCTTGAATCGGCTTCCTATTTTGCAACAAAGCATCCTTCACTCATGCTGCCAAACATACCCTCGTAAAACTGACTATCCTACCGATCCTTGACTTTGGCGATGTCATTTATAAAATAGCCTCCAACACTCTACTCAGCAAATTGGCTCCAGGTCAAATTGGCTCCAGGTCATCTATAAGTCTTTGCTAGGTAAAGCCCCGCCTTATCTCAGCTCACTGGTCACCATAGCAGCACCCACCCGTAGCACGCGCTCCAGCAGGTATATTTCACTGGTTACCCCCAAAGCCTATTCCTCCTTTGGCCGCCTTTCCTTACAGTCTCTGCTGCCAATGACTGAATGAATTGCAAAAATCATTGAAGCTGGAGACTTATATCTCCCTCACTAACTTTAAGCGTCAGCTGTCAGAGCAGCTCACAGATCTGTATTTGAGCTTGTGTCCTCAAAAGTGAGTACACCTCAGCAATTATTAATCAGAATGTGCTGGCTGCTGATCAAATATTTGACTGTTCGGTTAATGGACACGCCTTTAGAACAATGTTTTTGATTTGTTGAGTTGCGGGCTCCCGAGTGGTGCAGTGGTCTAAGGTTCTGCATCTTAGTGCAAGAGGTGTCACCTCAGTTCCTGCTTCAAATCCAGGCTTTATCACATCTGGCCATGATTGGGAGTCCCATAGGGCAGTGCACAATTGGCCCAGGGTAGGCTGTCATTGTAAATAAGTGTTTACTGATGTAATGGGAAAATAAAGACATCTCAAAGAGCTCCATTTAAGAACCCCTCTAGAACCCCTTTAGAACCCTAGAACTCCTCTAGAACAACCCCTGTAGAACCCCCCCCCCCCCCCCTCTATAACCCAGAGGCCTGGGTGCACTCAGTGACACCAAACATGTTCTCCATACCACTGAGCACCTGCCCCCCCCCCCCCACACCACACTGCTATGTTCTATCTTGTTGGGCAACTTAGCTCTTGTGAATGTAGGGTTTTAGCTAAACCTGTGGGTATTTGTACAGTATTTCCTGTTATGAATGGAGCATACTGTATTTATGTATGTATGGAGCATACTGTATTTATGTATATGTATGGAGATACTGTTTATGTATATGTATGGAGCATACTGTATTTATGTATGTATGGAGCATACTGTATTTATGTATATGTATGGAGGCATACTGTATTTATGTATATGTATGGAGCATACTGTATTTATGTATGTATGGAGCATACTGTATTTATGTATATTTATGGAGCATACTGTATTTATGTATATGTATGGAGCATACTGTATTTATTATATGTATGGAGCATACTCTATTTTGTATGTATGGAGCATACTGTATTTATGTATGTATGGAGCATACTGTATTTATGTGTATGTATGGAGCATACTGTATTTATGTGTATGTATGGAGCATACTGTATTTATTGTTTTATTCACGTGTTCCAATATTGGTGACAAATCATGCAATAGATTGTAATGGACAAAAATTATGTGTGTGTAAAATACTTTTGGAAAGTTGTACTGATTACGATGAGTTAATGCTAAGCTAAATGACAGCTATGTGTGGACCATGTTTTTGACCTCATACAACGCATGCTGGTTGTCACGTAACGTCTGTCAGGCCAAAGATGTTACACAAAAAGGAGGTGAAGGGATGGTTCACTCGACTGACTCAGATTGTAACTCAGGGTTGCCAGCATAGACCACCTTTCCAGGGATTTTATTTTTATTTGGCGTATGACTTCTCCTGTATTTGCCCCATTTATTGATTTAATAAACCATGGTTAGTAATATTTCCTGTGTCATATCCCCCCACGATACCTTCCCCCAATTCTACCCCCCATGGACTTGAAATCTCCCAAATACAGTGGGGCAAAAAAGAATTTAGTCAGACCACCAATTGTGCAAGTTCTCCACTTAAAAAGATGAGGCCTGTAATTTTCATCATAAGGTACACTTCAACTATGACAACAAAATGAGAAAAAAAATCCAGAAAATCACATTGTAGGATTTTTTATGAATTTTATTTGCAAATATATGGTGCAAAAATAAGTATTTGGTCAATAACAAAAGTTTCTCAATACTTTGTTATATACCCTTTGTTGGCAATGACAGAGGTCAAACGTTTTCTGTAAGTCTTCACAAGGTTTTCACACACTGTTGCTGGTATTTTGGCCCATTCCTCCATGCAGATCTCCTCTAGAGCAGTGATGTTTTTGGGGCGTTGCTGGGCAACACAGACTTTCAACTCCCTCCAAAGATTTTCTATGGGGTTGAGATCTGGAGACTGGCTAGGCCACTCCAGGACTTGAAATGCTTCTCGAAGCCACTCCTTCGTTTCCCGGGCGGTGTGTATTGGGATTCATTGTCATGCGAAAGACCCCAGCCACGTTTCATCTTCAATGCCCTTGCTGATGGTAGGCTTTGTTACTTTGGTCCAGCTCTCTGCAGGTCATTCACTAGGTCCCCCGTGTGGTTCTGGGATTTTGCCTCACCGTTCTTGTGATCATTTTGACCCACGGGGTGAGATCTTGCGTGGGAGCCCCAGATCGAGGGAGATTATCAGTGGTTTGTATTGCTTCCATTTCCTTAATAATTGGCTCCCACAGTTTGATTTCTTCAAACCAAGCTGCTTACCTATTGCAGATTCAGTCTTCCCAGCCTGGTGCAGGTCTACAATTAGTGTTTCTGGTTGTCCTTTGACAGCTCTTTTGGCTTGGCCATAGTGGAGTTTGGAGTGTGACTGTTTGGAGGTTGTGGACAGGTGTCTTTTATACTGATAACAAGTTAAAACAAGTGCCATTAATACAGGTAACGAGTGGAGGACAGAGGAGCCTCTTAAAGAAGAAGTTACAGGTCTGTGAGAGCCAGAAATCTTGCTTGTTTGTAGGTGACCAAATACCTTATTTTCCACCATAAATTTGCAAATAAATTCATTAAACAATCCTACAATGTGATTTTCTGGATTTTTTCCCCCTAATTTTGTCTGTCATAGTTGAAGTGTACCTATGATGAAAATTACAGGCCTCTCTCATCTTTTTAAGTGGGAGAACTTGCACAATTGGTGGCTGACTAAATACTTTTTTGCCCCACTGTATTTTAAATGATCCCCCTGTCAATGAGCAAGGCAGAGACAAAAAGCCTGATATGGACAGTGGTGGTGCAGAGATGGCAGGAGCAGTGGAATTGATATACTAAGGGCAGGCATTTATTTAAAGTACAGAGGAAAGTCGGGGAGGGGAGGACGGCAGGAAGGGACAGAATAGAGGAGGCTATTTTTACAAGATTAAGAGTGGGACACAGCTAATTGAATACGATTTTAAATGTGATAGGAAGCATCCAACAGGAAAGTGTGATTATTGCCAGGAGACCGAGACCGTGGAGCATGTATTGCTACAGTGTGGGCAGTATTAGATGGAAAGAGAGAGACTGAGATCTAGTATGAGGGAGAAGGGGATACAGGAAATTAGTTTTAAGAGTATATTGAGTAGAACGTCATCAGATATAGACACACCAAAGACGGCATTAATGATAAGTAATAAAATAACGATGGCACTTCTATTTCACACCATAGCCTGCTGAATTTGCCAGATAACTATTCTTTCATTTAGATTTTGGCACAAATTACGATGTGGCTCTGACTCGCCCATGGTTTGACGTTTCAGCATTGTCTCAGCGAACAGTTCGGCGTTTGACTAGCCAAGTGCAACATGAACTCGCAGTTACAAGCCTGCTGAAGTTAACGGCGGACAGACTATCAATATCCACTGTCTAAGTACAGACGAAGCATGACCTGGAATGTGAAGCTAACTGAAGCTGGCTAGCTTTATAAAAGCTTGAGTAGATATAGCTTGCTTCTTAGTATACCACTCTGCTCACCAAACAAGGGCCGTGAAAAACAGGTATGAAGTATCTGACATTGCCACAGTGCCAATACAAATGCAAATACCATTCACAACACGGCCGGTCATGTGGCCCTCAGCCTGAAAGAGAGCGGAGACAGACACTGGAACTCTCTGTGCTTTCCAGGGCCAGGTATCAAAAGCCATTTTAAAGAGCTATGCATACACCCCAACACGAACCAACTAAGGCAGAGGAAAGTGGTTTTTACAACAAATAAAGACTTAATTCCAGGCTTGCCGACTGACTTCCTGGCGGCTATTTGGGCAACACAGTGTCTTCATGAGATCATTAAAAGCCAAAGTTAGACAGAGCGTATGCATGTTATGAGCACATGACATCTCCCGCTGGGGGAGAGTGCTGTTATGTATTCAACCTCTAGTTCTCTTCCTTCAATCTCCTTCACTCAATTCAATTCAAGGGGCTTTATTGGCATGGGAAACATATGTTGACATTGCCAATGCAAGTGAAGTAGAGCATAAACAAAAGTGAAATAAACAATAAAAATAAACAGCAAACATTACACTCCGCAGAAGTTCCAAAAGTCATAATGTCCTATTATGTATAAATCAAATCAAGTTTATTTTATATAGCCCTTCGTACATCAGCTAATATCTCGAAGTGCTGTACAGAACCGCCAGCCAAAACCCAAACAGCAAGCAATGCAGGTGTAGAAGCACGGTGGCTAGGAAAAACTCCCTAGAAAGGCCAAAACCTAGGAAGAAACCTAGAGAGGAACCAGGCTATGAGGGGTGGCCAGTCCTCTCTGGCTGTGCCGGTGGAGATTATAACAGAACATGGCCAAGATGTTCAAAATGTTCATAAGTGACAAGCATGGTCAATAATAATCAGGAATAAATGTCGTTGGCTTTTCTAGCCGATCATTAAGAGTTGAAAGCAGCAGGTCTGGGACAGGTAGGGGTCCATAACCGCAGGCAGAACAGTTGAAACTGGAACAGCAGCAAGGCCAGGTGGACTGGGGCCAGCAAGGAGTCATCATGCCGGTAGTCCTGACGTATGGTCCTAGGGCTCGGTTCTCCGAGAGAGAAAGAAAAGAGAGAAGGAGAGATTAGAGAGAGCATACTTAAATTCACACAGGACACTGGATAAGACAGGAGAGGTACTCCAGATATAATCAACTGACCCTAGCCCCCGACACATAAACTACTGCAGCATAAATACTGGAGGCTGAGACAGGAGGGTCAGGAGACACTGTGGCCCCATCCGATGATACCCCCGGACAGGGCCAAACAGGAAGGATATAACCCCACCCACTTTGCCAAAGCACAGCCCTCGCACCATAGAGGGATATCTTCAACCACCAACTTACAATCCTGAGACCGAGTATAGCCCACAAAGATCTCCACCACAGCACAAACCAAGGGGGGGCGCCAACCCAGACAGGAAGATCACGTCAGTAACTCAACCCACTCAAGTGACGCACCCCTCCTAGGGACGGATGAAAGAGCACCAGTAAGCCAGTGACTCAGCCCTGTATAGGGTATATATATACGGTGTTGTAACGATGTGCAAATGCTTAAAGTACAAATGGGAAAAAATAAACATAATATGGTTGTATTTACAATTGTGTTTGTTCTTCACTGGTTCCTTTTCTTGTGGCAACGGTCACAAATATTGCTGCTGTGATGGCACACTGTGGTATTTCACCCAGTAGATATGGAGTTTTCAAAATTGTTGTTTGTTTTCGAAATCTGAGGAAATATGTGTCTCTAATATGGTCATACATTTGGCAGGTTAAGGAGTGCAGCTCAGTTTCCACCTAATTTTGTGCAGTGTGCACATAGCCGTCTTCTCTGAGAGCCAGGTCTGCCTACGCGGCCTTTTTCAATAGCAAGGCTATGCTCACTGAGTTTGTACATAGTCAAAGCTTTCTTAAGTTTGGGTCAGTCATAGGTGGTCAGGTATTCTGCCACTGTGTACTCTCTGTTTAGGCCAACTAGCATTCTAGTTTGCTCAGTTTTTTGTTGAATACTTTCCAATGTGTCAAGAAATTATCGTTTTGTTTTCTCATGATTTGGTTGGGGTCTATTGTGCTGCTGTACTGGGGTCTGTAGTGGTTGTTTTGTGTTTTGTGAACAGAGCCCCAGAAACACGCTTGCTTAGGGACTCTTCTCCAGGTTCATCTCTCTGTAGGTGATGGCTTTGTTATGGAAGGTTTGGAATCCTTTCTTTTAGGTGGTATAGAATTTAACGGCTCTTTTTCTGGATTTTGATAATACAGCAGTATCGGCCTAATTCTGCTCTGCGTGCATTATTTGGTGTTTTTACGTTGTACATGGAGGTATTTTTTGCAGAATTCTGCATGCAGAGTCCTCAATTTGGTGTTCGTTCCATTTTTCTGTGATTCGTGGTTGGTGAGCGGACCCCAGACCTCACAGCCATAGAGGCAATGGTTCTATAACTGATTCAAGTAATTTTAGCCAGATCCTAATTGGTGTGTTCCTTTTGATCTCTCTCTCTCTCTCTCTCTCTCTCCTCTCTCTCTCTCTCTCTCTCTTCTTCTCTCTCTCTCTCTCTCTCTCTCTCTCTCTCTCTCTTCTCTCTCTCTCTCTCTCTCTCTCTCTCTCTCTCTCTGCTCTCCTCAATTCCTCCTGCCTTTCTTGGCTTTCTTTTTGGATAATGAGAAAATAGAGGGAGAGAGACATGGATGAAGAAGAAGGAGTTAACAAGTTCGTTGGAGAGAGAGAGAGAAATTGTCTCTCATTCTTATTCTTTCCATATCTTTAGACTATCACATTTCTCACAACACACACACACACACACACATTTCTGTCTCATACAAATGTATATGTCTGCTCAATTCTTATGTGAATAATAGAAATGGAAAGAGATGGGTAGCAAGGAGAGAATGTGCATGTGAGAAAGACTGCAGAGGTCCTCTAGGCCATATCATATGACTGTGGAGAGGGAGGGAGGCGTGGTGAGGCGGGCGTGTTTGTCTCAGCCAATCACAAGACTCCTCCTGTCTCTGGTTAGCTGTGAGCCTAGGGCGGGGCAGGTAGGCAGGCCCATGTGTTCCATTGTGACTTCCTCTGGGAAGATAGTGTTCCCGACCAGCTGGCTGGTTGGCTGTTTCTACATGTCTCAAACCTTTGACTCCCATTCATCTAGCTGTCCTTACACTTTATGTAATGATTATGCGGCCCCCCTGAACTCCTGGCTTATGTTTACAGTGACTCTAGCTGCTGAGTGTGCTGTTGTGGAGTGTTGGTGAACTAAATGACCTGTTAACTATCATAGGGAGAGGTCTCATTGCTGATCCGAAGTGTTCCATGATGTGTGTGGATCATGAGGCCTTCAGCTCCAGTATGTTAAACTCATAACTGGTACATATAATGGATAGGAAAAATACTTTTTTTTTCAAATGAACTCATCTTGCAGGTATAGAACAAATGTTATTGTTAAGTGCACTGCAGTGCTAACCTATACATCTGTGCACAGCATTTGTTTGATTCATTTAACCTGTATTCTGCCAGTCAAGTTATTGAGCACAAACTCTCCTCTACCATAACAACCTGGAAGTTATCTTCAGTGATTACTTATGCCACTGATGTCATGCAGGATGAGGGTGATGTAATCCATTACACAGGCAGATGCAGTTCCTGGGGATATATATCTCTCTGGGAGTGGAGGCTCCAGGCCTCGCCAGTGAACAGGACCCAGCTGAGAGCCTACAGGCTGGAATGAATGTTCTGCTTGTGTCTCTGACCCCCCTGACTGCTATGTATGCTGAGAATGTCAAACTGCCTCTGCAGATCAGACACGGCCTGACCTTCACTGCAACCCTACGTGAGCGAGCGAGAGGAGGTCCGGTGGACAGAATAGAGGGGAGAAGAGGGTGCGAGACGGACAGAGTGGTAATAAGAGGGATTTAATAAGTGAGAAAGGAGAGATAGAGAGTGGGTGAGAGAATGTGTGATATTTGATTTCCTTATCAAATTTTTATTGCCAGAGGAAAGAGTTTATCTTGGCGTGAGATTTTGAGAGAGGAAAAGGTTGAAGGGGAGTTGTTAAGAGAGATTTAATTTCATCAGATTTATCGCCAGTGTAAAGAGTGTATCTCATTGTGAGGTATGCATCATTATGTGCATAATTATGCAGAGAAGTAAAAAACTCTGAGGGTTGTAGACGTTTTGTGGAATAATGGAAAACTCCAAGATGTTATTGTTCTTTGAAATTAACAACATTACCCTTTGGGGAGATGGCATGTTATTTTCACAAAAATTATGTTTAAGAGTTTTTCAGGGGAGGGCTGCAAGTGCCAACCCACTAAATACATGACATTATGTTTGGCAACTAGTCTAAGAATATTTTACCCACTGGTACATTTACAAAACATTCTCTGTCATCACGTTTCTCCTCATCAAGCTAAAGTTGGGGAAACAAAATGGGTTGTAGGAGGGAGGATAACATAAGTGTTTTAAAATGTGGACATGTGTGGTGAGGAAAACAGCTTCCTTTTGCATGCAGGCATTGTCATGCTGAAACAGGAAAGGGCCTTCCCCAAACTGTTGCCACGAAGTTGGAAGCACAGAATCGTCTAGAACATCATTGTATGCTGTAGCGTCAAGATTTCTCCTCACTGAAACTAAGGGGCTTAGCCCGAACCATGAAAAACATCCCCAGACCATTATTCCTCCTCCACCAAACTTTACAGTTGGCACTATGCATTGGGGCAGGTAGCGTTCTCCTGGCATCCACCAAACCCAGATGCGTCCATCGGACTGCCAGATGGTGAAGCGTGATTCATCACTCCAGAGAACGCATTTCCACTGCTCCAGAGTCCAATGGCGGCAAGCTTTACTCCACTCCAGCCGACGCTTGGCATTGCACATGGGGATCTTAGGCTTGTGCGCGGCTGCTAGGCCATGGAAACACATTTCATGACGCTCCCGACAAACAGTTGCTTCCAGAGGCAGCTCGGAACTCGGTAGTGAGTGCAGCAACCGAGGAAAGACGTTTTACATGCACTACGCGCTTCAGCACACAGCGGTCCCGTTCTGTGAACTTCTGTGACCTTACAGTTCGTGATTGAGCCGTTGTTGCTCCTAGACGTTTCCACTTCACAATAACAGCACTTACAGTTGACCGGGGCAACTCTAGCAGAGCAGAAATTTCACGAACTGACTTGTTGGAAAAGTGGCATCCTATGACCGTGCCACGGTGAAAGTCACTGAGCTCTTCAGTAAGGCCATTCTACTGCCAATGTTTGTCTATGGAGATTGCATGGTTGTGTGGCCGGTTTTATACACCTGTCAGCAACGGGTGTGGCTGAAATACCCGAATCCACAAGTTTGAAAGAGTGTCCACATACTTTTTATATACAGTGCATTCGGAAAGTATTCAGACCCCATGACTTTTTCCACATTATGTTACGTTAAAGCCTTATTCTAAAATGTATCAAATAAAAAAAATCAATCTACGCACAATACCCCATCATTTTTTATTTACAATTTTTATTTATTCCACCTTTATTTAAGCAGGTAGGCCAGTTGAGAACAAGTTCTCATTTACAACTGTGACCTGGCCAAGATAAAGCAAAGCAGTGTGACAAAAAACAACAACACAGAGTTACACGTGGGATAAACAAAAGTACATTCAATAACACAATAGAAAAATCTATATACAGTGTGTGCAAATGGCGTAAGGGGGCAAGGTAATAAACAGGGCATAGTAGCGAAGTAATTACAATTCAGCAAAATAACACTGGAGTGTTAGATGTGCAGATGATGATGTGCAAGTAGAAAAACTGGTGTGCAAAAGAGCAAAAATTAATAAATAAAAACAATATCGGGATGAGGTAGGTAGTTGGATGGGCTATTTACAGATGGGCTGTGTACAGCTGCAGCAATCGGTAAGCTGCTCAGATAGCTGATGTTTAAAGTTAATGAGGGAGATATAAGTCTCCAACTTCAGCAATTTTTGCAATTTGTTCCAGTCATTGGCAGCAGAGAACTGGAAGGAAAGGCAGCCAAAGGAGGTGATTGACAGAGTCGAAAGCCTTGGCCAGGTCGATGAAGACAGCTGCACAGTACTGTCTTTTATCGATGGCGGTTATGATATCGTTAGTGGCTGAGTATGATATCGTCGTGGCTGAGGTGCACCTGTGACCAGTTCAGAAACCGTATTGCACAGCGGAGAAGGTACGGTGACAAATTGAAAACAGGTTTTAATTTCTTTTTGTAAGTGTTTTACCTTTTTACATAAGTATTCAGACCCTTGGGCTATGAGACTCGAAATTGAGCTCAGGTGCATCCTGTTGCCGTTGATCATCCTTGATGTTTCTACAACTTAACTGGAGTCCACCTGTGGTAAATTCAATTGATTGGACATTATGTTGAAAGGCACACACCCGTCTATATAAGGTCCCACCATTGACAGTGCATGTCAGAGCAAAAGCCAAGCTATGAGGTCAAAGGAATTGTCCGTAGAGCTCCGAGACACAATTGTGTTGAGGCACAGATCTGGGGAAGAATACCAAAAAATGTCTGCAGCATTGAAGGTCCCCAAGAACACAGTGGCCTCCATCATTCTTAAATGGAAGGAGTGTGGAAACACCAATTCTCTTCCTAGAGCTGTCCGCCCGGCTAAACTCAGCAATCGGAGGAGAAGGTCCTGTGTCAGGGAGGTGACCAAGAACCCGATGGTAACTCTGACAGAGCTCCAGAGTTCCTCTGTGGAGATTGGAGAACCTTCCAGAAGGACAACCATCTCTGCAACACTCCACCAATCAGGTATTTATGGTTGAGTGTTCAAGACGGAAGCCCCTCCTCAGTTAAAGGACCATGACAGCCCACTTGGAGTTTGCCAAAAGGCACCTAAAAGACTCTCAGGCCATGAGAAACAAGATTTTCTGGTCTGATGAAACCAAGATTGAACTCTTTGGCCTGAATACCAAGCGTCACGTCTGGAGGAAACCTGGCACTATCCCTACGGTGAAGCATGATGGTGGCAGCATCATGCTGTGGGGATGTTTTTCAGCGGCGGGGACTGGGAGACTAGTCAGGATCGAGGGAAAGATGAACATAGTAAAGTACAGAGAGATCCTTGATGAAAACCTGCTCCAAAGCTCAGACTGGGACAAAATATCACCTTCCAACAGGACAACGACCGACTCTAAGCGCACAGCCAAGACAATGCAGGAGTGGCTTCCGGACAAGTCTTTGAATGTCTTTGAGTGGCCCAGCCAGAGCCCGGACTTGAACCCAATCAAACATCTCTGGAGAGACCTGAAAATAGCTGTACAGCGACGCTCTCCATCCAATCTGACAGAGTTTGAGAGGATCTGCAGAGAAGAATGGGAGAAACTCCCCAAATACAGGTGTGCCAAGCTTGTAGCGTCATACCCAAGAAGACTTGAGGCTGCAATCGCTGCCAGATGTTTCAAAGGTTGTCCCTAGATGATGATCACTACTGTATCTAACCTGAGGGGAAACCTCCAACTGTAAATATACGTATCATCTAGTTCAGATAAGTCTCCCCTGAGACCATGCATAGGGAAGTGTCCAACTGCTGCTAGATGACAATGGCTCGTGTCACGTTCTGACCATAGTTCTTGTGTGTTGTGCTTGTTTTAGTGTTGGTCAGCTGGGTGGGCATTCTATGTTGTGTGTCTAGTTTGTCTGTTTCTATGTTTGGCCTAATATGGTTCTCAATCAGAGGCAGATGTTTTGTGTTGTCTCTGATTGGGAATCATATATAGGTGGCTTGTTTTGTGTTGGGGATTGTGGGTGGTTGTTTCCTGTCTCTGTGTTTTCTCTGCACCAGATAGGGCTGTATCGGTTTGCCACATTTGTTATTTTGTATCGTTGTAAGTGTTCACAGTTTTCGTCTTGTTGATTAAATCATGTTGAACACGGAATACGCTGCGTCTTGGTCCGATCCCTGCTACACCTCCTCTTCAGACGAAGAGGAGGAAGGCTGCCATTACAGCTCGTGTGCTTTTGTTGTCTCACAGAGGGCATCATTTTCGTAGTTTAATCTAAAACTCATTGTAAACTGGCAGCATATTTAATTGGTAATTTTCTTCAACAATGTGCGTTATGAAAAGGTGACTATCTACACAATTATTGGCACCCTTGATAAAGATGAGCAAAAAATTGTTTTCATCTGACAATAGCACCGGTTCCAATCCAAGTGCCAAACTCAAGGCGTTGCTGGATGACATGAAAATACATCTCTTTGTCCACGCATACCAGTGGTGGGTTTGGCTTCGAAGGAACGATGTATAAACAGAAAGTGTATATACAGAACAGAAAAGAACCCCATACCTACGGTAAAATATGGTGGTGGATCTTCAATGGGGATATTTTGCCTCTACTTGTCCTGGGGCCATTGTTTAGGTCGACAGCATTGTGAACTTTACCCAGTACCGGGACACTTTAGCCAAAAATCTGGTTGCCTCTGCCAGGAGGCTGAAACCTGGCCACAAGTGAATCTTCCAGGAAGATAATAACCCCAAGCACACATGAAAAGCCACAAAGGAATGGTTCATTGACCACAAAATCAACATTTTGCCATCTCAGTCTCTGTGGTTTGAATTGAAGAGGGCAGTTCATGAGCTCAAACGAAGGATATCAAGGATCTGGAAATATTCTGTATGGAGGAATGGTCTAAGATCCCTCCCAATGTGTTCTTCAATCTCAAAACGTTTAAAAGAAAGGCTCAGTGATATTATCCTAGCAAGGGGAGGGTTCTGGAGTATTGAAAAGAGGGAAGCCCATAATTTTGAACCCTATCTTCAACGTGGTTTCAGAGCATTTAACATTTTTCTGTACATACACTCCATTTAGTATCATACTGTATGTTACGTTTGGTATGGTTACGTAAGACAGATGGTTACGTACAGGATGGTTGGATGGGTGGCCGTACAATGCAAACGTCTAGGGTGCGGGTTCAGTTTTCATCACTGACAACTTTAGCATTTTAGCAACTTTTCAACTACTTACTGCTTTTTAGCTACTGTCCAACTACTTAGCATGTTAGCCTTCCCTTTCTCTAACCATAACCCTTTTAGCTAACCCTTCACATAACCCTTTAACCTAACTCCTAAACTTAAACCTAACCTTAACCCTTAACCCTAACACCTAGCCTAGCTAACGTTAGCCACCTAGCCACCTAGCAAGAATTTGTAACATATCATACGTTTTGCAAATTCTTAACATTTTGTATGTTTTACAAATTCATAACATATAATACGAATTGTAATTTGTAACATATACAAAATGGGTGATGAACATCAACAAATGAATACATGCCATATGAAATGTAACATATCATACTGAATGGAGAGTCTCGGATTTACTTATAGAATAGTATGAAATGCCCTGAGACCAGGTTGCAATTATTATTTATTTTTATTACAAATAAACCCATTACTTTTTAAACAAAATCTTTCTCTGGGGGATTGTATTAGTATGAAATAGTAGAATTTTCATACAATATAGCTCAGTATTTGTATTTATTTTACACAGTCTTTTTTGCACATCTTTATGAAGGGTGCCAATCATTTTGTTCCTGACTGTATGTATTGCTCAGTTTACTAAACTCTTCTTAAATATTTGCCTCCTCATAATGCACATTGTTGGAGAAAAGTTTCAAATTAAATCACATTGTGAGATTATAATGAGATGTACTGTACTTTTTTTGCACTTTGCACAATGCTTTGGGTCTGCATTTCGCCCTGTTTGTTTACTACCACCGCATTCCTTCATAACTCTAACCCTGACTTTGACGTTGCAGTTTAAGTTACTAATAGGCCTCTTCTTCTGTGTTATTGATTTGGATATGTTTTGTAAATATTGTCTTGTATGGATGCCTTACTGTTCTCTTCCACTTCAGAGTCAGTGGTCAGTTAGGCTGGGGCAGAAACAGACGGGGAGGAGTGAGGGGTGAGGGAGTCGGGTTACAGAGTGTAAATGTGTCAATTCAGGAGGCCTCTGGTGCTGTTCACATCGGACTAAAGAAGATCAGACGGGGTTTAAGGGTGTACCTTACATCTCTGTGCTAGGAGAATAACAGGGTAATGTGGGAATGGACTGCGGGACAGCCCCCGGCACCCGCCAAGCCAGATAGAGATTACTAGCCCTGGCTGCTGCCTGCATCCAACCAACATGGTCGTTTTTTTTTTACTTACATAAATTAATTTGCATAGAATGTATGGTATTCATAAATTACCTAAATTTGATCAATATCGAGTTCAATTAAACATCATCAAATGTATAATTTATATGTAATAATATCAAGTTTAACAATAACATAAAATAACAAAGTTCCATGACGTTTATGGGTTAGCAGCATGAGTAAAGAGTAGAGTAGAGTATTACTTAATTCATCTCAATTTGGGTGTCACGCCCTGACCTTAGAGATCCTTTTTATGTCTCTATTTTGGTTTGGTCAGGGTGTGAGTTGGGGTGGGCATTCTATGTTTTGTGTTTCTATGATTTTCTATTTCTATGTTTTGGCCGGGTATGGTTCTCAATCAGGGACAGCTGTCTATCGTTGTCTCTGATTGAGAACCATACTTAGGTAGCCTTTTTTCCCACCTGTGTTTGTGGGAAGTTGACTTTGTTTAGGGCACATAGCCTTTGAGCTTCACGGTTTTGTAGTGTTTTGTTTGGCGTCATTTTGAGTTAATAAAGAAAATGTACGCTCAACACGCTGCACCTTGGTCCTCATCTTTCAACAGCCGTAACATTGGGAAATTGTTTTATCACAGCACGCATCATCAATGACTTACAATGACAGGACACATAACAACGACAAACACATGATAACAAAACAATGCACATTAAGACACGAAGGCACATGCAGCACAGCTGCTCATGTGCTGCATTAGAGTGCTGTGGAGTGGGTCTGTCATTGTCCATGATCATGTGTGTTTTTACTTGCAGCCTTTTTATGACAATGTCCTGAGTTGAATCCAGGGTGCAGCCAATTGTAGCACTGTCTTTGTTAATGACCTTGTCAAGCTTGTTTAAGTCTTCCTTAGCTAAGTTCCCTTCCCGGCACACAATGGCATAGGTCACTACACTTGCCACGACACTGCCATAGAACATACGAAGCATTTTGTCACACATATTAAAAGATCTAAGCTTCCTAAAAAAGTCCACTCTGGATTTTTTTTGTTTTTGTAGACACCCTGCATCCTACTGCTGGCATGCCTCTAAAGCTAAACAGGGTTGGTCCTGGTCAGTCCCTGGATGGGAGACCAGATGCTGCTGGAAATGGTGTTGGAGGGCCAGTAGGAGGCACTCTTTCCTCTGGTCCCAAAAAATATCTGAATGCCCCAGGGCAGTGATTGGGGACATTGCTGTCTTTTGGATGGGACGTTAATGTCACGCCCTGATCTGTTCCACCTGTCCTTGTGATTGTCTCCACCCCCTCCAGGTGTCGCTTATTTTCCCCAGTGTATTTATCCCTGTGTTTCCTGTCTCTCTGTGCCAGTTTGTCTTGTATGTTTCGAGGTCAACCAGCATTTTTCCCTTTCTCCTGCTTTTTGCATTCTCCTTTTTCTAGTCTGGTTTTGACCCTTGCCTGTTTCTGGACTTTGTACCCTCCTGCCTGACCATTCTGCCTGCCTTGACCACGAGCCTGTCTGACATTCTGTACCTCCTGGACTCTGATCTGGTTTGGACCTTTTGCCTGTCCACGACCATTCTCTTGCCTACCCCTTTGGATTAATAAACATTGTAAGACTCCAACAATCTGCCTCCTGTGTCTGCATTTGGGTCTCGCTTTGTGCCTTGATAGTTAAACAGGTTTCATAAAGTTCCATTACGTTTATGGGCTAGCAGCATGAGTAGAGAGCAGAGTAGAGTATTACTTTATGAATCCCAATTTGGGAAATTGTTTTATCACAGCATGAATCATCAATGACTTACAATAACGGGACACGTAACAACGACCAACACATGATAACAAACAATGCACATTAAGACACGAAGGCACATGCACCGTAGTAATAGTCGGATTCAAGTGCTGTTTTCTATCCTACACTGGGTGAAAACAGGCAACAACATTTTCCAATAGAAAGACCTCATAAAACAGTTAATCAATTACACATTAAAGAGCCTCCTGGCTGAGGGTAAAAATGACCGTCTAAACCTCTCTGTGGAACATCTGGGTAGAATGAACCTGCTACTGAAGCTGCTCCTATGTTGCATTAAGAGTGCTGTGGAGTGGGTCTGTAACCGTACTCATTGATGGACAACAATATTCAACGCTTGTCACTGATTTTCAAGCAGAGTTAGGTCACTAATTATTTGTAATTATTCTGCTGAAAAAAGAAAACTAAATTGCAGGTTTAGGTTTTCAGAAGACTATGGCAGATTTTCCTCTAACTTTTTACCTGTCCTTTGCTCTATTCCTATTAACTTTGATCCTAACAAACTCCCCAGCTCCTGCCAATAACAGGCATAACCAGAACATGATGCTGACACCACAATACTCATCTTATTCAAAATGATTCACACCTGTAATGGCTGCCAATAGTGGTTCCACCAAATATGAACTATGACAGGGCTGCTGAAAAATGTGTGGCATTTGCCCAGCACTTTTCAGTCAGGTGTGGCAGCGCCACACCACCTCTGACTTAGTTAAATAAAATATATCAACACAAAGGGTTAAAAAGAGGGCAAAGTCCATTTTCTTGATGTTGCGATTTGCCTCATGTTTTGTCAACTTGCGCACAATTTCTCTGTCCTTCACAAAGGAGTGCTACTGCAGGCTCTGTGGATGTCTTGACCAATCAGATTCACGGAAATCTCAGGTCGCGCACAAAGCTGAAGGCACGATATCCACTTTCGTCCGGTATTTACTTAGCAAGCGTGATAACATTTCACTCCAGACACAAACAAAAGCTCTTACTTGCAGTGCCTTCAGAAACTATTCACAGCCCTTGACTTTTTCCACATTTTGTTGTGTTACAAAGTGCGATTAAAATGAATTTAATTGTCATTTTTTTGGTCAACGATCTACACAAAATACTCTAATGTCAAAGTGGAAGAAAAATGTAAACATTTGAAAAGAAATGAAAAAATAAAAACACTAATATATCTTGATTAGATAAGTATTCAACCACCTGAGTCAATACATGTTAGAACCACCTTTGGCAGCGATTACAGCTGTGAGTCTTTCTGGGTAAGTCTCTACACCTGTGTCTCGACACCTGGATTGTGCAACATTTGCCCATCCACTTTGACATTATGGGGTATTGTGTGTATATCAGTGACAAAAAACATCTCAATTTTATCCTTTTTAAAGTCAGGCTGTAACACAACAAAATGTGGAAAAAGCCAAGGGGTGTGCATACTTTTCGAAGGCACTGTAAATGTAGCAGCCTGTACACCTACAAATGATCAATCTGACACCCCTGCAAACAATAATGAATCCTTAGGACATCACAAAACGGTCACCTAAAGTCATTGTGTCATGGTCCCCTGGAGGTTTTTTGTCGAGTTCACGGTTTGTCCTGGGGAAGTCACCTGATGGTCGCAAAGAAACGTCCCCTCCTCCCCCTAAAAACAGCATTTTACCCAGGGCATATACCCACCTAGTTTCATTACACATTACCCCTTGTCCCTGATTGGTTAACCACTGATCCAGTCACAGCTCTTCATCTTTGGCAATGCTAGGGACACCCACAAACAGTGCTTTTACCATATAGTGTTTTCACATTACAAACAGTATGTGACTAATTATTACTTAACATATGCTGGAATTGGAACTCACAACCTTTTGATTCACAGCATTCCAACCTTTCTGCTACGCCGCCAAGTCTGTACCAATGACTGATTTTTACCTGTAGGCGAATTTCTACACTTTGCACTTCAAAGTAAACCTCAGCTCTGTTAAACATGCACTGAAGAAAAACTATTATATGTATTATAGTGATTCAGGAGTAGCATTAAAACAGAAAAATATGCCCCGGCAACATTAGACAACTAGAAAACGCACTCAAACTGCTTAAATAAGTCAATGAAATCAATGAGAGAATCGTCAGATTAACTAATAACTAAAATAGGAGGGCAGTTTGCGCTCTTTTGCTAAGTGCATGGATGTATTATAGGTAATGAATGTGACACACACTTCTACAGACTTTGTGGCCCAGCAGAAAGATCAGCATACCCCCCCAAATCCTGAGGTTGTGAGTTCAAATCCCTGGTGGGGGTCATATTGAGAAGTCACTACTAGGTGAACATATCAAAAGTGATCACGTTGTTAAAGACTATGGAAACCCTAACATACTTGTCCTTTTTGCCATCACATGGCAAAAACCTCCAAGGGACCATGACACAACATCACAAGAACGTTCAGGGGACCATGACACAACGTCCCAAGAAGGTCCTAAAAATGGGACAAAACAGGTACTGTAAAAAGGTCACCCAGAGAACATTACCTTGGGACGATCATGTGACGTCCTAAGGACTAGTAAAATGAAAGTCCTGAGAACGTCATAAAAAGGTCCTGACATGGTCCTCAATGATGTCCTGGGAACGTACAGGGAACTAGACAAAGGTCACCCAGAGAACGTTCCCTTGGGACCATAATGCAACTTTCTTATTCAGTGGAATAACATCGGGCCAAAACCCTTAAGGGACATAATGGGAACGTCACCGAATGTCCTCAGGTCATCCTGTTTGCTGGGATGCTGTAGTGCATGGAAACGAGACAACTTTTTGGACTGATAAACTGTAAGCTACTTACAACAGCGGCTGCATAATCTAGCCTACTATGCGCCCTGTCCCTCTGGTCGGGGTAAACAAAGCGGTAACATTGGGAATTTATAGCCCATTTGTTTTGTGAGAAAATGTGAATGGGATAAAATGTGGTTTATATTCAAATTTGGGCTAACTAGGTTACCTAGACTTTTTCAATCCAGAATTATTAACTGGAATGAATCAATAAGCACAATAGCTGACATAGACTGAGTACATTTTTGATTAGGCCTAAAGTTGCATAGGGCATAAAGCAAGCTCAGCCCGTGAGTTGTATTGTCTAATCATGTTGCTTTCTCTGTGTATAGGAAACCCTCCTAGGCCTTCTTTAACATATAATTCATACGATCAAGTACAAGTTTGCTGCAGTTTGACATGGTTTTCCTCCGGGAGTTTTAAAAAAACCATGTGGCCTGATTAGAAAAACTCTGGTCCCATAGCCCATATTAAAAGTTTTTACAACAGATGAATCATGTCATACCGTATAAGGTCTGTAGTTTTACCTGGTTAGGTTACCAGAACCACTCTGGGATCTGTGGTACCACTTCTGAACTATGGGGTTTGAAGACATACAGTAAGCAATCAAGACATCTTTGTTTTTAAATGTTTTATTAATTTGGAAATGTTCTATGATTTTTTTTTCACTTTAGAAATGTAGAGTAGGTTGTGTACATCGGTAGGAAAAAAATGTAATTTAATACATTTTTAGATTTAGTTTTAAGGCAACAAAATGTGAAGACTGTCTCTCAGTGCTCTCTCCACCCTCCTCTTCATTGACATTCAAGGCACTAGAAGCTGATTGGTTTAAGTCTTAATAATGCAAAATATATGCTAATAAGTTATTCATATACATGTTTTATTATTGATATTAAAAAAATGCTTTTTATATCGATAATTATATTTACATCGATTTTTTATATTGATAGTTACATTCTTTATAAAGAAAATGCAAATGATTTATCACAAATTGTATTATCGATATCAAAAATTGTTCTCCATTGAATCCTATGGGGAATTATTGATATAATAATACCGTTATTGATACATCAAATTATATCAATATATTTTTTTAAAGGCTTTCTATTACAAACTAACATTGTTCTCCTGGTTCTAACGTTCTCACGTTCCTGCCCATTGGTCGGTGGCATTCTCCTGTACTCATGATGACTCATGATTGACAAGAATTCCCTTCCTAACCATTAATCAGCGGTTTTGGGAGAGATGACCCTTGAATTGAATTATGAGCATCAGATGGCGTTACTCAGGAGATACATTTTAGTTTAGCCCCTATTATACAAGTAACACTTGCTAATGCTGTATTAGAATATTTCAGGTATCAGTGTATTGCAGTGTATTTTGAATATCACTAGTAGTACTCCTGTATCTCTGAATCTGCCTAAATCTTCATACTAAGGCTGATTCAATTATTCCAGTGTAACAGTGACTCTGCATATTGGGTCATCTGAAACAGGAAGGCTTCGTCAAGCCCTTAGTCAACAGCCTCTATTCATGCTCTCTCTCTCTCTCTCGCTCATGCTCTCTCTCTTCCCGTCTCTCTTTTGACACACACTCTCGCTCGCCACTCTCTCGCTCTTTTCATTCTGACATTGACAGTATTGTTACAATGTGGGGGAAAAAATAAAAGAGTGAGGAAAAAAGGATGAAAAAAGATTGTTCTCTCATACGATATTATTAACTTGAGACAATTGTAGGCTACCGTGCAAGATTGGCAAGATTGGTAAAATTACAAAATTCTTAACAACTCATTCTTTTCTGTGCTGGCTGACTTTTTTTAGGGGACATCCCTCCCCTTTTCTCTCCCTCCTACGTCTTTTGTTATTGTACTTTTAGTCGTGCCGCTGCCTACAGTAATGACAGTAACCTCTTCTAGCTCTACAGTCAACAAAGCCTCTTTGTCCTTACGCACTCGTCTACTGTAGGCTAGCACCAGAACAGCAAAGGGGTATGGGTTGCTGCCAGACTGGAGGACTAAAAACAAAGGATTGTGTTTCTCCCCTGCTTCCTTCTTTCTACTCTGCCAGCCCTCTTCTCCTTCACCTGCTTTTCCCATGCCACCTGAGACCTCAGTGCATTGTCAGCTGCATTTTCGGCGGTCACGCGACAGCCCTATCGCCTTCCCTGGCCAGACTGTTTTTGTTCTGCCAACCATACGTGTGTAACATCACCGCTCACATTTAGACTGGAGATTAAGTCACATTGTACTGTGTGCCAACGTAACACAACATGAACTGAAGAAAGACTCAAGGAGTTATTCAGGGTTGACTGTGGTCTTCTGCTTTGGAACTAGTTCTCAAATTGCCAAAGCAAGTAAGACGATGAAGCCAAAGAGACACAATACAGTCAAACTCCTTATGGCAGAGAGTGTTTGTGAGTGTCTCTGCTGGTTTGTCTTTGTTTCTTGTCAATGCTCTTGTCCTATAGCAGTGGCAGTGAGTTAGTTCGCAGGAGGATGCTGTGTGTGTGTTCACGTCTGTGCTATTGATCAGACTGAGACAGATTGACCCCCCCCCCCATGGGAGACAATGGCGTAAACAATGCCTTAGAATAGAAACAACTTTCACCTGATTATCTGAACATAAAACCTATCACCATGGAAACTACTAACAGCCATGACCTTAAAGGACAAGTATGTTAGGGTTTCCATAGGACCAAGACGAAGTATCTATATTGAACAACAATATAAACGCAACATGTAAAGGGTTGGTCCCATGTTTCATGAGCTGAAATAAAAGATTTTTAGAAATTGTCCATAGGCACAACAAGCTTGTTTCTCTTAAATGCTGTGCACAAATTTGTTTACAACCCTGTTAGTGAGCATTTCTCCTTCGCCAAGATAATCCATCCACCTGACAGGTGTGTCATATCAATAAGCTGATTAAACAGCATGATCATAACACAGGTGCACCTTGCGCTGGGGACAATAAAAGGCCACTCTAAAAAGTTCAGTTTTGTCACACAATACATTGCCACAGATGCCTCAAGTTTTGAATGATTGGCATGCTGACTGCAGGGATGTCCAACATAGCTGTTGCCAGAGAATTGAATGTTAATTTACATTTACATTTACATTTAAGTCATTTAGCAGACGCTCTTATCCAGAGCGACTTACAAATCGGTGCATTCACCTTATGATATCCAGTGGAACAACCACTTTACAATAGTGCATCTAACTCTTTTAAGGGGGGGGGGGTTAGAAGGATTACTTTATCCTATCCTAGGTATTCCTTAAAGAGGTGGGGTTTCAGGTGTCTCCGGAAGGTGGTGATTGACTCCGCTGACCTGGCGTCGTGAGGGAGTTTGTTCCACCATTGGGGTGCCAGAGCAGCGAACAGTTTTGACTGGGCTGAGCGGGAACTGTACTTCCTCAGAGGTAGGGAGGCGAGCAGGCCAGAGGTGGATGAACGCAGTGCCCTTGTTTGGGTGTAGGGCCTGATCAGAGCCTGAAGGTACGGAGGTGCCGTTCCCCTCACAGCTCCGTAGGCAAGCACCATGGTCTTGTAACGGATGCGAGCTTCAACTGGAAGCCAGTGGAGAGAGCGGAGGAGCGGGGTGACGTGAGAGAACTATAATTTCTCTACAACAATCCTCCTCCAATGTCGTTTTAGAGAATTTGGCAGTACATCCAACTGGCATCACAACCGCAGACCACATGTAACCACGCCAGCCCAGGACCTCCACATCTGGCTTCTTCACCTGGGGGATCGTCTGAGCTGATGAAACTGAGGAGTATTTCTGTCTGTAATAAAGCCCTTTTGTGGGGAAAAACTCATTCCGATTGGCTGGGCCTGGCTCCCCAGTGGATGGGCCTGGCTCCCAAGTGGGAGGGCCTATGCCCTCCCAGGCCTACCCATGGCTGTGCCCCTGCCCAGTCATGTGAAATCCGTAGATTAGGGCCTAATTCATTTATTTCAATTGACTGATTTCCTTATATGAACTGTAACTCAGTCAAATCTTAGAAATTGTTGCATGTTGCGATTATATCTTTGGTCGGTGTATACATAAGGTTAAAGGGACACTAGGATTTTGACAATGAAGCCCTTTCTCTACTTCCCCAGAATCAGATGAATTCATGGATACCATATTTATATCTCTGCGTGCAGATCAAAGGAAGTTGCTAACCAGCGTTAGCGCAAACGTCCTCTTCCTTCCTTTGTACTGGATGCAGAGACATACAAATGGTATCCATGAGTTAATCGGACTCTGGGGAAGTAGATAAAGAGCTTCATTGCCAAACCCTAAAGTATCCCTTTAACTTATGGACGGAAAAGCTGTTTTATGTTCACTTAACCTCTTTAAGATTGAGTATATCAAGATTTGTGCATGTGTATATCTGTGTGAGCTTTTCAGTGGCAGTTGGTGACATATAAGGGAAAATGTGTGTGTGTGTGTGTGTGCGCACACATGTGCAGCATGTGGTTGTTAGTATGGTACAGTACCAGTCAAAAGTTTGGACACACCTACTCATTCAAGGGTTTTTCTTTATTTTTACTATTTTCCACATTGTAGAATAACAGTGAAGACATCATAACACATAAGGAATCAGGTAGTAACCAAAAAAGTGTTAAACAAATCAAAAGATATTTTAGATTTTAGATTCTTCAAAGTAGCCACCCTACGCCTTGATGACAGCTTTGCACAATCTTGGCATTCTCTCAACCAGCATCACCTGGAAAGCTTTCCCAAAAGTCTTGAAGGAGTTTCCACAAATGCTGAGCACTTGTTGGCTGCTTTTCCTTCACTCTGCGATCCAACTCATCCCAAACCATCTCAATTGGGTTTAGGTCCGGTGATTGTGGAGGCCAAGTCATCATGTGTTTTGGGTCATTGTCCTGTTGAAAAAAAAATGATAGTCCCACTAAGCGCAAACCAGATGGGATGGCAAATCGCTGCAGAATGCTGTGGTAGCCTTGAATTCTAAGTAAATCACAGACAGTGTCACCAGCAAAGCACCCCCACACCATCACACCTCCTCCTCCATGCGTCACGGTGGGAACCACACATGCGAAGATCATCCGTTCACCTACTCTACGTCTCACAAAGACACGGCGGTTGGAACCAAATATTTCAAATTTGGACTCATCAGACCAAAGGACAAATTTCCACCAGTCTAATGTCCATTGCTCGTGTTTCTTGGCCCAAGCAAGTCTATTCTTCTTATTGGCATCCTTTAGTAGTGGTTTCTTTGCAGCAATTTGACCATGAAGACCTGATTCACGCAGTCTGTTATTTGAACTCTGTGAAGAATTTATTTGGGCTGCAATCTGAGGTGCAGTTAACTCTAATGAACTTATCCTCTGCAGCAGAGGTAACTCTGGGTCTTCTTCTCCTGTGGCAGTCCTCATGAGAGCCAGTTTCATCATTATGCTTGATGGTTTTTGCGACTGTACCTAAGGAACTTTCAAAGTTCTTGAAATTTTAAGGATTGACTGACCTTCATGTCTTAAAGTAATGATGTACTGTCGTTTCTCTTTGCTTATTTGAGCTGTTGTTGCCATAACATCGACTTGGTCTTTTACCAAATAGGGCTATCTTCTGTATACCACCCCTTCCTTGTCACAACACAACTGATTGGCTCAAATGCATTAAGAAGGAAAGAAATTCCACAAATTAACTTTTAACAAGGCACACCTGTTAATTGAAATTCATTCCAGTGTGCAAATCTGTCATCAAGGCAAAGTGTGGCTACTTTGAAGAATCTCAAATATAAAATATATTTTGATTTGTTTAACACTTTTTTTTGCTTACTACATGATTCCATATGGGTTATTTCATAGTTTTGATGTCTTCACTATTATTCTACAATGTAGAAAATAGTCAAATAAAGAAAAAACCCTTGAATGAGTAGGTGTGTCCAAACTTTTGACTGGTACTGTAGGTGCGATCCTTCCTGTATGTGTGTATGATTGTGTGTCTCAGGGGGAGGATAGTGTGTGTGTGCAAGAGTGTGCAAGCGTGAGGGGAGTGTTGACACAGAGGCGTCAGGGTCAGTGAGGTCATCTGCATGCAGTTATGATACGCGCAGGGGGACGCAGAGTGGGTTTGTGTACAGACGCTCCATCCCCGTGTGTGTTTTCATTAGAGGCGCCCTGCTTCACAAAACTCTCAGAGCACTTAATCTTCACACTGCTCTGGCTATCCAACGCACCACTCTCACAGAGTCTCACAGAGGAACGCACAGTTTCACAGGGACACCATGATTCTTCTAAACATCACTCACCCAGTGGGGTGCAACAAAGACAAAGCCTGAGACAACACAAGCCAGGACGGAGAGGAGAGCTTCCTACTGCTACAGTTGAAGTCGGAAGTTTACATACACCTTAGCCAAATACATTTAAACTCAGTTTTTCACAATTCCTGACATTTAATCCTAGTAAAAATTCCCTGTTTTAGGTCAGTTAGGATCACCACTTTATTTTAAGAATGTGAAATGTCAGAATAATAGTAGAGAGAATGATTTATTTCAGTTTTTATTTCTTTCATCACATTCCCAGTGGGTCAGAAGTTTACATACACTCAATTATTATTTGGTAGCATTGCCTTTAAATTGTTTAACTTGGGTCAAACGTTTCGGGTAGACTTCCACAAGCTTCCCACAATAAGTTGGGTGAATTTTGGCCCAGTCTTCCTGACAGAGCTGGTGTCAGGTTTGTAGGCCTCCTTGCTCCTTGCCCACAAATTTTCTATAGGATTGAGGTCAGGGCTTACCCTGACTTTGTTGTTCTTAAGTAATTTTGCGACAATTTTGGAAGTATGTTTGGGGTCATTGTCCATTTGGAAGACCCATTTGCGACCAAGCTTTAACTCCCTGACTGATGTCTTGATGTTGCTTCAATATATCCACATTATTTTCTCTCCTCATGATGCCATCTATTTTGTGAAGTGCACCAGTCCCTCCTGCAGCAAAGCACCCCCACAACATGATGCTGCCACCCCTGTGCTTCACAGTTCGGATGGTGTTCTTCGGCTTGCAAGCCTCTCCCTTTTTCCTCCAAACATAACGATGGTCATTATGGCTAAACAGTTCTATTTTTGTTTCCTCAGACCAGAGGACATTTCTCCTAAAAGTACGATCGTTGTCCCCATGTGCAGTTGCAAACCATTGTTTGGCTTTTTTATGGTGGTTTTGGAGCAGTGGCTTCTTCCTTGCTCAGCGGCCTTTCAGGTTATGTCGTAATAGGACTCGTTTTACTGTGGATATAGATTATTTTGTACCTGTTTCCTCCAGCATCTTCACAAGGTCCTTCGCTGTTGTTCTGGGATTGATTTGCACTTTTTGCACCAAAGTACGTTCATCTCTAGGAGACAGAACGCATCTCCTTCCTGAGCGGTATGATGGCTGCGTGGTCCCATGGTGTTTATACTTGCGTACTATTGTTTGTGCAGATGAACGAGGTACCTTCAGACGTTTGGAAATTGCTCCCAACGAGGAACTAGACTTGTGGAGGTCTACAATTTGTTTTCTGAGGTCTTGACTGATTTCTTTTGATTTTCCCATGATGTCAAGCAAAGAGGCACTGAGTTTGAAGGTATGGCCTTGAAATACATCCACAGGTACACCTCCAATTGACTCAAATTATGTTTATTAGCCTATCAGAAGCTTCTAAAGCCATGACATCATTTTCTGGAATTTTCCAAGCTGTTTAAAGGCACAGTCAACTTAGTGTATGTAAAATTCTGACCCACTGGAATTGTGATACAGTGAGTGAAATAAACTGTCTATAAACAATTGTTGGAAAAATTAATTGTGTCATGCACAAAGTATGTGTGGAGTTTGTTAACAAGAAATGTGTGGAGTGGTTGAAAAACGAGTTTTAATGACTCCAACCTAAGTATATGTAAACTTCCGACTTCAACTGTATCTCCTGGCTGAATTTACATTTCTAACTGTTAAAAGGTGCCTTTCCCACCAATGTGCATCCTTGAGAGGTGGGTTCAAAGAGGACTCTGATTATTTTCTCAGTCTAAGCTAACATGGAGGATACTGTCTCCCCGACAAAGACTGCCTACTATCAGAGACGAGGCGCCGTTCTCCCAGACGTTGAGATTCTGTTTCTTTTTATACGAATCCAAAAACATGGCTTGGGGAGATCAGGTCCGGTGTCATGTCAGGTCTTTCTCTCTCTCGCTCTCTGTAACAGAGATGAGGGAGGGAGAGCACACAATAACATTTCAAGGATAGCACAGATGGAATGTTCAGGGAGGTGCTCTGTTTGAAGGCCTGTGATTGGTTATATTCTGCCCCACATTTTCATTGAATGTAGGTAGAGAATATGGTGACTCACAGAGTCAATGGTTCAATATGTGCAGACGTCTCCATCAAATCTACCCTGTTTTGGAATCATATCACTTTGATGATGTACTGAACTTTATCTTTACCTCGCATTCTCCGCTCCAGCCATTCCCTACTGCTTCAAATCCCCAAGACACGTCTCCGAACTATGGGGGACCGAGCCTGCTGCTCCCTTGCTCCTCACCTATGGAATGCTCTCCCTGACCGCCTGAGAGCTGCTCCATCACTCAGAACTTTTAAAACGGGCCTTATAAGAGTCTGAGCCATTGAGGGGAGGGGGGTTCTAAGCTGACATTTGGAAATGTTTTATGATGGTCATACCATGGATCATTTAGCTATTTGATTTTGAATTGTAGGACCCCTAAAAAAAAATATTTGATTAAATATTGATGTTGGCCTTTACTACTAAAGCCCATAGAAACACATTGAATAACACATTCAGAAATGTCAAAAAATAGTGTCTGTCCTATATCTAGGAGATATAAGAAAGCTCAGGAAATATATATATATATAGAGAGAGAGAGATTTTTAAAAATGTATCCCCAATCCGGTACTCTAGACGAATCCCATGACACGGAGAACACCATAGTGTTTGTGAGAATCTTCCCTTTCCACAGTGGGCTTCACATTAGTTTGTAGCCCAAACAGTTCGGATGCTACAAAACACAAGTTGGCACATCGACGGTACCGACTTCAGACGAGTCCCCTGACACTTGTGAGGGTCATAGAACAAAAACGGAGAACACCATCGTGTTCGTGAAAGTCTCCCCTATTATGACCATAGAGTGGTCATAATAGTTTGTAGGCCAAACGGATTGGACGCTACAGACGTTTCCGCAGGAAGAACGATTTTCGGGACGGTCTGACAAATTTCGGGACGGTCTGACAAACACCGCTCTAGCTCTGCTACCTTTCACCGCCAATGTGGATGAGGTGGATTGACTGATATCTCTAGTTTATACTGACGGATTTTGATGGGGAGTTTCTTAGTATGTTACTTAGAGGGGGTTAAAACCCACCTCTACAGATGGTCTTTTTTCATAGTCCTAGTCCCAGTCTAAAACGGATTTAACACTTATCCTACTATTGCTATTATACCTTCCTTGATTCTAAATGTATTTTGTTTTATTATATATACACGTTTTATTTTTCCTCCCAGTAAAGCTTTGAGATAACTGTAATGAAAAACGCTATACAACTTAAATGTATTATTATTATTATTAAAATATATCAACACACCATTTTGGTTCAATACTGTATGTGTGGAAAAGCAAATAAACAATAAGCTCTGTCACATCATATCCAGTTCTAGCTGGTCTGCCATTGACTCCTCAACAGCCATCTTATCTCTGGTCATTTTATGTCTCCTTTATGCACACACAATTAGGTCTGTCTATAGGGTTAGGGCTCACTAATATTACTAGTTAGTTTAGCTGACAGCAGAGGAATGGCAGCAAGGCAGAATGTTATCGGCCATGGTTCATTTCAACCATTAGGCTCCTCCAGCGCTCCTCCCTGTGTCTTTTTTGTGTTAATGTACAGTTGAAGTCGGACGTTTACATACACTTAGGTTGGAGTCATTAAAACTCATTTTTCAACCACTCCACACATTTTTTGTTAACAAACTATAGTCTTACATTTGTATATGATCACATAGACTCACCAGCCAGTTTATTAGGTACACCCATTTAGAACCGAGTCAGACCCCCTCTACCTCCAGAACAGCCTGAATTCTTTGCGTGTTCTACAAGTTGTTAGAAACATTTCACAGGGATGTTGGTCCATACTGACGCGATGGCATTGCAGTTGCTGCAGATTGGACGGTGATACATTCATGCTGCTAACAGCCCGTTCCATCTCATTCCAGAGATGCTCTATTGGGTTGAGGTCTGGGGCCTGTGCAGGCCAATGAAGTAAACTCCAATCAAATCAAATGTTATTGGTCACATACACATGGTTAGCAGATGTTAATGCGAGTATAGCGAAATGATTGGGCTTCTAGTTCCAACCGTGCAGTAATATTGTAAATGAGAACTTGTTGGTTAAATAAAGGTGAAAAAAATAAAAAAAATAAAAAGGTGCTGGCAAAGTGACTATACATAGGGAACAAACAAACAGCGAGTAGCAGCAGTGGACAAGAGGGGAGATATGTCAATGTAAATTGTCCGGATTTTTATGAATTGTTCAACAGTCTAATGGCTTGGGGGTAGAAGCTGTTGAGGAGCCATTTGGTCCTACACTTGGCGCTCCGGTCCCGCTTTCCGTGTGGTAGCAGAGAAAACAGTCTATAACTTGGGTGACTGGAGTCTCTGACAATTTTCTTGGCTTTCCTCTGACACCGCCTATTATATAGGTCCTGGATGGCAGGAAGCTTTGCCCCAGTCGAGGTACTGGGCCGTTCGCACTACCCTCTGTAGCGCCTTACGGTCAGATGCCGAGCAGTTGCCATACCAGGTGGTGATGCAACCGGCCAGGATGCTCTCGATGGTGCAGCTGTAGAACCTTTTGAGGATCTGGGGACCCATGCCAAATCTTTTCAGTCTCCTGAGGGGGAAAAGGTTTTGTCGTGTCCTCTTCACGACTGTCTTGGTGTGTTTGGACCATGATAGATTGTTGGTGATGTGGACACCAAGGAACATGAAACTCTCGACCTACTCCACTACAGCCCTATTGATGTTAATGGGGGCCTGTTCGGCCCGCCTTTTCCTGTAGTCCAAGATCAGCTCCTTTGTCTTGCTCACATTGAGGGAGAGGTTGTTGTCCTGGCACCACACTGCCAGTTCTCTAACCTCCTCCCTATAGGCCGTCTCATCGTTGACGGTGATCAGGCCTACCACTATTGTGTCGTCAGCAAACTTAATGATGGTGTTGGAGTCGTGTTTAGCCACGCAGTCGTGGGTGAACAGAGAATACAGGAGGGGACTAAGTACACACCCCTGAGGGGCCCCAGTGTTAAGGATCAGCGTGGTGAACGTGTTGTTGCCTACTCTTACCACCTGGGGGCGGCCCGTCAGGAAGTCCAGGATCCAGTTGCAGAGGGAGGTGTTTAGTCCCAGAGTCATTAGCTTAGTGATGAGCTTTGTGGGCACTATGGTGTTGAACACTGAGCTGTAGTCGATGAACAGCATTCTCACATAGGTGTTCCTTTTGTCCAGGAAAGAAAGGGCGGTGTGGAGTGCGATTGACATTGCGTCATCTGTGGATCTGTCGGAGCAGTATGCGAATTGGAATGGGTCTAGGGTGTCTGGGAGGATGCTGTTGATGTGTGCCATGACCAGCCTTTCAAAGCACTTCATGGCTACCGTAATCATTTAGGCATTTAGACCTTCGCTTCCTTGGGCAGAGGAACAATGGTGGTCTGCTTGAAACATGTAGGTATTACAGACTCGGTCAGGGAGAGGTTGAAAATGTCAGTGAAGACACTTGACAGTTGGTCCGCGCATGCTTTGAGTACATGTCCTGGTAATCCGTCTGGCCCAGTGGGTTTGTGAATGTTGACCTGTTTAAAGGTTTTGTTCACATCGGCTATCGAGAGCGTTATCACACAGTCATCCAGAACAGCTGGTGCTCTCGTGTATGCTTCTGTGTTGCTTGCCTCGAAGCGAGCATAAAAGGCATTTAGCTCGTCTGGTAGGCTTGCGTCACTGTGCAGCTTGCGTCTGGGTTTCCCTTTGTAGTCTGTAATAGTTTTCAAGCCCTGCCACATCCGATGAGCGTCAGAGCCGGTGTAGTAGGATTCAATCTTAATCCTGTATTGACGCTTTGCTTGTTTGATGGTTAGTCTGAGGGCATAGCAGGATTTCTTATAAGCGTCCGGATTAGTCTCCCGCTCCTTGAAAGCGGCAGCTCTAGCCTTTAGCTCGATGCGGATGTTTCCTGTAATCCATGGCTTCTGGATGGGATATGTACGTACAGTCACTGTGGGGACGACGTCATCGATGTACTTATTGATGAAGCCGATGACTGAGGTGGTGTATTCCTCAATGCCATTGGATGAAGAGCATCAAGAGCATCAAAATGACTGCAGGCGAGTGCCGACTAACTGATCTACAAATCACCTTGTATCATAAGTAATGACTCATTATTTGTAGATCAATTGTCTGTCCGTCACAAGGCACCTATGATACATTGCGGTTTTGATCCTCTCGAACACGGCCTATGGCTTTCAGTTCTGTAGCCTTCACCAAGTGAGTGTCTAAGAGAATATTTTATCTTTGAAATTATACTCTTTATGACAATACATTACACATATCATAAGGACATACTTTGACAGCCTAGATTTACCCTAACACAGTGGTCTGAATCTCCTGGTTTGCAGGCACATCGGGCAGGTCACATTATGCTGGTTTGCAAAGTGATATGTAATTCCCAGCCAGAGTTAGGATATCCAATTTTATTTATATTTTTTATAACCTGCAACCTGCTTTTAGAATGACTGTCAAGGTCAGATAAATTGATAAATAAGACTAACAAAAACATCTTAACTGGAACAACCATCTCAGTAAAGGATTGGATTAGTTTTGAAAAATGTATGTTATTTATCTTTGTGTAGCATAAAATCAATCAATCTATGTGCATGCAAAAACACACACATTGAAACAAACAATTCTAAAAAAAATTTGAGTGTGGATGATTGTACCTTCTATATATTACAAATATTGGGTACATTGTACCATTATACTAGATTATCTGCACATGTACCCTAAAAGGTACCACACAGTACCATGTGAGATTATATGTGTACCTTGAAATTTACATGATGTGTATTTTGATATTTCTGTACACCTGGGAACAATTCTATACCCTTACCGGAACTTTTTTTTCTGAGAGTGAACGAGAGAGGTTGAATCACGGATGCTGATGCAATCCACCCCTAACGTGTCATCTAGGGCAGTGGTAGGCTACAATGAAGGATTGAGAAACACTGATCGAGGTTCAGGATGATGCCCTCATTTACGTGTACTTCTAATTGCTAAAATGTAACTTCATTCGTCATTGAAACATATTTATTAATCATAGGAAAAATATGCATGATTGAATTGCTCATTGTGTGTTTACTTATTTGTCCATTTGAATTATGTTAATTGTGCAGTTATGGTTTCGAAAATGTAAGATGATATTGCTCCCTTTCTATTTGATTTTAGAATTATTTTGGTATTAGGACAGATGGCCTAGAAAGGTTGTTTGAATAGGAATGGATTGGGGACGTCACCAACCTGCATGAGCCCGCCCTCTACTTGACGCTACCCGGCATTTTCCGGGCGCTGGTTGGGTTATAAATTGCGGGCTGAGAAGCACAGCAACTCACCGGAGTCATTTCGCTACAATACAAGCTCATTACTAACTCCAACAGCTACACTAACAGATCCTATAGTCAAACAAACGTTGACTATCATTTTCTCTCTCCATATAATTATTTTGTTTAGGTTTTAAGGTACGCACAATGGCAGAAAAGATAAACATGGAGTGGAAGGCATCCAACGGAGAGGCGCATCAAGATGAGCTGGTAGCCAACGGATTCGGCCACAAGAAGTGTTCCAAAGAGACAACAACGGAGAAAATCAAGAGGTTAGTCATGGCCAACTTTCTGGTGATTCTCACCGTGGCCGGGGTGATCATCGGGGTGTTCATCGGACTTGGCGTGCGCCACATGGAGCTGAGCAGGACACAGATCCTCTACGTGGGTTTCCCTGGCGAACTGCTCATCAGGCTGCTGAAAATGATCATAATCCCCCTGGTCGTGTGCAGCCTGGTGTCCGGGGCGGCCAGCATCGACCCCAAAGCCCTGGGTAAGCTAGGCGGCTGGGCCATGCTCTTCTTTTTGGTCACCACCTTAATTGCGTCAGCAATCGGGGTGATCATGGCGTTCATCATCTCCCCCGGATCAAACACCGGCTCCAAGCCGATTTTGTTGGATGACGGCAAGCTGCCCCCGACCAAAGAAGTGGTGGACTCATTCTTGGACCTGATCAGGTGAGATTCAAATGTTTGGCAGTGGCAGGGTGGTGATTTAGGCTAAGCAAAAGGGACAGAGAGGCTGATGTGACATAGCCATTTGGGGGTCGTCCTTATTTGTCACAATGACTAAATGATCACACGTGGCAGACCCCTCAGCCAGCAGCAAGCTAATGAGCCCAGTTTGAATTTGAGTGGGGTTCTTTTGGATGTTGCTTTATTCCCCCAAATTAGGCATACATTTCCACATATGAATTAGAAAACCGAGCCAAGCAGTCTGACTACAAGTTTGTCTTAAAATTGTTAGTGCTCTCGTGCTGGGTCAGTAAAAATAAGGTCTCTTGACATTTGAAACAGGGGACTGTCAGTCCTTCTTTCTGGGACTGTTTGCGACATGCGCGCCATCCAGTTTCATTAAAACCACAGTTTCCCCAACCGGCTGGGGTTCCGTTTGTCGTGCGCCTCTGTCAAAACCCACACACAGTGCCACCTCGTGCTGTAACGTAGGGCAGTAGTTGCATCAGCTCAAGATGCAGCAGGTTAATCCGCCATGTGTGTTCAGTGTCTAACGACTGATGGCGTGTCTTGACCAGTCAGTCAAGTCTGTCAAGTCCCCTATTGTCATTCCAACCCTCTATCGTCAGAAAATTACAACTTGTTTAGCCTACATGCGCGATATTATGTAACACGTGCATGTGCTTAGTTTAGCGTCATGTTTTCACCAACACACGTGTAGGAAACATTGTCGTGCTTCGTAGTAGGCGTGGGCGGTACTTCTGAGTAGGTTTTGGGCTGTCCCCTTTCTTTCCGGGACAACCACTTGTATTTCCAAACATGGACATTACAATTCGTTCCAGCCATGTGTTTTTGGGCACAGATGAGGATAGATCTCTTGGACATTCCGTTCTTTCTTGGTTTACCACACGTTGTCATGCTTCTTTTTTTTCTTTTTTTTCAAGAGGTCTCTGAGACAATTTCGTTGGATGATGCTATGTGCGCCAAGAAAAAACCCTATGCTCAGAATACGTTTTTCCATTCCTGGGGGTGACACACTAAGAAATACTGTTCTACATTATCTGTCTTGCCAGTCAATGAACCGTAATGGAAGTTCAAACAGAATCAGTGGGCAAAATGATTAGCATTCCTTTATTATGGTTGTGTAGTCTAGTTTTATTACAATGTACACTTCTACTGCTTTGGTGCCCTAAAAGGCTCTCGAGCACAATGCAATGAGCAGTCCTTTTGCCTGGCCGGGAGAAAATAATATCTTCTGGAGAAAACAGCCATGAGTGGGGGATTGTGTGTCTTCCCACTCATCTTTTGTTCCTCACATACTGTACATTATTACTGTACACTGATCATACTCCTACACACACTCTCAAAGAAACCTCACCACGTCTTTTGATTTAGAAAGGAAGTGGTGAACAGTTGGTCACCAAAGCCTCACGTTGGCACGTACTCAAAATATACTAGGAATGTGGCAAAGTCCGTGGCATTCTGCATTGAGCCCTTACTATGACAGAACTGATATCCTAATAACAAACTATTTACTGGACCTTGGTTGTTTTAACCCATCTTAATACGCTGATGTTCCAAAGCATCAGGTTGCATTTACATAGTTTAGAAGAAAAAGAAACGCACACCTATTTAGGCGAGGTGCTGGCTAGCGGAGTAGAACACTTAAAAATAAAGGAGAGCCCCATTGTACCCTGATGAAGACAGCTTGCCTGTCGAAACGTTGGTAAATTAAATATTTTTGCACCTGAGCTCCTAGAGTGTGCGGCTCTCCTTTATTTTTGCGTTTACATAGTTACCCCTGACGGGTGACTGTTGACAGGAAATACTCAACTGTCAACGCAATTCGTGCACCTGTCACAAATGCCAGCGCCACAGACGCATCCATAGTCATGCTGCCACAAGAAGCTAACAAACCATGTGACCAACCCCCCCCCCCCGCCCCCCCCCCCGCCCCCCCCCCCGCCCCCCCCCCCCCCCCCGCCGCTCTGGTCCTAGATCAGGTCATTAAGCTAGATTAGTTAGGCGTTTTAAAACCTAAACATCTTGCCAATCATTTAGCCGATCACATGTTATGCAACAATGGGATAATAAAGAATGGCCTATTCTCCCGAGCTTGAACTGAATTTAAAGGACCCTGTGTTTTCAGTAGGATTAGAAACGTGACTAGACCACGCTCAATCTACAGAAAAGCTCTCTTGGCTTTTCACCATTTAAAAAGAGCCACTCTCAGGCTATTTGCATCCATTTGGAGGCCCATTCTTCACGCAACCTTAATTAGGCCTATGTCTGTTGCTTTGGGTTCATAAAGAGAAGCATGTGTAGTGTCTCTAAATTAAAACTATGCAGCCAGACACCTTGATGTAGCCTAGTATGGGTTGATGCCAGTTTCCACAAGCAATTTCTTGTAAAACAATTCGCTTGCAAAGCAGATTTACTATTTTGCCCTGGCAGATGGAAGCAGCCAAAAACACAGCCTCATACTCAACCTTTAAATCGTTTATAAATGACACGCTCTTTTTTTCCCTTTTTATTTTCAGTCAGTTGCTCTGTTCCTCCTGGTCCAGCATTGTGTGTGACCTCTAAACATCAACATTCATTGTGATCAGCCTCCATCTAGTCCAGATCCCTAGGTCCGAGTCCAGGAAAACCGTTAAAGCCAGATTACACGGGTGGGGGTATTGGGGCAATGAATATTGTTAATTTATAATCCTTCTATAAATGGGATTGTAATTCCTTCACCTATAGTTGTCATTATGACATAACTCGCTCTTGCATAATATGTGACCACTCTCTGTCGGGGTCCCGTTTTGGCAACAAGCAGAGCCGGGCCGAGGAGCGGTTCACTACAGGGGAAACGAGGAGCCCTTTAAAGCATGCACGCTCGCACACACTGTCTTTCACTCCCTCCTCTCGCACTCCTCCGTTCTCTCGCGTACATACTAACACAATATCACAAAAAGTTGTGGCCGGTTCTCATAGTTACAAATGACCTCAATAACTTACCGGCTTTAACCGGTCCTGAGGTTTGAAGAGGAACAAGGCATCAAATTTCCCGACCGGGTACGATAACTCACTCACCTTCACTTCCTGTTGTACTTTGCTTACCTTATCTTATCTCCACAGGAGGTTGGGGGCACCTTAATCTGGTAGGATGGGCTTGTGGTAATAGCTAGAGCAATATTAGTGCAATGGTGTCAAATACATCACACATGGTTTCCATGGTTTCCATGTGTTTTGATGCCATTCCATTTGCTCCGTTCCAGGCGTTATTATGAGCCGTCCTCCCCTCAGCAGCCTCCGCTGCTTATCTCCACCTGGCTTTCATCCGTTTGCTTTCCCACTTGTCAGTTCAATGCTTCGTTCACAGGTGCCCCTATGCAGGCGGTGTTGTACTTTATTAGTCTAACCCTGAGGCTAAACACCGAGACAAACATACAGGACGACGGACCGTAGCGGTTCATGTGTAGACGGCATTAAGAGCCAGAGAGAAGGGCAGTAGTACTATTCATTGGGATTTGAATGGGGATCATTTTATAACGCTTCCGAACAAAGAAAGGTGGAGGTAAGGTATCGGGCGTGTTGCATCAGCCATCCTCACTGGCCTGCGCCCCCCCCCCCCCCCCTCCTACGCTGTGACATGCGTTCTCTCGCTGTCTCTGTGGCATTTAGCTCACCTCCCTGAGCAGTATTTCAGGAGTGACTGAGAGGGTGTCTACCATCTGCGTCAGTTAGCCACGCACAGCCAGGAGGGACCCGTGGGTTCTTATAGGTCTAGAGAGGGCCAGGATGGGGTGTGTTTTCACACTGGTATGCAAATAAGGTGCCGCCGTAATGGTTGCCACGTTACACACGCAGTCGCAGATCCGGTTTGACCAGGTAGAGGCGTTCTCGGGTGGCCATAAAAGCGACATGTCAACAACACTGAATTGCTGAGGTCTACGCCACCCAGCAGGGTGTAAACACGACACACCCATCACCGTGCTCCACGTGTACCGAGAAGATCAGGCACGCTGTGTCGTTGTGACCCTTTGCTCATTACTCGAACCCCGCGGGAATGTAAATCTAAACACCGATATGCAAATACAGTATCAACTTGCTGTTACGCAAGTGTGTACACAGCATTGATGGCAAAATGTCAACTGCAGGAATATGACATGGAGACGGATGGCGTCTGCGCTCATCGCATTCCAAAAGTGGACCCCGACAGAGCTGGGTTAATGTTTTAAATGAGTGCTGTTGCACATTCACAGTAGTTTAGTGTTCATGGACAGAGTCTCGCTTTGAGAGGAGGGAGTGCGTCAATTAGGGATCTCTGTAGGACTGGGGTAGGGAAGGAACAAGGCAGTGACTTACTAAATAAGAATGCAGAGAATGTCAGGACTGGAGATGCACAATGTCTGAAACGAGAGAAGCCTTCCTTGGGTCTTTGGCATAAATACGGCTGCCACACCGAATGTTTTGTTTTTAGGGTGTGTCTGTACGCGTCAGGGTGGGTGTATTAGGCCTACACCTGCAGCCCTGTCCTCTTTTTCCGTCTGTCTATTCCAACCATCACCCAATGTTCTTCCGTCTAGCCGTGGCTATGTTAATTTAGCTCTAATGGCTGTGGTGGCATTGGGTTGTCATGACACGGCGTAACGGGAAGTATAAATAGGGAAATGGAGGGGGTAGGTGGAGTCAGCCGGTCACTAAATCTAAACAGAGATGTGAGTTTTGGGCGGGCAGACGGTTGTGCTGCTCGGGGCGTCGAGGGGAAATCTGACAGCCACGTTAACGTCTTTGCTTCCTGTTACCGCGGAACCTTCACTCCCATCCAGAGCGACAGAGGGTTCTAGAGAGTGCATTTCCTTTCCCTGTTTGACCAAGTCCTGCAACAACGCATGGAAATTGAGTTTTTTTTTTATTGACAGGGTTTGTTACTGATACAGGTCACCTTCCTAGAAATGTGGTTACAGGGCAACTTCTATCTCGAGTTATTCTATCCTCGGTCACATGGTGCGACCGTTTAATCCCACAATGCATTGTTTCCTGTCCCGCCCGCCTGTGTCCAGGTCAGAAAGAGATACAGGATAAAAGCATGAAAGAAGTTAATCCCTCATTAGTCTAAATCCATATGGAGGTTGACTAAAAGGGAAGGGTGGGGGTGGCTTAGTGCTCTGAGGAGAGTTGCCCACCATGTTCGCCAATATGTGGCTTTGAGGGGTGGTACAGCAACTCCACTGAGGTGTGTACTGTATTGTAGAGCAGTAATCTGCCCACCCCTCTTGGCAGGTCTTGGTTTGGACCTGTAATCCCAGCAGCAACAGTTTTGGGGGCAGTTGGAGGATTAAAACACTGAAATGCTCCCTGCTATTTCCACATGACAACACTCGTGGTTGGCTCCCTCGTGAGATTTTGGTGCCCAAGGTTCTAGGCATCGAGTTGGCATAAAGGAATCCTGGAAAGATCGCTTAGAAGTTAGAACAAGGAGGTCAGTTAGTGGTTGTATCCCGTGGGCTGTTAACTTTTAGTCACAGACCTAGGATCAGTTTACCTTTCCCAAATTCAATTTTTGGAATGATAAATGTATTTATATGCACACACACACACACACCCATTGATTATTGAAGAATTTAATTTATAAATTCCTCATGCGTTTAGTTTGACCCCATCAGAACCCAAAATATATAAGCTTATTTTACAACATAAATGTAAACAAACACTGAATAGCATCAAAGCATGGTTAAAACGGGTCAGTTCTTGCATCCATAGCTCTGTATGCATTTGAGTGGATACATTTCTTCAGCCCCATCCCATAGCTTTTTAGTTAAACAGAGGTGCGAAGAAAGCTTAGTTACGGTTTCAAATAAGGATTCAAGCTGTAACCATTTAAGGGGGAAAACTCAAATTACTGTAGGTGAATGTCCCATGGTAACTTCTACCTCTTGTAGCACACTAAAGGGCACAGGGCTGCATGTATACTGTTACTCACCAGAAAACAAAGTACATTTTAGCCCTGGTTGTCACACACCTGCACTAGCACCTGTGTCCCTCGTCGCTGAAATGACTGAATACTTCACTTCCTGTAATCCCCGACATTTTGGTTTCTAGCTGTGGTTTCTGATCATCATTAGGGTCACTGTTCCCGTGTAGTGTACTGAATGTGTCTTTTGTTCTGTCTTCCAGAAACATCTTCCCCTCCAACTTGGTGTCTGCTGCCTTTCAGTCTGTGAGTATCCTCTTGTGCCACACGTATAATAGAACGAGCGAGGCTGAGCGAAACCGAGACTTAAAGGAATAATCCACTCAAACTATCTTTTGGTATCCCCCCCATTAGTCCACTGTTGATACAGTCCCAACATGTTTTGCATGTCCGCAATCAAGTTTTCAAGATCTAGAACTTTCAAAAAGCAAATTGTAATTTACCACAAAACGCATCATCATGATGACGTGGCAAGTTACAATTTGCTTTTTGAAAGTCCTATATCTTGACAACTTGATGGCGGACATGTGAAACATGTCGGGACTGCATTAACAGTGGACTAATTAAACAAATACGGATGTGTGTGGATTATTCCTTTTAGGCTTTTTTGGAATCCACATAATTAGTTAAACAGAACATGTCTTTCATCGGTGTACTAATGAAATATTTTCCTCTGTCTGCAGTACGCTACCAGCTACACGTTTGTGACCAAGAATGGCACTAATGGCTTGCCCAACATCACAGTTGAGAAGGCGAGTAGACTTAAATGCCAAAATGAGTTGGAAATCTATATAGGATGTCACATTTGACGTTCTAATGGCTGTTGGCAGTTTAAACGCGTCTAAAATGCATCACTCACGCTGACCTGAGATATTGTGTGTGTCTAGGTTCCCTTTGGCACGGACCAGGACGGTATGAACATCCTAGGACTGGTGGTGTTTGCCATAGTGTTTGGTGTAGCCCTGAGGAAGCTGGGAGAGGAGGGAGAGATCCTCATCAAGTTCTTCAACTCCTTCAACGAGGCCACCATGGTGCTGGTGTCCTGGATCATGTGGTAAGGGAGTCCTTTCCCCAACAGCACTGTCGGGAATAGAGGTGGGAGAGGATACATGCGTGATATGAGTTTTGCCACCCCGCGTTTGTTATCCTTCACGTCAACTCGTAATTGTTAGAATAATATGGTATTTCAATTGTGTTTTTCAAAGGCCCAACGTCACTGTTGTATTGGTACTAGCATCACATGTGGTAATATTGATGCATTTTTTTATTTTATTTTTATGATCATTTTCGTACTTTTATTGTATTTGCGTCTTTACAAATTCACAATGGTAACCCTCCTCTCCCTCTCTCCAGGTATGCCCCCCTTGGTATCATGTTCTTGGTAGCAGGGAAGATCGTGGAGATGGAGGATGTGGGCACGCTGTTTGCCAGCCTGGGCAAGTACATCGCCTGCTGTATCGTTGGCCACGCCGTCCACGGCCTGCTGGTCCTGCCGGGCATCTACTTTATCATCACCCGCAAGAACCCCTACACCTTCCTGTGGGGCATCTTCACCGCTCTGGCCACAAGCTTTGGGACCAGCTCCAGGTACGGTTGTAGTCACTAGATGACCATACTAGAGAGGATGATAAGCCTTAATTACTCTTATACCAGTGTTGCTCTTATACCGTGCCAAAAAACGCTCAACTCCATTACTCTGCAGTTCAAATACAATTATTCCAATGCTATGTAACAACATGTTACCAGTTAATTTACAGCTAGCCCCTCACACACTCTCTCTCTCTCAGCTCTGCCACTCTGCCCCTGATGATGAAGTGCGTGGAGGAGAACAACGGCGTGTCCAAGCACATCAGTCGTTTCATCCTGCCCATCGGGGCCACCGTGAACATGGACGGTGCAGCGCTCTTCCAGTGTGTGGCGGCCGTCTTCATCGCTCAGCTCAACAACATCCCGCTCAACTTCATCCAAGTCTTCACCATCCTGTGAGTCCCGCTCTTCTCTAGTCAGTTTGATTCGATTCAATCCAGTCCAATTCAGAAGGGCAGTTGTGTTGGGTAAAGTGGAGCAAATTCAGATTAGTAGCTACAGTATACACACCACACAACGTACGAAACAGACTTGTATAAAGCTTGGGTCAAACTTGCTAGGCGAGGTTTTAGGAAACGCTGTGTTCTTGAGTGACTAATTCTCCCGTGTCGTCCCCCCCCCCCCCCCTCTGTCAGAGTGACAGCCACGGCGTCCAGTGTGGGAGCAGCAGGGATCCCCGCTGGGGGCGTGCTGACGCTGGCCATCATCCTGGAGGCAGTGGGACTGCCCACCACGACATCTCCCTCATCCTCGCCGTCGACTGGCTCGTGTGAGTACCTCATGTTGCAGTTCTATTGGAACGGCTCTTCCATCATCAAGGCCTCTATAATACTGTCATATACATGTCATAACAGCCATGACCGTTGTGTCTGCTTCACACACTTGACACAGCATTGACATGACGTAGTTATGGATATGGTGAAAAACCTGGGTTTGACTGGTTTAACCGAGAATGGACAATTTCTCTTGTTTCCAGTGACCGTACCTGCACCGTTCTGAACGTGGAGGGCGACGCCTTCGGAGCCGGGCTGCTGCAGTGGTATGTGGACCGCTCTGCCAAGCCCGAGGAGGAGCTAAACGAGGTAAAGATGGAGGATGGCACCCCGCCGTGCCGGAGCACGCGCCCTCATCGGGGAGAAGGAGAAGCAGGGTGCGGTCGACGAGAAGGCGGCGGCTCGCGGCTCTGCGAAAGAGTCCGTCATGTAGATGGTTCACTACCGTGTCATCGATGACCCTTCAATCTAGCCTCTCCATACGTGACCCCCCCCCCCCCCCTCCATGCAGAAAGGAGGGGAGAGGACCTTTTTTGACTTCCATTCATAGACAATTCTTCTCCTTGTGTTTTCTCTCTTTCTAAGAGAGACTAAGAGAACCAGGTTGGGGGGGAGGGGGAAGGAGAGTGTGAACAGAGGCTGTTCAGATTTTAACGAGGAAGTTTTTTATTGTTAAGGACTCTAGTTTGGAATCCTTTGCCTCCCATTTTTTTTTTTCTGCTTTGGTTCAGTAGAGCTGGCCTTGACTTCCTCTCTTTTTAAATATTTTTGTCAAAATTTATAACAGCAGGCAAACTTAAAGGTAAATATCTCCCTGTATTCTATATCAATTCCCATGTACAGTATGGTTTTTCTGTGTATGAAGTAGCCTACACTAATTATCTCACTGCACTCTGTGAGAGTAGATGATGAAGATTCCTATGTTGTTACATAAGATGCACCAAATGAAGTTAAATCCTCAGTGATGTTCCACTGCTGGAAAAAGGACCTTTCTCACACGAGCTCGCTGTAAAATCACACACACCAATGTGGCTCTGGTCAATGCTTCCAATCTGTTACTGTGTCATTTCAGTTAGTCACTCCGGGGCTCAAGCACAAGAGGGCCCCCATGTTCTTACAATCTCTCGTTTTTGCACAGTCCAAACTTTTTTACAATGTTACAAGAATGTGTGAGAGGTGTTGCCGTAGAGGGCCCACTCTAGTAATTGAATAGGATATGTCATAATCTCTCTCAGTTCCATAATGGGACACAATGGCAGCCATCTTGGTCAGGGAGAAATCCAAAACCAGTCTAATTGGAATTAATGACAGTAGAGGCATAGGTGATGTATTTCCTGCTTTTACTCAGGCAGGGGGAGAAGTAAAGCATGTGATGTATCAGAAATTGTGCTATAGAAATGCTGTCACCCTGAATTATTAACATATTATACAGTTTCTGTATACATAGCCTCTAAAATATATGTAAACAGACCATAAATGTCTCAGATTTTGTTTTCTTGGAAAGCTGTAAGTGCTATTATATGATACAATATCAGAACCCGTTGCATTTACGGTCTTATCATCAACTGATTTGAGCCAGTGGTATGGCTGTGGATTGACTGCATTGTTTAAATGGAATATTGGCATATTCGCAGTTAATTTGAAACATTTCTAGAATCATTCCTCAAACTGTCTAGCTTACTAGATAGCTAATAGACACATACAGTGCAGAGCAATCATTTTTGTTTTACACTGTCTTACCACAGCGCTGGCAAACCTTAGTTGACCCTGACCAACATGGCTGAATTTTGGACCTTGATAAGAAGGTTCACGACCGTTCTAGTTGCTAATTCTATGGGTGTTTCACTCCGTGTGCCCTCACTAGGCTAGGGGTCGCAGTAACAGGATGTTGCATGTCCTATGTTTTTTGGGGCTTAGGACTTTCGGGAGAAGCGCGGGAAGATGAGTGGGGTAAGTCTCTGAGGCAAATTAATTTATAGAGGGAAGAAATTATGAAATTCAAATAGTCTCTATGACAAAGGTGTATTTTTAAAGCAATTGTTATTGGCTGTAAGCCATTTTATCAATTTGTGTTTTATTTCATTGCTTTTTGATGGGCTCCAAAGCAGACGAGGCCAGTGGCTGAGTAGGAACGTACTCTGACATGATCCTCTTTTTGTGTCAGTTCTACTGTTTTTAAATTGTCTCCAAACCGGCTTCCCTTCGTCAAGTGAAGCATGTCCCTTACCGAAACCATTAGCACAGCTTTTAAAAATGTTTTATTTGCAGACTTATTTAAATTATTTTGAAGTGTATTTTTGCTAGTTATTTGATGTTTTAATCATTTGTTGGTAATAGCTTTTTATACTCGAAAGATTTTTTTTCTTCTTTTGGCCAACGGTTATTTGTTTGTGTGCGTATGTACCTACTGCTTCTGTTCAGGTCTTTCTCTGTTGCGGTTAGTTCAGACAATGTGTCCTGTGGTCCGCTCATTTGTGATACCCATCCGTCCAGCGTTGATCGGGTCAGTCCATACCGCTGAGAGGAAATCCATACTGTGTCTGTCACTGCCTGTGTTTTGGTAAAAAGCTGAGGGATGGGCCTGGAGAAATTCGAAGCAAGAGTATGCAAGGACTGACCATCCATGATATCAAAATGGTAGTTTTAACTATGTTTTGAGGCTGTACAGTGTTTGTCTACAAATACTTAGTTTGGAGTATAAAAAGCTTTTAATTGGGGTTGAACTAAACTCATGAGCATTTCTAAATTATATTCTTCAAGAATCAATGGGTACACTGTATCATTAATTTATATGTCCGAAAATGTATTTAGCGACTAAGGATTGTAGCTTGAACAATTCCTCGCCTTTTCTCTGAAGATTTGGTTTCCTAACCTCACCGCGTGTATTGAAATGATACACCCCCTATCGTAGGGCTTGAATCAGTTCTCGGATTATCCAGTTTTAGCTGACATCATCCAAGGCTGACAATGAAGACTTGCCCTAGAAGAATGCAACGAGCCGCCTGAAAACGTGTGGCGAGACCCCATTTGCGCCAGTACGATTAACACTTTCAAAGTAGCAGCATCTACTTGGCCAGTTACTTGAGTTCCAGTTCAACATTTACCTGCTCTGTCGCAGGCTACCAATGAAAACAACCATTTTCCTGAGCGAAAAAGAAGCGACTATCAATCTACTCTCTGAGTTTATTTATTTCAGGGAAAGTGGTTTACAAAGGTAAACCTTCAATAGTGGACATACTAGCAATATGCTGGCTACCGGTGGATAGTCTGCAAAAAGAAAGCTACAAAAATACAGTTTACTGTATCAGCCAGGTTGATATCTCGTTTGGAACAATTGTCTTAAAGGGGCAGCATCCTATTTTGAGATGTACATAATTTTTTTTTTTTTTTTGCAAAACCACTTTTGAACCTTTGATGCCACCTTTGGTTCTGCAGCCTTTTCTCCCTGCTGTCTGTCTTTGATGTTTTATGCAATGCTGTAAAGAAATGCTTATCATTCCACAAGGTCTTCGGAGTGACGTCACCACGTTGTGTGTGTGTGAGTCAGCGTGTGTACAGATATATATGTGTGGTCAGACACCATGGTTACTTGATGACATTTATCAGAGCTGTAGAGAACCACGGTGTTGCTCTGGGTGGGCTCTGAATGTAATCCGTTAGTTCTAAAAAATAAAATACTTTTTATTAGTATTCACTTGTTGACATCTTGTTTCACGTTTCTAATTATTATATAATACTATAATGTATGTCATTTAGCAGGCACTTTGGATAAAAGTGACTTAGACATACGTGCATACATTTTACGTATGGGTGGCTCCGGAAATCAAACCCGTTACCATGACGTTGGAAACGCCATGCTCTACCTACAGAAGACCACAATTAATGGTAATGGATGTGTACATGCACTGAATATACATCAACTTTTGTGATGTGTAAGGAACACCTTCCTAATATTGAGTTGCAACCCTTTTCACCCTCAGAAAAGCCTCAATTCGTCACGGGGCATGGACTCTACAAGGTGTCGACAGCATTCCCCAGGGATGCTGGCCCATGTTGACTCCAATGCTGCACACAGTTGGCTGGATGTCCCTTGGGACACTTATCGCACCCCGTGCAAAGGCTATTCACACTCAGAATGGCACACATACACAATCCATGTCTCAATTGTCTCGAGGCTTAAAAATCCTTCTGTAACCTGTCTCCTCCGCTTCATCTTCACTGATTTGAAATTGATTTGAACAAGTTATATCAATAAGGGATCATAGCTTTCACCTGTATTCACCTAGTCAGTCTATGGCATTTTGTACACTCAGTGTATATGACACATTGTGACTAGGCCCTCCAGACCAGACGTGTTTGTCAGGTAGTAGTTAATGGCGATGCCCATGAATGAACACCTTACACAGACTACCTGGTACTGTGTCCTGCCTCCATGAGGTGTTGACGTAGAGGCCTGTAAAGAATGTCCTTCTATTCATTCTAATGGAACTTCAGACTTTCCCAACACACACACAATGCAGTCACCAACATTATAATATTACATCGCCCACCTGGGTGGGGTACACAGTACACACACAAGTTGGGAAACCGCCCAATTTATTGATCCCACACTAACCGGCGCTGAGCGGTTTCATATAATCATGAGGTTCAGTGCTATATGGCCCCTTCTGTCAGTGGAAGAATGGCTGGCATTAGGTTTTACAACCGGGGACATTTAGGGTAAATCTTACTACAGTGACATTCCTGGGTCTCCTATTAGACCTGTTCTTCTGTTAGCAATGTGGTACCTTTACACCCCTCCCAATTGAATTCAGCCAACGGTTCAACTTTACATCCCGAGGGAAGGAAGGAAAATACGGAAGTATATTGAGTACACTGAAGTGCGTTATGGTGTTCTTGTATTTGGATTTAGCTTATCAATGTAGGATTCAGAAACGCAATTTAGTTGGATATATTTTGTCAGGGGGATTTTGCAGCTAGTGACTTTACCACGGCAATATTCATAAGTTACCCATTCAATGTCCAAGGCTCTTCTGCCACCTGCTGGTGAGACAGGGGAGTTGCATACGAAACCCTGCTATTTTTGTCAAAACCAAAGAAAGCTTTAGGTCCTCCTGGTATTTTTTTTTTTTTAATGATTCCTGAAAAACTGGAATGTATACAAAGCTGTCTCATCAAATCCATAAACCTCAAATGACGAAACACAAATAACAGTGGTGTTATAAATCTTTTTTTTTTCAGTCCATGATATAGTGACACACATTGACAGCAAGATTCTGGTTAATGTGCTGGTGAGTTTTGAGCCTTTTTCCTCACTTGTAAAATGACAGGTCAAGCAAAACAACACATCAGTCTTTCACTCACAACTCAGATGACTTTTTACATTCCAGTCAAGGCAGGACACAAATGTGACAGCAACACTCAACAGATGACACACACACACACATTTAATTTAGAATATTGGATAAACTAGTGGATAGTTTCCTTTTTGCTAATTCATACCTGGGATTTGAATGCACCCGCATGGACTGATAGAGATTTATCCAAGGCCTCACGTGAATATCCGAGTCAGAGTTGAAGAGAAAGCTCCTCATTTTACCACTGGGAAATGGGACGGCCATAATCGGCATGCTGATGGAACATGCCAAGGCCTACCCGGTGGCATCAGTCGACAGTTCAAAAGGTCAAAAGTCATACACTGAACATGAAGTACACAAATCTCAAATAAGAAAGTGCATCCGTGCAACACATCCGCACATGTACTCCATGAAATAAATCTTTAGCTTTAGGACACAATTGACCAACACATTTATACTCATAACATCAATAATAACACAGCTATCGACACTGAATAGTGTCATATATTGCTTAACAGCAGCTGATGTTGTGGTGGATATGTCATTGGATATCTGGTAGCACTTTGATGAGCACCTGAAAATTACTAGGAAACTATGTGGTAATAATAGCTAATACTTCCTGGTACTACTTCAAAGAATTCAAAACAATTGATAACCACCTTGTACTTAATGGTACCCCCAAAAATATAGATTTTTTAATATATATAATTACTGTGTAATTACCATTTTACCATGTAATTACTTACTAAATACCTGGTCATGTATGTACTGGAAAATGATGAGAAACAGAATACCGTTTTGAATGTATAAATACTTTGTCTCTATACTTAACTTATAGCTTATACAGAATAATGGACCTCTGAAAGGAGTCTTCAATTGACCTGTCATGTAGGTACAGTTGAAGTCGGAAGTTTACATACACTTAGGTTGGAGTCATTAAAAACTTGTTTTTCAACCACTCCACAAATTTCTTGTTAACAAACGATAGTTTTGGCAAGTCGTTTAGGACATCTACTTTGTGCATGACAAGTAATTTTTCCAACAATTGTTTACAGACAGATTATTTCACTTATAATTCACTGTAGCGCAATTCCAGTGGGAAGTTGACTGTGCCTTTAAACAGCTTGGAAAATTCCAGAAAATGATGTCATGGCTTTAGTAGCTTCTGATAGGCTAATTGACATCATTTGAGTCAATTGGAAGTGTGGATGTATTTCAAGGCCTACCTTCAAACTCAGTGCCTCTTTGCTTGATATCATGGGAAAATCAAAAGAAATCAGCCAAGACCTCAGAAAAAGAATTGTAGACCTCCACAAGTCTGGTTCATCCTTGGGAGCAATTTCCAAACGCCTGAAGGTACCTCGTTCATCTGTACAAACAATAGTACGCAAGTATAAACACCATGGGACCACGCAGCCATCATACCGCTCAGGAAGGAGAAGCGTTCTGCCTCCTAGAGATGAACGTACTTTGACCATCGTTATGTTTCGAGGAAAAAGGTGGAGTCTTGCAAACCGAAGAACACCAATCCAACCGTGAAGCACGGGGGTGGCAGCATCATGTTGCGGGGGTGCTTTGCTGCAGGAGGGACTGGTGCACTTCACAAAATAGATGGCAGCATGAGGAGAGAAAATTAAGTGGATATATTGAAGCAACATCTCAAGACATCAGTCAGGAAGTTAAAGCTTGGTCGCAAATGGGTCTTCCTAATGGACATTGACCCCAAGCATAATTCCAAAGTTGTGGCAAAATGGCTTCAGGACAACAAAGTCAAGGTATTAGAGTGGCCATCACAAAGCCCTATCCTCAATCCTATAGAAAATGTGTGGGCAGAACTGAAAAAGCATGTGCAAGCAAGGAGGCCTACAAACCTGACTCATTTACACCAGCTGTCAAGAGGAATGGGACAAAATTCACCCAACTTATTGTGGGAAGCTTGTGGAAGGCTACCTGAAATGTTTGACCCAAGTGAAACAATTTAAAGGCAATGTTACCAAATACTAATTGAGTGTATGTAAACTTCTGACCCACTGGGAATGTGATGAAAGAAATAAAAGCTGAAATAAATAATTCTCTCTACTATTATTCTGACATTTCACATTCTTAAAATAAAGTGGTGACCCTAACTGACCTAAGACAGGGATGTTTTACTAGGATTAAATGTCAGGAATTGTGAAAAACTGAGTTTAAATGTATTTGGCTAAGGTGTATGTAAACTTCCGACTTCAACTGTATATGTTTTGGGTTGTGGCTAGAATCGTTTTGTCCTTTTGGTGGGCAACATAAACTCCAAAGGTCCCAGCCACACCCCTCCCTCACAGCCGGCTCCTATCCAGCCTCTTCTTGGCAGGGTTGGGGTATTGGGGGTTCTCGATGACCCCCTCCCCAAACTTGAGCTCCAGGAAGGCGCGGTGGTTGTTCGGGCCGTAGGCGGTGACGCCGGCGAATGGCATTTGCACTAGCGGCTGCAGGAAGTGCTCGGGGAACTCCACATCCTGTTTGTGCTCCATCCACGTGTCTTTGGTCATGACGCCGTTTCGCGGGTAGAAGGGCCACAGGTCCACGTGGAGGTGGTTAGCCTCACTGTATTGCACCCTATAGAAGTCCCCCTCCACTGCCCGCTCCCACACATAGCCGTTGGCGTCCACCAGAGAACCAGAGTCCAGGTTCTTCAGGTAGTCACAGTTAGGCACGTCCTCCAGGTAGATGCCCAGGTCCACGTCATAGTCCCAGGGGATGATGTCCTGGTGGCGGGCCGCCCCCAGCAGGGAGCCTCCTTCCAGCCAGTAGCGCACCCCAGAGCTCTCCAGGATGTTGATCACATACTTGGTGGTCTCGCGGAGGGCGCGCAGGCAGCATGGAGGTGTCCAGCGCTCCAGGTACAGGTACTCAGGGGTGTCGTCCCGGACCGTACCGAAGCAACGCTCCGTCTCCTTCCCACAGCCGTGCCACTGCTCCTTCCCATCAGCCAGTAGGAGACGCTTCAGCCCAAAGTTCCTCATCAGCCGGCTAGTGGCCTCCTTCAGATGACTGTCTGCCTTCCACTGGTTGTGGGCTGAGCTGAAGAGAGGCCGGTGGCTGGGGGAGAAGCCGGGGCTCTCCAGAAGCTTGACCTTCCAGCCATGCAGGGAGGTCTGGATGAAGAGCGAGGGCAGCAGTGGCCTCCCCAGTGGGACAGACAGGTTGAAGAGGTCCTCAGAGCGGATGAGGACCACCACGTCCCCCTGAAGGGCTGAACACACGCTACCACTGCTCCCAGACGCCGCTGTGGAATAGGTGGCCGTCCACTCTCTCAGACTGACCCGCAGGTGCAGGCACTGAACGGCCGAGCGTGCCAACACTGGGGAAGCCACCAGCCTCACGGGCCCCCCACCCTCCCCCTCCAGCTCCCGGATCAGCCTCTCCACAGCCCGGCCCTGCTCCAGCTCCACCCCGTCGGGCACCAGCAGCACAAACTCTGTCTGGACGTGGAACTCTGGTCGGTGGGCCTGCGGGGGCTGCTCGGGGCTGGGGGAGAGCACCAGGAGACGGGCCCCCTCGGGGAGAGACAGAGGGGGGTAGGGCGGGGTGTCAGACACAGCCAAGAAGGGCAGCTCAGGTCTCTGGTGCTGGAAGGAGCGTGCCACATCACCGACGTAGTTCTCAAAATTCTCAAACTCCCGTAGGAGGACAGTCACACGAGGGCCGTGGCTGTTCCCCTCTCCCCCGACACCTCCAGCGCCAACCATCCCCGCGCCAACCCCTACCAGGCCCCCCATGCCGCCCTCCAGCCCGGAAGCAGGTAAGGCAGCCTTCCTGGAGCCCCTTCCTGGGTCCCGGCGTTTCTCCATCATCTGCTGCTGGGCTTGGGAGACGTAGTAGAGGATGAGCAGGTTCAGAGCGATGGCTCCAGTCAGAAGGCCCTGGCAGAAACTCACCCGCATGGCACCTCTTGCTGCGCTCGTCTGGCTCAGGGAAAGGAGAAGGTATAGGATGGAGCTCTCTATTCAGAAAGCCTGTCCATAAACATCAGGACCCCATCTGTAAAGAGCTACAGCCTATGTGCATCGGAAGAGTAATGGCCAGCTGCTGGAATAGCTGAAATACACAGAAAACACAGGAATGTAAAATGAGTCCTTAAAAAAAAAAAAGGGTTTCTAAGCACTTCAGATGGCTGTGATAGGCTTTAGAGGCTGTAGTCTAGTTTATTACATTATATTCAAACATCAAGCAACTAGGTGCAGTGTGTCTCCCATACATGGACTGGATTGCCCTAGTTCTCTTCAGCCAATACTTTGACCTAGATTGTAACCTTAACTATAAATTGCAGCCAAATGAGCTACAGAGATCCTTCAAATTGATGCTCCATTTAAGTATAGGCCTATGCTCCCTTCTAGAATTGCTACCGTAGGCTATCAAGTATTGCTACAGCAATAATACCACATTTCCAGTACCTAGAATTGTGTCTGCATAATGCAATGTACTTTTTATTCTGTCATTTAATGCTGACAGTAGACTACACCTATACTGCATGGCTTCTATGCAACCATGGAACCATGATCCTTCTCAATAATTTCATATAGACCACACCATAAATGACCCCTATAAACGCTTCATATGCAGAACTCATTTTGTCTTCACATTCTCCCCGTTATATAGCCTAACATTCTCCAAATCGTTAGAATGAAACAGCATACAAACCATAATGCACGTAACGTTACATCGAATTCGCTCGCTATGTGGAAAGGTGGCTGAGCTAAGCACAACATGGAGACACCACCAGTGCAATAGCGCTTAGTTACAGTGTAAAATATTAATGTTATACTGACAAATTAACTAAAATAGTGTTAATATACTGAGAGTTTTAGATTATTATCAACACCGCGGTCTGTAACGTTATACCCTTGCTTTGCTGTTTCAGAAACGACCACAAAAGGCAGCTTGCGTGAGATCACAATATGGCAGGAAGCGACGTCCCTGGTTACTGTAATGGGAGAGAGAAAAAAAACGATTCCCGTCGACGCTGTAGTAGATTTGAGTCTTAGCTCATTTTTTGGCACCGTTTCTCCATGGGAGTTCTTGCATTTACTCTATACGTGAGAGAGGAATAAAGAAGGGTAGAGTGTTAGTGCTGGGTTTGTGAGGGACGGGGTTGTTATTATTATCGCTGCTTGTTTTTCACCCCCCTGTCCTGGCGAAAGCTCAAGCGCTAAAATGGAGGCGGAAAGATCCGGCGGAGTAGCAGGGGGAACAAACCAGAACTCTGGAGGCAGCGGCGTGGGGCGCAACCCGAACGGGCCGAAATCAGTACTCGGGCAAGCGACAACAGCAGCCGCCGCCGCAGCAGCCGGAGCGATGGCTGGATCGTCGCAGCCTCGAGAGCCACAAGACGGCGACGCAGGCCTATCGCTTCCCGGGATCTTGCACTTTATCCAGTTCGAATGGGGACGCTTCCAGACCGAGAAATATCGCTGGGAAGCAGAGAGAGATGAACTCAGGGTAATTATAGTGTTATCATCTAGCTATAGCTATGTAGACTATGTATTACTAACAAGTTAAGATTTAGAAAAAGCTAGCCTAGCATTGCCAACATCCCACAGAAGTCACGACCGCTCCTCAATACTTTCCCCAATCGGACAGAATTACTGTCCACATAATCGCGAATCTATTCACCCTATGCTCCTGGATATCAGTTCTAAAGCTTTTTTTGTGATCAAAGCAAACCCAATGTTTGGGGGTTCCAAAAAATGTCACCGTTCTTGACTAGTCTAAAACAATAGGTTGTGAATTTATTTAATGTATTGCATCAATCACAGGACTTTAAATTATCCGTGTGTTTCACATTGAGGCGCAGTCACTGTCAGAGCCACACGCTGATCCCATCGCAGCCAGACATATATTCCACATTGTCTAATTATAGCGGATCACACAGGTGGCGGTGTCAATAGGCTTTGTAGAGTTGCTCCAACGGTAATTAATGCCAGATGGTTGGACTCCGCTGTTTCTCAACCCCTTCATGGTTACTATTTTTCTCTGTGCGAGATTACGGTGGGTCACGTGACTCACTGTCAATTACAACAGGGATTCAGTAATGCGTTTGTAAATCCCACACACACACACACACACACACACACACACACACACACACACACACACACACACACACACACACACACACACACACACACACACACACACACACACAAAAGACCGATGACGTAATGCGGTTCTTCCGCCGTTTACACACGTTCACATGTACACTCTTGCCTGCCTGGGGGAGTACAAAGCGTGTTTTTTTTCATTGCTTTCCCCATCACGTGGTCTTTCTCCTGTCAGCACGTTTAATTATAAGGATGCTGAATGAACATGAGCCGATGAAATATGAGTTTGCTTGATTATTTACAGTAGCCTAAAGGTCTGTGTAGAAAAGCAATACCATTCCACTGCTGTCAGTGTGTTTCACTCTCCCGCTCACTCTACCCTATAGGCTATAGCCTAGATATAAATAGGAACTTTATATAATATGGATGAACCATAACAAACTGGCCGTGCTGATCTTATAGCAGTGTGGGGATTGAAGTCAGAAGTATGTCACCACCAGTCTTACTGGGAAGGATTACTGTGCGTGTACATACGTGAGTGTGTGTGTGTGGTCTGGTTTTCACAGGCTCAATTAGCGGCAGAACTCGGGCCAGGAGAGAGAGAGAGGAGCGGTTGGGTGCCCTGTTCAAACAGTAGCCCAGCAGGTTACATAAGAGGACACCAGTGGCTGCTAAAATAGGGAAAGCCCTGTGGCGAACACACACACACACACACACACACAGCCTCCATGCACATACACACAGAACACACAACACTATACAGAATAATAGCCTACAGTTTCCTCTGGGCTAGTGCTCTGTCTCAAACCAAAAGTTGTTGATTGATGACTGCCTGGTGTGTGGAAAACATTGGCCTTCCCTCCCATGTGACTGTGTGCGTGTGCGTCATTCACAGGGTGTGTATGGTGTGCCAGTGGTATCTTTTTTAGGGCTGAATCGTGTCGTTAAACGGGAACACTTGTGGCACTCTGTCTCCTGTGACAGCAAGCTAGGCTGTGGCGGGGCCAGGCCGAGCAGTTGGCTAGGCCAGGTGTAACCTAACGTAGCAGGCGCTTCTTGCTGGTCCTGACGAGATATATATTTTTAGGGGAAGTTTCTCTTCTGCTCTGTTCAACCAATCCAGTTTAGTGTCGCCTTGTTAACGTCCAAAAGTGGAAGTCGGGTTACAGGCTCTCTCTCAATTTCTCTGAAAACTGGATGCATCTGGTTGTCTTTGACCCCCGCGAAGGGTGGGCCAGGTGTGACTTCCCCAGAGCAGAGCCACAGGGCCACGTGACCACAGCCAGCAGGCCATGCCAGGGGACAGACAGACAGGTGGTACAGCTCTGGGCCCTGTTATTCATCACTGATCTCACATGACTGGGGATAGGCCAAAGCTATGTAGCGGTAGCCCTGGCTTAATCCTATCCAGTCAGGTAAGATCAGTGATTCCTTCAAGAAAGAGAGGATGAGGGATACTGCTATAAAACCTGCAGGCCTCTCAGCTCTGTTAGGCTATGTCTGTCCCTTAGAACTGTAGAGGGGGTCCAAATCAAACAAATGAATTTCTCTACTGAATATCTGAATATACTCCTGCGGAGTCTGTAGAGGAAAGAGTGTATAAAGCTCTTGTCCTACTTCATTATGCTGGTACAGTTGGTGCTGATCAAGGACCTGCAGTACTCCTGGTTGGTTAATAAATGTCAGATTAGATTTCAACGTTGCGATCACAGTTGCGCCACAGTTACTACTTGCCATAAATAGAAGGACAGAGTGCTTTGTAGCCATTGACACTCAAGATCAGTGGCACTCCGACTAGTGGTGACCCAGATGACGTCACTTCCTGCTGGGGCATGTTAAGTGGGGCCCGTAGCGCCCTTCTCTCAGCTCTAATGAGAAGACCAGTGCTCTCATGCATGACACACACATGTACAGAACTGTGCTTCGCTCGCCCCCCCCGCAACCACTGCTGGGCTTCTTACCGTTCGTTCCCCCACTGACTCTCTCTCTCTCACACTTCATTTTGCCTCTCTTCTCACACTCAGACACACGCAAAGACACACACACACATACACACGCACATGCACACAAGCTGACTTTTTACACAATTTAGGCGCTCTCACACGCATACACTTACACGCACATAAGCATGCACGCTACACACACACACACACACACACACACACACACACACACACACACACACACACACACACACACACACACACACACACACACTCCAGTTCCCTGTCCCAGAAAAGTCCTCTGCTCTGCTTGTTGGCTGATGGGTCTCAGAGGGATGGCATAGAGTAAAGGAGAGGGAAGCTGCCCTTGACCCTATTCAGAGCGCCGGCGGCGCGGGGGGGGGGGGGCGCTGACTGATGAAATGCGCCACTCAGAACTCCTCAGCAGGCCAACTTCTGAGATAGCCATATAGAGAGTGCTGTAGTGTTTTTACTTAGAAAGGTAGTTATTTAGCCTATCTTTGTGCTAAGAGTGTTGGTTTATGTGCCAATGTTCAACGGGCATGTTTATAACATAGTTGATGCCCTTTTATTACAGGTCACAGCTGTTTCTTTTGGTTCAGGTTTCAACTTAATTTGTCCCAGAGGGGAATTGGTTTTGGCACCAAGGAGTACGTGAGGCGTACATACAATGCTAGTGCATGAGGCATGGGTTGGCAGCCGTCAATATCAGTATAACATTGCTAATGATCAACCATTAGCAGCAGCAATAGTGTAAAGTAAGGCCTACATAGAAGGTAAGTAAAGTGCGCTGTGCACATTCTCCAAAACGTCACGTCAACATCATTCAAATATGCGGATAAAAAAATGCTGCCTACATTTGCATCATCAGCCCATGTAATGACAACCAAGACAATGAAACTAGTTAGGACAGACTAACCTCGTCCCTGTATTCAAAAGGCCAATGGCCGTAGGGGTCAAAGGTAAATGTGTGCTTGTACCTGTCAGTCTTAACAGTGGGGAATCTACACCGGGAGCCAGAGGGTAGAACATGGAACGCCTGGTGTCGGGGGTGGGCACAGTCAGACAGGATGGATTCTACCTTCCTCAACACTTGTCTGCTGTACAGGTCAGACAGACTACTCTGCTGGACTGCCGCCATCTTACTGCCCACTTTTACTATCCTAGCTAGTGCTTTTTGTTGTTGTTGCTTTGATACCAAGGTTACCATGCCAACAGATCAAATGGTAGTACCGACTCAATGTACGCTTTATAAAAGAGACTCTTCAAGGTCCTGTCAACCTGGAACTTTGCCCGTTTCCTGACACAAAAAAAGGTGTTTCTGGTACTTCTTACACATCATGTCAGTGTCGCACTCAAAGCTCAATTGATCATCAATCATGCGCCCAAGATACTTCTGATTGGCTACGGCGTCTACCACCTGGCCCTTAAGGATCGTGTTCTGAGGGGTAGGGGGTTGACACCTGAAGTCGATACACATATCTTTTTGTTTCTGTCACATTCAGTTATAAGAAACCGCTGTGGCACCAATGAACCGCAGTGGCACCACAGGCCCGGGGCTAGTTTCATCGGCAAGAAGCAGACCGACTATTTCTGAGTCGTCCGCAATCTTTAGGATGTGTTGGTTCTTGTACTGGCTACGGCAGTCATCAGTGTGCAGGATATAGAGGAGGGGCGAGGACACAACCCTGGGGTGAGCCTGTTGATAATGACCGCTTCCCTGCCAGGCACCCATGCACCTTCACCCTCTGGGTTCTGCTAGTAAGAAAGTCAAGGATCCTGTCCACTACATTAGAGTCTACAGTAAAATGATTAGGGAGTTTGTTCGTAGACCTCGCGAGACACTACGTGGCCAAAAGTATATGTGGACACCTGCTCGTCGAACATCTCATTCCAAAATCATGGCTATTAATACGGAGTTGGTCCCCCCCTTTGCTGCCATAGCAGCCTCCACTCTTCTGGGAAGGCTTTCCACCAGATGCTGGAACATTGCTGCACTAAGAGCGTTAGTGAGGTCAGGCACTGATGTTGTGCAACGATTAGGCCTGGCTCACAGTCTGCGTTCCAATTCATCCCAAAGGTGTTTTGATGGGGTTGAGGTCATGGTTCTGTGCAGGTCAGTCAAGTTCTTCCACACCACCAATCTCGACAAACCATTTCTGTGTGGACCTCGCTGCCAGATTGTGAGGCGCGATTCATCAGTCCAGAGAACGCGTTTCCACTGCTCCAGAGTCCAAAGGCTGCGAGCTTTACACCACTCCAGCCGACACATGGTGAACTTAGGCTTGTGTGCGGCTGCTCGGCCATGGAAACCCATTTCACAAAGCTCCTGACGAACAGTTCTTGTGCTGACGTTGCTTCCAGAGGCAGTTTGGAACTCGGTAGTAAGTGTTGCAACCGAGGACAAACGATTTTTACACGCTATGCGCTTCAGCACTCGGCAGTCGTGTTCTGTGAGCTTGTGGCCTACCACTTCGCGGCTGTGTCCTTATTGCTCCTATACATTTCCACTTCCATCAAACACTTACAGTTGACTGAAGCTGCTCTAGCAGGGCAGAAATGTGAAGAATTGACTTGTTGGAAAGGTGGCACCCTATGACGGTGCCACGTTGAAAGTCACTGAGCTCTTCAGTAAGGCCGTTCTACTGCCAATGTTTGTCTATGGAGATTGCATGGCGGTGTGCTCGATTTTATACACCTGTCAGCAACGGGTGTGGCTGTATATAGTGTATATGCTTGAACTTTTGATGTGTGTTTGATCACAGATCACTGATCTGTAGGGAAGCCATCAGAGTGAAGTGAATCGCCTACAGGAGACTCCTTCTCTCACCTCTACTGGCCCCACTTCCAGACTCAGGATCTACTCCAACACTTTTGAAATGCATCCTCCCTCCCTCCCTCCCATGAGGTCCTTGCTGATCTGTATACGATTGGATGGCCCGGGTGAAGTTCAATTCCCACCTTATTTCTGTACGCAGTCCAGCTCTTCCAGGAAGGAAGGAAGGAAAGGTGCGTGTCTGAAGTGTTTAAAACGGGGCCCTGGATTGGACAAGATCCTGTTGTTCAGACAGGGAGGGGACGTGATGTTCCTGGATTGTCATGGTACGCTGACATGGACAGATGACGTGCTCCCCCTGTGCGTACACTGTACCACAGCACAACAGGCGCACACACACACACACACACGCACACGCGCACACACACACACACACACACACACACACACACGGCAAGTAAAGCCATGTCAGATTGCAGGGCGCCAGTGGATACAGAAGTGGGAATATGTATTTCCAGGAATGTCGGGGACAGTGGGAGAGATGACTGATGCTTATCTGGGATGAAAGGGACACTCCAAAGAAGTGTGTGTGTGTAAAGAAGACGTGTATGTACAAAGCGTTCGAAAAATGAGTTAGAATGACAGGTCACAACTCGTCCCTCTGTCGGGGAAGGAACAGAACCACGTGAGAACCCCACCCACATAACGACGAGGTAGATACATTCCACAATGCCCCCTATCTGTCTCCCAGTCCGTCTGGCTGCACCCAACACGGTGCATCTACCTGGTAGCTACCTTCACTACCCGGCTTGGCCGCTGCCCTGCTACCCCAGACGGACACAGCCCTGAGCATAGTGCCCTTCAGGTGTATTTTAGTACCGGGAGTCTGTAGGCATGACTAGCTGCTGCTAAACCAGATAGAACCGTTCTATCTGAAACACACAGGAGATGCTGTGTTCTCAGAATAGCCAGTGTAACAGTTGTCCCAGTAATCTAAGTGACGGGCCATCAGCCAAGGTAGTTTTTGCAGTAGCACCGTAACATTGTTTTTGTTTGCGTGAGTACTGTTTGTGTATCCCAGCCGTAAGGTCTCGCTGGCGTCGCGTCGACCTCGTGTAGACGTGTAGGCGGCGTTGTTAGACCGCTCTACTTTTCTGGGGCTCGGGAGGGGCAATTGGACCACGCACGCAAAACACGCACACACGCACTCCTCTCCTCACGATGGTTTCCCCCTCCAGATGTCTGGGTAGGGTTTGCTGGTCAGGAGAAGTTCTAAATACAGAACGCCGCGCCGTCCACAACCCACTACTTAGCCTGGCGCTCGGTTGCGGAACCAAACCAACAGTATTTCTGCACTGTACGTTGTATTTGTTTGAGTGTTCCAAATAAACTTCACCTCACAATGACTGGGAAGTGGAATGCTCAGTTCAGTTGGGGTGATTGGTTTTCAGAGGATTTTAACAGATAATGTTGTGTGTGTGTGTGTGTGTGCGCATATGCTTGACCTGTGTGTGTGCGTGTGCACGCAGGCTCAGGTGACGTTCCTGCAGGGTGAGAGGAAGGGGCAGGAGAACATGAAGCAGGATCTGGTCAGGCGGATTAAGATGTTGGAGTACGCCCTGAAACAAGAGAGGTCAGACACGCACACACAGACACAGACACAGACACACAGTGTAAGACTTGGGTAACACTGCCATCTTGTGGTTCTTCCTCTCTCTGCAGGTCCAAACACCAGAAGCTGAAGACAGGCAGTGACCAGAGCCCAGGGGAGAAGAAACCAGAGGCAGAACAAGGTATGCAGGCTCTATGTAGACCTTATGTAGACTCTACGTATGCTCTAGGCCAGGGGTGTCAAACTCATTTTGCCCCGGGGGCCGCGGTCGGTCATCAACAGCATTTTTCTGTTACATTTCCTCGCCATCCAAATGTGCAAAAATTAGTCCTCTAGTCATAATTCGATGCTCCCTGACTTCCTAGCTTTCATTTCTGTGATTGTTAGCGAGTTGGACACAGTCAAGAAACTGTACGAATGTAGGTCCATTATCAATTCTACTCATTTCGGTTTTAGTCATTAGAAAGTATATTGATGAACAAAAACATTATAATATCATTTTTACTCAAACCACCAACGGGCCGGATTGGACCCTCTCGGATGGTCTAAAGATTGGTTCACAATGTAGCCTAGCTCTAATGCATTCTAAAGCAGAACTAGTAACTTCCCTATGCTTATCTGCTCTCGTTTTCCACGTCTGTTCCAATTTAACTAGAAAAATGAAGAATGTAAGTAGTAGTCTTCGATGCAAAATGAAGTGTCAGCTTCTCGCGCTCGGACCTCGTCTCGTGTGACTGAATTACTTGCTCACACTCGCTGTAACTCGCGATGTGATGGTGTGTGACGTAACAAATCAGCAAGTCTTGTGATGTTGGTTAGTGTGTGTGGTGAAACAATGTTGTGGTGTGTGTGTGTGTGTGGTGTGTGTGTGTGGTTGCTCTGGTGCTGCTTCTGTTATATCGGAGCTTCCTCCTCTAATTGACTCTTCCTCTACCCGCAGTGCCTAATGGGCCAGCAGAGTCTGAATCTGAGCCAGCCATCAGAATGTCCTGGAAGGAGGGCCGTCAGCTGCTACTGCGCAAGTAAGGCTTCCTCCCCGTAGCATGAGAGCAAGGCTTCCTCCCGTAGCGAGAGGCAAGGCTTCCTCCCCGTAGCGAGAGGCAAGGCTTCCTCC
>NC_036841.1:17026434-17027650 GCF_002910315.2 Salvelinus sp. IW2-2015
TAGCGAGAGCAAGGCTTCCTCCCCGTAGCGAGAGCAGCACTGTCCTCGATACTTTAAACAAACTGTTGAGTCTGAATGAAGAGGGTAATCGTGTGTGTCCATGGTTTGTGTGTGTGTGTGTGTGCGTGTAGGTACCTGGAGGAGGTGGGCTACTCGGACACCATCCTGGACATGCGTTCGAAGCGTGTGCGCTCCCTGCTGGGTCGTACCAGCCCCGAGGCTAACGGCGCCCCGGCCAGCAGCGAGCAGCAGCCCGCCCCGGACCCCGAGCCCCTGGCAGGGGGGGAGTCACTCCTCATCAGACAGATAGAGGAGCAGATCAAGAGGTGAGACCCCCAACACGCACACCCCTGTCCTCGGTGTAGGGTGCTGTGGACAGTGATGAATGGAAGCTTGTCTCCACGGTAGTCGCTGTGAAGTTGGTCAGTACTCTGTCTGTGGTGCTGTATTGCATATTTTTGGTCAAATCCCTATAACTGTCAGTAATGTACTGTCAGTATTGTTGTTGGGAGTTGTGTGTTGCCGCTGATGTGTGTGTGCGTGTGTGTGTGTGTGTGTCGGTAGGAACGCGGCGGGGAAGGACGGTTGTAAGGAGCGTCTGGGCGGTTCCGTGCTGGATAAGATCCCCTTCCTACACGGCTGCCAGGATGATGATGAGGATGACAGTGATGAGGAAGATGACTTCCAGGGCATGGGCACGGACCGTGTAGACGGGCAGCGCAACAAGAACAAGAAGCCGCGCGTTAAGGTCCGATCACGTCAACACGGCAAAGTGTGTGTGTGTGTGTGTGTGTGTGTGTGTATTAAAGCCCTCTCTCTCTCTCTCTGTGTGTGTAGATGGGGACTGAGCCCATGACCACAGACCTGGACCCTGATGATGAGGAGGAGGATGAAGACGACTCGGAGGATGCCCTGAGCGAGTTTGACTTCCTGGGATCAGGGGAGGAGGGGGAGGGGGCGGGAGAGGCCCGGATCTCAGGGGACGGCCGGGAGTTAGGTACGCCATCGCAATAGCAACCACCTCAACCACACCTGTCTGTCTCTRCGTCTGTCTAGCTTTCTGTCTGTCTTCTCTTTTTGTCTGTCTGTCTATCCCTCTCTCCCTTCATCCCTATCCGTCTCTCTCTTTCTAGGGAGTTATATGTTCTGTACTCTCACCTCTACTGCCAATAAACCATTGCCTATGGTGAACCATCTGTCTGGTGGTCTCACTATT
>NC_036841.1:17027963-17071531 GCF_002910315.2 Salvelinus sp. IW2-2015
AGAGAAGAGATCTCTCTCTCTCTCTCTCTCTGGTCTCTCTTCTTCCTCTCTCATCTCTCTGCATGACTGTGTGTTTTGTGTCTCTCTCTCTGGCTTGGTTCAGAGAACCGCGCAGGAACAAGTTACAGGGCATGATGTCGGACTTCCCCCCCAAACCCTCCCCGCCCCCCTCTGTGTCGGGACAGTCTCGCTCCGGGGAAGGTAAGACAACACCCGCTCCCAAAACTCTCTCCCTGTCTGGCTGTGCCAAATGTTCTACAATGTCCTGTATTATGTCATGTTTTGTGTGGACGCCAGGAAGAGTAGCTGCTTCTTTCGCAACAGCTAATGGGATCCTAATAAAATACCAAATACCAAAGTAGCTCGATTGCTTCTCTCTCGTCTAAAGGGATACTGCTCTGAAGAGGTAATTGTTTTAGTATTGGAAAAGGGGAAGGCATGTGTTTTTGATCAGATGCTTAATGTGGTAGTGAGTTTAGTATTGAGAGCTGTTCTTCCTCCGCTCCTTAAGGTGGCGCTCTGGGTTTTTCCTCTGACGTCTTCATCCTGGACGCCGTCGGGGGCGGAGACATGAACCTGGGAGAGCTGGCTGACCTCACCGTCGCCAACGACAACGACCTCACCGTGGATGTGAGTACTTGAACGTTCACGCGCGCGCACACACACACACATACGGCAGTGTTTCTCCTATGATTCTTTTCAGCAGCGGTGGCAAAGATAACGTGGGGGGGGCTGAGAGAAGAAATTGCAGTTTTAAAGCTAATTTCCTGCAATTCTACACATTTACCCATGGCTTAGGCCGTGTTCCTATGCTATCTGAGTGACTCAAACATGATAACATAATCAATTGTGGCCCCATGCCATGACATTTGGGGAATTTTATATTCTCCCTCACTGTCTAGTTTTTTATGTTGGTGGTTGTTCATTTTCAGAGATGATTTTATAAATATTTAGCTCAATTATCTTTTTTTACGTACTTTATCTGAGTTTAGTCATAAAAAAAGTTAGCTGCTGCTAAATGAACACACCCCACCAGCTACAGGATAACCGGGAGGAGTTCAAGAAGACGTGGAACCCTCGCTTCACGCTGCGTAGCCATTTTGATGCCATCAGAGCGTTGACGTTCCACCCCAGCCAAGCCGTTCTACTCACAGCCTCCGAGGACGGAACCCTGAAGCTGTGGAACCTCAACAAGGCCATACACTCCAAGAAGTAAGAGCCTAACTAATAGCACGACCATAACACGCCAATATCAGGGCCTGCATTCAGAAAGTGTATCATAAAGTCGTCATGCTGATCTAGGATCAGGTCCCTCCTGTCCATGTTATCTTCTTCATTTGTGATTTTAAAAAGGCATAACTGATCCCAGATCAGCACTCACTCCTACTCTAAGATGCTTTATGAATACAGACCCAGGAGTGGGAAAGAAACTGAATGCGGTCTGGTAGTTTGCTATAAACACCGTGCTGTAATGTGTAAACGGATGTTGGTCTTTGCCGCCAACAGAAATGCAGCGCTGGACGTTGAACCCATCTACACCTTCAGAGCCCACAGGTGAGCTCAGACCACACGCACATACACTCGCACGCATGCAAACACACATTTGTTGCAACTGTCATGTGTTTCTGGGTTAATAGCTCATCTTTGTGTCATCGTATGTGTGTGTGTGTACAGTGGTGCAGTTCTGTCTCTGGCAATGGGAGAGGACGGAGGTTCGTGCTACAGCGGGGGCCTGGACGGAACCGTGCGCTGCTGGAAGATCCCAGACCTCAACGTGGATCCCTACGACAACTACGGTCAGTCCCCGACCCCTGTCTGACCGCTCGGTCACCTTTTTTGCTTCCAGTCAACCAGTCAGGACTAGCCAGGTTTATCCCCAGCTAACGTATTCAGCTCTGAGTCAGTGGATTACACATGATCAAGTATCATCGCCACGAGAACATATTGACTGACATTAGGGCTGTGACGGTCAAGGAATTTTGGAGGGCGGTTATTGGTCAGCCAAATGACCACGGTCAGACGAGCATTTTGTGCTGCTGCAGGGAGGGGGCATTGCCTAGGACAGGGGTTTTCACTTTTCTTGGGTTGTGGTCGGGTGATTGAGGGGGCCAGGTCATCTGATGCAGCACTCCATCACTCTCCTTGGTCAAATAGCCCTTACACAGCCTGGAGGGGTGTTGGGTCATTGTCCTGTTGAAAAACAAATGATAGTCCCATTAAGCGCAAACCAGATGGGATGGCGTATCGCTGCAGAATGCTGTGGTAGCCATGCTGGTTAAGTGTGCCTTGAATTCTAAATAAATCACTGACAGTGCAACCAGTTAACCAAAATAAAAGTTATTATTTTTCACGTAAAAATACCCCCCCCCCCCCAAAAAGACCCCAGTTTGAAAACCCTAGTCTCGTTTGCTACAACACCCTGCTTGTTTCCAGCAAGGAGCAACAAAGGTTCATCACGTTGTAGAATCCATTTGTGTGTGTCTCTTTTGTTTGTGTAGACCCGGGCATAGAGAGCAAGTGTGTTGTTGGGTCATGAGGACTCGGTGTGGGGGTCTGACGTATTCTGCCCACCACCATCGCTTGGCCTCCTGCTCTGCAGACGGGACGGTTCGCATCTGGGAACCCAGAACCTGCCCCTGTCTCGCTGTCTTCACAAGGAGAAAGGTGAGTGTGTGTGTCTGTGTATGTTTTTGTTTTTTCTGTGTGTGTGATATCTTAACTCACTCCCCCCCCCCCCCCCCCTCCCTCAGAGCACGGAACACCCACCTCGGTGGCCTTTGTTGAACTCTGACCCGACCAGGCGGTGGTGTCATTCGACGGAGCGAGACGCTGCCTATGACCTCAAACACATGAGCAGAGCATCATGGTCCTGGAGACGGGCACTAAGGACGGTGAGTCCTGTCAGAATGCTTCCTGTGACCTGGCTGGTGTAGTGGTAGTGCATGTGTGCGGTCTTGGCTAGGGGTCTACAGCGAATGTTTCTTGGCGTTGTCTGTTGTGACAGGATCGTTATGTTTGGTCCTCTCAAGTTTCCACTCTGATGCTGCGTTTGTAACCATGTGGGAGGTGGGAATTTAACAGCCGTGAGGTTGTAAATACCAGTTGGATGCATTCGTGTGACTTGAACTCGTTGAAAAACACAGATTGGCAAATGGCCAACAAGCTGCGTCAACCATAAACTAAAAGGACAGCTATCATGCTTTTAAACAAATTATAGAGTAAAGAAAAAACACAATAAAAGATTGCTTTTTATAAATCTTGTTTTGTTGTTGCGTTTAACTGCCGAAAATGCTGTTATAGAGGGCATTTCCTTAGATGTTGTCAGAGGTCACCATGTGGGAGAACAGGATTATAGACGAGTTTCCCACTAGTAATTACCAGTTGGTGTGCCATTTCAAGTGGACTTTTCCCAGCCGTATGTGGTAAAGTCCCTGTCCCCGCATGGTTACGAACATATTTGAGGTGTTGGCAGCTCCATAGGCTATTCTCGTTGCACGTGGCGACATACTGTTAACGCTGTATCCACAACTCTCTGTCCATCGCTGTTGTAATCTACTATGAAACCAACATTTTCCCAAAATGTGAGATTTTAACAAATGATGGTGTATCCTCAGAAAAATGACAATTTATGATTTAGAATTTTGATTACAACGTGCACATAGGCTCTAGGTGTTTTAACGGAATGGCCTACATCGCTTTTTTTTTTTACAGCTCAGATCTACTCGAGGCATTGGCCTACAATGCAGCATCGGCATAGCCTATAGAACTAGTGTTTTTACATTTTTATATGTATTCATTCGGTTTCACAGTGCGGACCGAACCGAAGTCCCTGTAGCGAGCGGTTCGAATACGTGTACCCTTACACCCCTAGTCGGCGTAGGTTCAAATCAGGCATACTGCCCTAGGATGCAACCCCTCTCTTGTCTTTCCCCACTGTCATCCTCTCTCTGTTCAATAAAATCGGAAAATATTGTATCATTCTGTGCCTCCCTTCCTTGAGAGAAGCCAGGAGGATCTCCCTCAATACTGGTCTGTGTGTGTCGCCCCCTGCAGGCAGTAAGCTGATTAACTGTGTGGTCAGCCACCCCTCTGAGCCCATCTCCATCACCGCACACGAGAATCGCACTATCCGCTATCTCGACAACAAGACAGGTCAGCCATTGTCCCCTGCTGAATCCTACCTTTATGTAACAACGCCAGAATTAGGCCTCGTGCTTTATCTGTTTTGTCTGGGTCGAACTAGCCCATAGCCACGTTACTTTCTTTTACCGTTTCAATGAAATGTAATGCCCATCTGCGTGTGTTACCAGGTAAAGTGATCCACTCCATGGTGGCACACCTGGATGCTGTCACCTGTCTGACCACGGACCCCAAAGGCACTTACCTCATCTCTGGCAGTGAGTAACCCCTGACTTGTCTTGGAACTGGGGTCCTCTAGCACTACACACTGGGATCTATCCTGCTCCCAGGACCAGGAATAAGAAACACTATTTCTATCGTTGACGATTCCGCTGTACTCGTAACTGTGCTCTCCCGCTTCCCCCTGCAGGCCATGACTGTTCGGTGCGTCTGTGGATGCTGGACAACAGGACGTGTGTGCAGGAGATCAACGGCCCATAGGAAGAAGCACGACGAGGCCATTCACGACGTGGCCTTCCACCCTCTCGCAGCCCTTCATCGCCTCGGCCGGCGCCGACGCACTCGCCAAGATCTTCGTCTGAGAGGAGGCACAGACGGGGACCATCTCTCCCTTGGTGAGACACTAGGGTACAGAGAGAGAGTGGTGTGTGTGCTTTATTCTTACAATCTGTTAGTTTACTTTCTTTACAGTTTCTACTTATATTGAACTTGTCCCTTCTTTCATTACAGCCCGACAAAACACACTTGGCCAGAGGAGAGGGATGACTACAAGTGGAAACCTCACCCTGCCTACTTACATGTAGTTTCGTGTACTGATACCACACATCAGGAAGAGGGAATGTCTGTCTGTGTGTGTGGTGGGTGTGTGTGTCGCAGCTAGTTCGTGTGACTGACGCGATCGGTGTAGTGTTCGCTGTATGCTGTGACTGATCAGTCGATCAGTGTGTGTGTGTGTGTGTGTGTGTGTGTGTGTGTGTGTGCTATCCACACCACACACACACACACACACACACACACACCCACACACACACACACACACCACAGACAGACAATCCAGTGACAATACACACACAAAACTGTTGTCCTGCACCCCACTGGCTGGGTCATCGCCAACAGGACACTATTACCCACAGTTCTCTAGCTGTCCCATGATGCCTCAGTAACTTGTTGCAATACTAACCATACTGCTTTTCTAACGACTAATCTGGCTGCTCGGTTTATTAGGTCAGTTTACTACACTATAATACTCTATTCATTTCTACCTTTAACAGTCCACTCATGGTTATAATAAGGCCGTGTGTGTGTGTTGACATTGATCACTACGCATGCCGATGCATCACCTACTACAATTAGTGACGCGCGCGTGCACACACACACGGGTTAACATTCAGTTTGAAACTGTGTTTCTTTTAAAGTTATTTTTTAAAATATATATATAAAAAGCTTAGCTCACCGGTTGCTAACACACATAAGTACCTGACTACAGTAGAGTCCAGTCCCCATCAAGTGACGGCATTAGCCATTGTCTACTGCAATACAGCGTGGGGCCACAATGCATTTCATTCCAAAGACTTCTGAGGGTTTTAGTTTGTGTGTGTTTTTGGAGCCTTCTCCTAACCAGTGTTGGACAAACAGCTTTAATTTCAGCCTCATCGCCGAGACACTACGTCTGAGTGTTTGTGTGTCCGGTATTGTACGGTCATCCATTTCAGTAGAATCAAGTTTGATAGGAAAGGTGTGTGTGTGTGTGTGTTGCACTTGTTTAATCTTTGGTGCTAAGATCTCGTCAGTCCGAGTCTGAATCAGGGACCTGTTTGCATTCGAGGTGTGTGTGGAGTACTGTTTGTTTCACTGGGATATTTGTCATCAACAGTAGCATGCGTCACTCTCCAGCCATGCCATCTGTTTGTGTTGAGATACTGTATGGGTCATTTTTATCTCATAAGAAGACTAACACGCTATGCTAAGCAGACACTTTTCTACTGGTTTCCTTTTATATTTGTGTATGTGTGTGTGTGAAGTTGGCCTTTGTCATTTCATCAGGATAGCTGGTTTGTGAAAGAGTTTGTGGAGATGATGCCACAGTGGAGACCTCTGACTGAAACGGTTGACGTTGAGAGAAAGTGACACTACTCCCAATATGGCGTCCTGTATTCCCCCTCCCTTAAGTCGGCATCAAGTCAGAATGGTCCTTGGTGCCGGTGTATTTATTTAGGCTTGCGCTTGGAAACAATCATATGATCCATTGAAATAGCTGTTGTTGATTAGGTTTCTGGTTTTGGTGCGAGTCCTCATAGTGGGAAACTGGCCTCTCTCCAGTGTCAATGGAGCCAGCAGGGGAAATTGCCCCCAGGATATGGGAACAAAAGGCCCATAAAGAGCCCTCCTTCCTCTCCCTTTCCCCTATGGAGAGGAAACAAGAACAAACTCTACCTAACCCTTAGCCCCCCCTTACATTGGCCTCTGACAAATACTGAACCAGACATGGTTGGGGTCTGTTCACCAAGCAGTCACTTTGGCCTTGGATTATTGTGGAGCTGTTTTTCCCTGGAAGGGACAACAAGCTTGGACAAAGAGCGAAGCCACTCTGAGCTGTGGGCGACCGCTAAAGACTTGACATATAGGTCAGGGATCAGGGGTGATGTCATTAGGTAGCTGGGTTTATTTTTGTACTTTCCGGGGTGGAGGCAGAGGGAGCCCTACGGGCAGATCTCTGGCTGTGGAAACATGGTTCAACATGGTTCCACAAGCCAGGGCAGAGCAGTAAAGAATTAATGGTCCAGTAGCACCATGTCAATCGGTAACTGGCCCTGAGCTGCCCCCAACCTACTAATCAACCCCTAGCACACGCCAGAGGGACGGGGGTAGAAGTCGTCCCAAACCACTGATTCCAGATCAGATATTTCTTCATCTCCTTAATGGTTAAAGCCAGAGTTGTGGCTATGGTAATCTGATCCTAGATCTGTGGTTTAAGGTCAACTTTAACCAACTACAGTACATGCAACAGGGTCACTACAGGGGTCCGAGAATCAGGGAAATGACAGAGGTCAACGTTTTCCTATCCACTGCAAGACCTTATGGGAAAACACTCTGTGGTCTGGTCAGACAGGTGTCTGCGGGCTTGGTTCAGTAAATGTCAGCTTCGTGTGTTTGCTAAAACATGATGGTTTCAGATGTATTGGATTTGATGAGGCAGAGAGAATGCCTAAAGTGCTACTGTGGCACATTGTGTGCTGTAATGCTTTGTTGTTGAGAGGATAAATAGAGTACACAGTTGTCAATCACCCACACTAACTGTTGGTTATATGCTGCACTACATCAGCTGCATTAAACCCCAAGACTAGACCAGCTGTGTCTTAGTGTGGCTGTGGAGACCAGGGCCCAGTTTCCCAAAAGCATCTTAAAGAGCGACTGTCCCGAAAAAAAAAAAAAGCAACTTCTCGTTTTTGAAAATGTCCTTATGTGAGTCAGAAACACGTATTCTACTGTCAAAATTGACTACGAAGTGTCATTTTGGTCATAAAAGTCAGTCTCGTCCCAAAACCGTTGTTAATAAAGTTGCATTTAAAAGCGCTCGTTATTTTCCCGACTGCCTCAGAACAGCGGAGTGCGTCGTTAGATGCTTCTTCTTTTTTTAAACCCTTCCTCGTCACTTTATACACTAAACAGAAGATCTCAGCTAAACATAGAGTCGAGATGTTTATCTGTCTCTGTGAACGCAGATAACTTAAGAACGTAGTCGACTGCTACAAATACAAAGTTGCCAATGTCCTTGCGATTGTTGCAAACAATAAGGTTCCAGAATAAAAACTGAGTTGACTGTGGGGAGCAGACGGACAAACAAAAAGATAAATACAGACAGTAGGCTTATATAGGCTACATACAGTGCCTTCGGAAAGTATTCTATAATTGATTAAATCGTTTTCCCCCCTCATCAATCTACACACAATATCCCATAATGACTAAGCAAAAACACGTTTAAAAAAAATAAACGGAAATATCACATGTACATAAGTATTCAGACCCTTTACTCAGTACTTGGTTGAAGCACCTTTTGCAGCGATTACAGCCTCGAGTCTTCTTGACTATGACGCTACAAGCTTGGCACACGTGTATTTGGGAAGTTTCGGGCTCTGGCCGGGCCACTCAAGGACATCCAGAGACTTGTCCCGAAACCACTCCTGCGTCGTCTTGACAGTGTGCTTAGGGCCGTTGTCCTGTCTGAGGTCCTGAGCGCTCTGGAGCAGATTTTCATCAAGGATCTCTCTTTACTTTGCTCCATTCATCTTCGATTTGATTCTGACTAGTCTCCCTGCCACTGAAATACTTCCCCACAGCTGCCTCCACCATGCTTCACCGTAGGGATGGTGCTAGGTTTCCTCCAGACGCTTGGAATTCAGGCCAAAGAGTTTAATATTGGTTTCATCAGACCAGAGAATCTTGTTTCTCATGGTCTGAGAGACTTTAGGTGCCTTTTGGCAAACCCCGAGCACGCTGTCATGTGCCTTTTGCTGAGGAGTGGCTTCTGTCTGGCCACTCTACCATAAAGGCCTGATTGGTAGAGTGCTGCAGAGATGGTTGTCCTTCTGGAAGGTTCTCCCATCTCCACAGAGGAACTCTGGAGCTCTATCAGAGTGACCATTGGGTTCTTGGTCACCTCCCTGACCAATGCCCTTCTCCCCCGATTGCTCAGCTCTAGGAAGAGTCTTGGTGGTTCCAAACTTCTTCCATTTAAGAATGGAGGCCACGGTGTTGTTGGGGACCTTCAATGCGGCCATTTTTTTTTTTACCCTTCTCCAGATCTGTGCCTCATCACAATTCTGTCTCGGAACTCTACAGACAAATCCTTCGACCTCATGGCTTGGTTTTGCTCTTACATGCACTGTCAACTGTGGGACCTTTTATATAGAGAGGTGTGTGCCTTTCCAAATAATTTCCAATCGATTGAATTTACCACAGGTGGACTCCAATCAAGTTGTAGAAACATCTCAATGATGATCAATGGAAACAGGATGCACCTAAGCTCAATTTCGAGTCTCATCTCAAATGGTCTGAATACTTAGGTAAATAAGGTATTTCAGTTTTTAATTTTTAATACATTTGCTAAAATTTCTAAAAACCTGTTTTTGCTTTGTCATTATGGAGTATTGTGTGCAGATTGCTGAGGATTTTTCTTTATTTAATCCATAACACTGGAAAAAGTCAAGGGGTCTGAATACTTTCTGAAGGCCCTGTATATATGCCTGTTTATTTAAATCAGATTCAAATCAATTTCATGTTCAATCAATTGAGTTCTAGTTTGCTGGCTAGCCTACTGTGCAATTTTTACCTCAATACATTTCATGATATGTAATGTGTGCAATGACATGCCTAATCTCGGTTTTGTGCATTATTATTGTGTAAGCATTAGAATATGCCGCCTAAATATTTGCAGCCATTAGGTGATACTCTCTGTAGGAGCTGATCCGTTGTCAGTATTGTGAAATAATGATAATGTTAAAGTAAGATATGAATAGAGAGAACTGATTCGAGAGCAGCGCAGCCTTTCTTTCGAATCTAACCAGTATCGACACATGCGCCAACGACGCACTTGGCGAACATTCTTTCTGCGTGGTGTTTTGGGAAACGCATGTTACATCTTCGGGCGTTGTAGGAACGATGGATTGTTAAAATACTTGTAAGCCTAAATTCCATCGCTATCGGGAAACCAGGCCCTGAAGTGTCTCACTGGCATGTCTCCTCCCTTCACGTAAATATTGAGACTGCATGAGTGTGTTGGATGAACTCTGCACTCAGTGTCTATGTCAGTCAGTCTACATGTACGTCTGCAGCATTGAGCTATATACTGGTCCTGAGACGCTGAAATATGTCCCTCTTCTGAGAACAGACAAATCAATGTGACAAATCAAAAAAGCGAGAGGAAAATAAAAATGACTGTAAATGATAAAAGACTAGAGCTACCGTTATGTGGTGTACATGTCCATTTTCATTTTTTATTTGTTCCTTTTTTCCCCCTTTTGATTATAATTATTACGGAAGAATACTGTAGCATCATAAGTGAAATCATTATTCTTTGCTAGGCTTAGAACTTGCTTGTGATTGATAATGACAATGTATACCTTGTTTTAAAGAAAAAAGAAGAAAAAAGGTTAACAAATCTGAAAAATGACAAAAAAACTAAAAACATCAAAAAGTGTTCAGTCCGAGGCCAAGGTAAAGGACTCGTTTCTTTGTTTTTATTTTTTTAATAGCAACTTATCACTGTGTGATATTTTGTATATCATATTAAGCTGCATTCAAACAATTTCCTCTAACTACAAGGGATAAGAGACCTGCTTTTTATTGTTTTATTATATATATTTTTTTGAACTGCATTTTAGCTTGTATTAAATGACAGATTTCCCTTCTTTGGTTTTGTTTACTTTGCGGGTCTCGTGTTGTATGTCATTAAAGAAGAAAAATGAAGAAAAAAAAACATTTTGTACAGTGAATTTGAGAGCAATATTGTCATTCATCTTATCTTGTCAACTGTCATGTTATTGCTGTATAACTACAACCTAATGATCCAGGGTTTCCCTCTTATATGCTCCTTGTATAGCAACATATTAGGGTTGTTCCACAAAATGAGTCCCTTTTTGATATTTGAAGTAGACATTTTGCGCCAAAATTGAATTTAAACGCCTGTTATTAAATGAAGTGCCCTTGTAATATAGACCACATGGAAAATGCAAAAAAACATGTATGAATAAAGTCTTGCTAAAATGCCAAAATTCATCATTTTGATATGTCCCTCTGTGCACCCTGTGAGACTTCTAAGAAGATTTAAACCCACTTAACCCGCCAAAAAATTCCAAATTTTCACCATTGTAAAGCCCTAGTTATTTTGTTGCTTTGACAAAGTCATTTCTAAAAATTATTATTTATTAGTGATTCATTTTTAAGTATAAAAAAAACCTGGCCCTCATTTTAAGTTCAACCCTGTTATGTGAACTGAACTCCCATTTTAATATCGTGAAACTATTCCTTAAAATAATGTTTTTCAAAAGAAACATTGAACATCTAATAGTCAAATCATAGTGTAAAATCATGACCTGGTTGTACTCTTTTGGGCTGTTTTCTGGTGTTTTTTTTGGTGCAAAACTGTTGCCAATAGATCAACAGGCTAAAATGTTTTAACATTCCCCCTGTCACAAGGGGATTAATGGCTGATTTAAGATGAAATCGTCAACCCTATTACTTGCACGTAATTTATTTAAAAAAATGTAACATCTCTTGAGATGGGAAAACATGTTTTATTAAGTTTGTCCTGTCCTCTTTATGAAAGAATGTAAACATTTGGTGAAATCAAATGTTACACTACCCAAAAGGTACTAATTTCGTGGAACAACCCAATACACTCTTCTCTCCCTCACCTGACTTCTGTCCAGAACAGGAATGAACTAGACAGGTTTTACAGGTCTCTGGGTTAACATACAACAGGACCCACAACAAGCAAGTGACCAAAGGATTGTTCATGAAAAAGTCACATTAACATGACAGTCGTGACCTCCAGAGCATGGGTAGCAGGTGGGTAAGACAACTCAAAAATATCACCCCTTCCTGAAGACTAGCAAGGTCTGTTTTATTACTTATGTGATGAAGATCAAAACAGACCTTGGATCAGTCCAGTCTGATGATGAAGATGTCAGAGACTCTTGAGGAATACATGTCCCTCTAGTGGTCCTTAAAGCTACAACTCGGAACAACCGCCGATAAGTGTGCTTTTTACAGTAGGTTTATTGTTTTCACTTCTCTTAATCTATTAGCCATAGATGATGCTAATTAGAATATCTATATCTAAATAATAGTTTTTCATAATAAGCAATTAGACATTGAGCAAACGTTCAACAACGAGTACCTACCAAAAGTCATAAAGCTAGTTAGTTACATACCAAAATGTATGTTTATAGCTCCGTTCTACTTCACTGAGTAGACCGGTAGATGCACTGTAGGTGCGGTCCTATAAGAATCAGAGAGACCTGTATGTCGTTGGCACTGCCAAGAGGGAGAGGAGAGCGAGAACCAAAAAAGCAAAGCCACGGAGAAAAGAGTGATAGTTTTAAAAGAAAGAGAGACATATTTGTGAGCAGTTCCCCTCAGGCTAGAGGAAGACGAGGCCAGCTGTCAGAGAAGGAGTCAACAAGAAGAATTAACCCAGCGTTAAACACAGAGGAAGGAAAAAGAGAGAAGGGGGCGGGGTTGCTAGCTTGGGAGGAGACCAGGGAGTGGGAGGGACTGACATAGGCTTATGCAGAGCTCGCCCCTCCCCTCCCATTGGCAGAGAGCAGTGTCAGTCATATCACTTCCTCCTTGGTTGTGGCAAGTTCAGAAAGGAGAGGGCAGGAGGGAGGTACCTTTACGTAGCTGTCTCGGTCTTGCTTTTCTACAGAAAATAGTTAACTCGGCTGAAACTGAAACAGGGCAAAAGAAAAGCCCCGCCAGACTATCTTTCTCCTTCGTTCTCTCAGTTTCCTGCTCAAGGAAGCAATTTTGTACAGGCTGGAGTGTAGGACAACAAACTTTTGGTTGTTATTTTTTCCCCTTCCTCAGTGTTTCCTGTGAAAAATTTGGACTTTCTCATCTGCAGAGCAACTTCTTCACCGGAGGAGGGGTGGAGGGGAGAAGTTTTTCTTAGTCTGTCGCTCACTCTTGCCTTGCAGGGATAATGAAAGAACAAGTGTGAGTGCAGGTCACAAAAATCAAGAGGGAGAGAAAAAGAAAGGAAGGAGCAGTGCTTCCTGGATAGGGATCTTCTCTTGACTCCTCTAGGAGAGGGGGTGGACACAGAACAGAGACTCTGTAGCAGTGTGTTTGTGTGTGGATCAGCGTGTCCACACCCTCACGGTCCTGCTCTCTGAGGGAGGTAGAGCGAGCGAACGCGTGTGTGTGTGTAGTGAGGGATGGCCAACGCCAGCCCCTGCATGTCATCGGGACCCCTGTCCCAGGTCTTCTTCCACCCAGGGGGCCCCTCTCCCCCAGGCTCCGTGGTGATGCAGCAGGGGACCCCCATGGCTGTGCCTCCCACCTCTACTCAGGGTGGCTTCCCCCCTGTGGACCTGGGGGCCGGGCAGGGCCCTGGGGGGGCTGCCATGTCCCATGTGCCCCCCATCCCGGCAGGGGTCTCCTTCATCCTCCAGATTGGGCTGACCAGAGAGTCAGTGCTGCTGCCACAGACCGCTGACTTAGCCTACGTCAAACAGATCGCCTGCTCCATCGTAGACATCAAGGTGAGAGCACATGCTGTGTGTGTGTGTGTGTTTGTGTGTGCAGCCTGGCCTCAGAGCCATACGAAACATACTTGACGTATGTCTGAGCGTCTCCAAGATGTATGATACCTACAAATGGTCTAGTTACTTTAGACAGAAACAAAAGTAGGAAGGTTGATCAGGGAGGATGGTTGGCTGTCTAGCAATCCAAAGGTTGTATGTTTGAGACGCGTTGTGACACATATTTAAGTACAGAATAATACGAATTGCCCTGAGACCACGTTGGTGTGTGTGTGGGATTTACATACAGAGTAATATATTTGCCCTGAGACCACTTTGGTGTGTGTGTGTGTATTTTTCGTGTTTATCTGTTTAGTAATTGCTGACGAGCTCTAAGTGCTATAACAGTAATGCTGAAGCAATTTTAATCTTCTCTGAAGATGCCACCCTTTTCTCTCCAATGGGCTCTCTCTCTTTCTCACACACACACACACACACAGAGAAGAAGCAAGGCGGCCATTTTGCAGCAGCCAGCAGGAGAACATTATCCTCAAATCAGTGCCTTGAATAAGATGCATCGATTTTTATCAGCCAATTAGACTGTGAGATGGTTAGATTACCAGATTTCCAAAGCCGGTCACTGGAGGTTGGCCAGCGGGAGCTTGAAAAATTAGCCACGGGCAACTTTTCAAGGAAATGCTGAAAGAAAGAAATCTCCCTCAGCCTCCACCACTGCTTTCCCTAATCTGTTATTGTTGTGCGGAACAAAACCAGTCCAATGCCAATTGTATGTGTCTCTGTCAACTGTAAATGTGATGCTAGGACTCTCCTTTTCTCCCTTCAGAATACTGTACTGTAGTGTCCACTCAAGTTTTAATGTCACTTGCACAAGTACAGTGAAATGCCTTTCTTCCCAGCTCTAAACCCAATTATGCAGTAATCAATATCAATGTTTTTTTAGATGCATGCCAGCAAAGCCACGACACAACACTAAACAATACATTAATTGCACTATAACGGTGAGAAACGGTGCCCACAAAACTGTTTGGCCCTACATAAAGCTGTCCCAACAGCAGAGCTTTCTTTTCAGCACCATGGAGTGAATCCTTACCACCGCTACACCTCGAAATCAGCGGAGCCTTGTCTGGCAGCGAAACAGTTAATTCAGCCTCATTTACTGCCTTTAAATAAAACTTAGCTGATATGGCTGACTTGCTTATACAAATGTGGTTTCTACTGACAAGTGAGTTGTACAAACTATGGCATAAGGGGACGACGAGCGGATAAGAGGCGATCCGTAATTTGGATTAAGACATTAATGAGCGAGCTACTGTAGGATGGACGTAGTCAATATAACTATTTGTTCAGTACTTTTGAAATGTACAGCGACAGAATTCAGAACATTGACCGTTCTTACAGCATTTTCCCTGTACACCAAGTCAGAACCATAGGATAAATAAAGGGGGCATATAAGAAAGCTCTTACTATATTAGATGATTGCATTTCTCTAAAACAGCCTATAGGCTACATGTGCACCACCAAGTCAGAACAGTAGGCTAAATTATGAGGGGGAAAGGGACCAAATTATTAGGGTGAGGCATAGGGGCTACTTACAGTTTACCACACAACATACACTTAGTATTACTTTCTTAGCTACAGTATACATATCTCCCAGGCATATTACATCATTAATGCAGCAGAATACAATACATTTTTGGACTCACCTTGTTTTGCTGTGCTCACTTGAACAGGAAGGTGGCACGGCGGTCCTTCTTGTAGGCTCTAGAAAGAGGCCAGAAATCCTGACATAGAATTCCGAGTTGGATGACCGTTAAAAATTATTTTCCGTATTTTACCAGTTTTATCCGAGTTCCCAGTTGAACTCACTGAAGTCTGAGATTTCCCAGTTCCGAGTTTCCAGTTGTTTTGAACGCGGCAGTCATCATGCTAGATTGACACCATGGCCAATGTATTCAAACTTTTCTGGCCCATGTGGTTACTCCCTTTTTTGTGATATCCAATTGGTAGTTACGATCTTGGCTCATCGCTGCAACTCCCCTATGGACTTGGCAAAGGTCGAGAGCCAAGCCGCCCTGCTTCTTGACACAATGCTCGCTTAACCCGGTAGCCAGGCGCACCAATGTGTCGGTGGAAACACTGTCGAACTGACGACTGAAGTCAACTAGAAGACGCCAGAAGGAGTTGCGAGAGCCCGATGAGACAAGGACATCCTAGCCGGCCTAACCCGGACGATGCTGGGCCAAAGCTTCCGTAGATATAATGTGATTTGACGTTATTTTATCTGTGGCCAATGACCTTGATCCTTCTTGGATGGGAACTTCTAATTTAAGTCTATGGCAGCACCAAAGGGGCTTGAATTTTCTAGCTCTACCCGTCGATTTTGCAGTGACAGAACACTGAGCCAATCACGGCGCAACTAGAAAACGTTTCCGACCCCTATGCTCCGTATTTTCCGCTGGCTGCCCCACCACAGAAAGCACTGAGCTAGGCTGAAACACCTGCATTTTGGAGCTGCCTTACTCAAGAAAACATAAAAGAGACCATGTTTGTATGCGGCTTTAATAACTCAAGTATTTCTTTATTGGACATTGTTTGCAATCTGATATGTGACACGTATTAACGATTTTCCGGGCCTTTTATTCACACCGCCTGATATGGAGGTCCTGGATGGCACGGAGCTTGGTCCCTGTGATATATTGGTCTGTCCGCACCACCCCCTGTAGCGCCATGCGATCGAGGGCGGTGCTGTTGCCACACCAACCAGTGATGCAGCAAGTCAAGTTGTTTGAGGATTTGAGGGCCCATACCAAACTTTTTCAACCTCCTGAGGGGAAGGAGGCGCTGTCACGCCTTCTTTATGACTGCGCGTGTGTGTGTGTGAGGAGTACGGGTGTTTTGGCACGGCTCTTCCATCATTCCTTTCGGCTCTCCTCTCCCGTTCGTCCGTCTCAGTCAGAAATGTTGAGTCACCACGGCCAGGCCCGGCTACTCTCTCTGTTTATTTAACAGCCAGCCAGCCTCCCTGTGTTCCATTGACACGTTTTTCCGTTAACTTCAGAGCCTACAGTATGTAAGAGCACACTCTCTTTCCCTGCCCCCAGCCCCTGCTCCTAGTGGAATAGGAACAAATAAGAACTTAACACTAAGGCTGTGTCTGTCTGTCAGTTCAACCCTGAAACAGCAGAACACTTGATGGTTTATTCAGTGATTTGTGGACAGGCATCATTCCATTCCCTCCTCCTACCCTCATCTTCTCTCCTTCCTTCATTCTCCTCTTCTCAATGCTGTTGTTCTCTCTTCTCCTCCCGTCCTCCCTTCCTCTCCCCCATCCTCACCTCTCTCCCCTATCTGCTCCTCTCTTCCCCTGTCCTTCCCTCTCTTCTTCTCATCTGTTCTTCCCTCCTCCTCCTCCTCTCCCTTCCTCCCCACTCCTCCTCTCCTCATCACTCTCCCTGCTAACGGTAGCCCATTGTCTGAGGGATAAAGAGGAGGAAATGAGGCCTGTTTCCTTTTGGAGTCCACTCTGTCTGGGGGCGATCCACGTCCTCCTCTTCCAACTCATCCTTCCACCTCCATCCCCTCCCCTCGTCCTCCACATTTTCCCCCAAGGCACCTCCCCTCTCTCTGGGGTTGGTGGGAGAAGAGGTAGGGTCGGATAATTTGGTGCTGTTGGGTAGAGCTCTCTCATTGTTTCAGGACAATTGAGGTCTATAGAGCCTCCACTCCCTGTGTGTTGCTGAGGTTCATAGGGTAACTCTGACTCATAGAGACGACCCCGCTTCCCATTGGTCAGTTGCTAATATTACGGTTCCCCTATTTTGGTTGGCCTTACTGTAAAGCCACACGGGACTATCCACAGTATATACAGTGGGGAGAACAAGTATTTGATACACTGCCGATTTTGCAGGTTTTCCTACTTACAAAGCATGTAGAGGTCTGTAATTTTTATCATAGGTACACTTCAACTGTGAGAGACGGAATCTAAAACAAAAATCCAGAAAATCACATTGTATGATTTTTAAGTAATTAATTTGCATTTTATTGCATGACATAAGTATTTGATCACCTACCAACCAGTAAGAATTCCGGCTCTCACAGACCTGTTCGTTTTTCTTTAAGAAGCCCTCCTGTTCTCCACTCATTACCTGTATTAACTGCACCTGTTTGAACTCGTTACCTGTATAAAAGACACCTGTCCACATGCTCAATCAAACAGACTCCAACCTCTCCACAATGGCCAAGACCAGAGAGCTGTGTAAGGACATCAGGGATAAAATTGTAGACCTGCACAAGGCTGGGATGGGCTACGGGACAATAGGCAAGCAGCTTGGTGAGAAGGCAACAACTGTTTGGCCAATATTAAGAAAATGGAAGAAGTTTCAAGATGACGTGAAGTCCACCTCGTCTGGGGCTCCCATGCAAGATATCACGATCTCGTGGGGCATGTCAATGATGCATGAGGAAGGTATGAGGGTCATCTCCAGCAGCACTCCAGGCAAGACCTGGTCCACTGCACTCTGAGCGAGCTGGGACCACAGTCTCAAGAAAACCATTGTAACGACACTATCGCCGTCATGGATTAAAATCCCGCAAGCGCACGCAAGGTCCCCCTGCCTCAAGCCCAGGGCAATGTCAGGCCCGTCTGAAGTTGGCCAATGATACCATGCTAGTGATTGAGATCACAGAAGAGGAAATAGGGAAGAAAGTAATGTTGTCTGATGAAGAACAAAATATATAACTTTGTCTGATTCAAACTGCCACTCGCGTTAGGTGCTTTGGAAGAAAGAAAGAAGGGATGAGTAAAAGCGCCACAAAGAACCATCCAACGTGAACATAGGAGTGAAACATCAATTCTTAACTGGGGCTTGCTTCTGCAGAAGGCGACAGGAACGATGCACCGTATAGTGAAGGGGAGGAATGGATCGAGGCGCCATGTTATGCGCAGATTTGGCCAATAACCTCCTTCCCTCAGATAAGAGCATTGACAGATGGGTTCGTTGGCTGGGTCCTCCACAAATGACAACACCCAACACACAGCACCGGGCAACAGAGAGTGGCTCCGTAGAGCATCGTTCTAAGGTTTCCTGGGATGTGGTCCTAGCCAGTCTCCCAGACCTCAGAATCAAATAGAAAATCTTTGAGGGAGCTGAAAATTCCGTATTGCCTCAGCGACAGACCCGAAACCTGAAGATTAGTCTGAGAACAGGTCCTGTAATGGAGGAGTGGCCAAAATCCTGCTGCAGTGTGTGCAAACCTGCAAAGAACTACAGGAAACGTATGATCTCTGTAAATTGCACAACAAAGGTTTACTGTTACCAAATATTAAGTTCTCTTTTCTGATGTATCAAATACTTATGTCATGCAATAAAATGCAAAGGAATTACTTAAAAATCATACAATGTGATTTTCTGGATTTTTGTTTTAGATTCCGTCTCTCACAGTTGAAGTGTACCTATGATAAAAATTACAGACCTCTACATGCTTTGTAAGTAGGAAAACCTGCAAAATCGGCAGTGTATCAAATACTTGTTCTCCCCACTGTATGTGTGTCAGGGATGTATGCTCGAAAGTTTAATGTTGTAAACAAGCACCAGTTGAGAAGTTGGAATTTGTGTGAATCCTGAAACTCGTCTTCTCATAGATAACTGCCGGTCTCACGGTAATTGACCGTTAACATAAACACATTTAGCATCTCCTGGCTTCCATGCATAGCCTACAAGCCACTGATGCAGACCATTGGAACAACAACATTTAAAAAGTCTAATTAATCCATGTAATATAGCCTACACTATCACAATAAATCCTTGATTTATTTGAGACAGGTCTAAAGAAACATGATATGAAGAAAATGTAGTCGATTTCAGAGGAACGGAATAGCATACTCTGAGTTGTCCTTATGTTCGGTCCTGATCTGGCTATGCCAAATGGTTGTGGGCTAAACTAGTTAATTTATCAGACAAGATTTGCTTAGAATTCCGTGGCATTATTTTATATTTCATAGTATGAAGAATACAATTGAACAGAGCTGAATGAAACAGAAAGGATATTTTCTCAATGATTTGAGGGAGTGCGCACATGCGGCTATTTTGTATTGAGCTGTTAACAAAGAAACAGGTCCTCTTATATGCTTAATTTAGAGTTGTAGAACAACAAGTCACATTAATAAATGTTGGGCTATATGTTTAGGTTTATTATACATTCTAAGGCTGCATGATGCGACTCCAATGATGATTTGAAAAAAGTTGCATAAAAGGCATGAGCTCTGCTTAGTTTTTTTTGCGCAGGCTGCACACACTTCATCAGTCTCTCATTCACAATTTGACAAGCACTTGATAATACCTCAAATTTTCCGGCGACATCCCCATTGTGTGGACGTAATGCCCCCTAAAAAAATCCATGCCTTTTGTGGCCAGTGGTCGTTTTGCCCTTGGGCTGAATATAATAAATGTAATTCCCTTGTCCCGGCTGCGTTCCCCCGAAGCACCTTTCACTTACATGGCTCTCTCAGGTAGCTCAATTCTTATTAGCCAATGCCCGTCACGTGATCAGGTCTTTGTCACAGGCTACAAGTGAAGACAGACACATCGGGGACGCAACTCTACGCATCCTTGCCCAATTCTGTGCATATTGAAGATATTGGAAGAACTGTCATCATTTACTTTTCATCAGCCAACAAGATGAGTAGGGCTAACAAACAGCAAAAGCACTAGCCTATGTCAATCTACTATCCCCCATAGTACAAAAATTGACCTATTCTGGGCGAGAAATAAATATTCCAAACATAGTCTGGAACAGTTGTGGGATGCGATAGATCCCAAATTTAATCCAACCACTAGCATCAAAAAAACTTTTTTAAGCAATGAGGCTGACGCAACAGATCAGATCTTTTAGCTTAAAATGTTGATAAACTATTAGGCTATTATCATGCACCTGTCTCGAAACAGGGACAGGGGGAAAATACACGTAATCTATGCACTTAGCAAATGGAGGACGCAATTCCCGTCGTTCATTTTCATGCCAACCAGGTAGGCTATACCCCTGTATAGCTTAATATTAGGAAAGTTGAGAAATAAATATAGTAGGCCTAGCTTACAGAAAGTTGATGGGACCCTCCTCTTTTTAGTAGAGGCCATCACTCTGTTTTCTCCCACAATTGCATAGCTTATAGAAATGTTGCGCAACATGAGCTCACGGGCTCTCATGAAGTAATTGAAAATCTAATCAAACACATTTGCAATGATGTCAGAGTAACTAGAGGGACGAGTTTGGTACGCTACTAATGACCATCAGCAGCATCAGAGCTCGGAGAAGCCTAATAACCGGGACGAAACAGTCACGTGGAATTTGACTGCCGTCATGACTCGTGACCGCCGTTGTGGCGGTAATACGGTCAAAGTAACAGCCCTACTCAATTACCCATTCAGCATACTAGAGTACCATGTGACTGTGAGCTTTTATTTTGTCCCTTGTTTTTGTCTGTCTTTCATCAGCCAGTCAAGTCTCACTGCCAAGATGTGTGTCTATTTAACAGGCCCTTAACTCTCAGACCAATAACCTGTTTACTATTTGTACTTGTAATGTGTGTGAGTGTGCGACTGGGGAGGGTCGACCTGTCGAGGCTTGACTGTGTCAGTTGAGGTGTTGTAGTATCACCATAGGTTCATCATGTCAGATGATTGTAAGAACTGATGCCTGTTAGAACTTCCCACAGACCAATGGTTGGTATAATTATTCACTAAGAAAACACCCTTCATTGTCTTCCTGTATTTCCGTTGGGCAAAAGATGTCGAGAAAAAATGGTTTCACAGATTGCAACTGTTAGTCAACCTTGTTTCCTTGCTATTTAGGTTTCAAAATGTGTGTCTGTGATTCTCAGTCTAGCATGCAACAAGTGGCTACCCTCACTACTCCCTTATAGGCACTCTAAAGTGGTATGCGTAGTGAATGAGTCTCACTGAGTGTTGTTGACCAGGTTACCTCGCATAGAGAGGAATGGAGGGAAGAAAGAGTGAAAAATATTTACACAAGGGCAAAAGAGAAAGACGGAGAGCAATAAAGGCTAAGGGCAATTGAATTGGGGAACTGTGCACAGGAAGAGGTGCCAAAGCGAATTGGACAGGTGGGCCATCTCCACACACACACACACAACAACACACACACACACACACACACACACACACACACACACACACACACACACACACACACACAACACACAGCTGCGACAGAGTCCCTGGCCTGGCCATTGTTTTCCACCTCCGTTCTGGAACGGGCCTGGGAATGTGATCACACGCACACACAATCTCCTGTTTACCTCTCTCTCGTTTACACACCACACACACACACACACACACACACCCGCATGTACACACGCACGTATGCACACACACACACACCCAGAAGTGGGAAAAGTACCCAATTGTCATACCTTTATAGAAAATGACTCAAGTAAAAGTCACCAGTAAAATACTACTTGAGTAAGTCTAAAAGTATTTGGTTTTAAATATACTTAGGTATCAAAAGTAAATGTAATTGCTGAAATATAGAGTGCGTTCGTAAAGTATTCAGACCCCTTCCCTTTTTCCCCATTTTATTTTGTTACTTTACAGACTTATTCTAAAATGTATTAAATACATGTTTTCCTCATCAATCTACACACAATACCCCCTAATGACAAAGCAAAACAGGTTTTTAGACATTTTTGCACATTTATAAAAACAAATACCTTATTTACGTAAGTATTCAGACCCTTTGCTATGAGACTTGAAAATGAGCTCGGATGCATCCTGTTTCCATTGATCCTCATTGAGATGTTGTATAACTTGAAGACTACCTGTGGTAAATTCAACTGGTTGGGTATGATTTGGAAAGGCACACACCTGTCTATATAAGGTCCCACAGTTGACAGTGCATGTCAGAGCAAAAACCATGCCATAAGGTCGAAGGAATTGTCCATAGAGCTCCGAGACAGGATTGTGTCGATGCACAGATCTGGGGAAGGGTACCAAAACATTTCTGCAGCATTGAAGGTCCCCAAGAACACAATTGCCTCCATCATTCTTAAATGGAAGAAGTTTGGAAACAGCAATTCTCTTCCTAGAGCTGGCCACCTGGCCAAACTGAGCAATCGGGGGAGAACGGCCTTGGTCAGTGAGGTGACCAAGAAACTGATGGTCACTCTGACAGAGCTCCAGTTCCTCTATGGAGATGGGAGAACCTTCCAGAAGGACAACCATCTCTGCAGCACTCCACCAATCAGGCCTTTTTGGTAGAGTGGCCAGACGGAAGCCACTCCTCAGTAAAAGACACATGACAGCCCGCTTGGAGTTTGTCAAAAGGCACCTAAAGGACTCTCAGACCATGAGAAACAAGATTCTCTGGTCTGATGAAACCAAGATTGAACTCTTTGGCCTGAATTTCAAGCGTCACGTCTGGAGGACACCTGGCACCATCCCTAAGGTGAAAAATGGTGGTGGCAGTAACGATTTGCGCAACAGTCTGCGTTTGAGCTGGCCACACTGTTTTTTCACAGAAACATTTTGCACAAACACAGTCCTTACAGCATTATGTCCTGAATGTGACCAGTTTATTTTTGGATGCAATGTTCAGACATTCACAGAAGTAGCTACAGCATAACACAATCATCCAAACCAGAAAATGTAGGCTACAGTTGTCATAGTGCTAACTGAGGAAAGATTGACATAACACAAGTGGTCATATATAGCTAACTCTCGGCTGACATGAACTACAATATGAATTAGCTAATAGCAATTACTATTTACAATTCATCACGTCACGAGTGAGCTCACCACTGATCGAAAAACAAATGAGTGAAACACTTTCTAAAAATCGAAAGTAATCCGACGATGGGTAGTTTGTGCTCGCCGCCATGTCAACCAAAGATAAGAGGTGGCAAGATGAGTTGGGTCTGTTTGTAGTATGCATGTTGAAGGAGGTGTGTCATCTACCATCATTCATTTCCAGAGGTTTACTCAAAAGATGAGTGAACCATCCCTTCACCTCATTTTGTTAGAACATCTTTGGTCTGACACACATGTCCAAAGTTATTATTTGTAAGGAAAACAACAATGAAAGCAATGCGGGCGCCAGCCGGGAAAAACGTGCCAGGGGGAAAAAGTTAGTGCAAGGCCTGTTCTGACTGGAGATGCGCAAATGTCTGCATACTTGATCTGCGGAAACACTGGGGAAGTGTTTGGGCTCTCGTTGTTGAGAGAAGTTTGTCCGGCTTAGTAAAGCCTCAAACATAAATTGTCCGCAACAGTGAAATGGGCTACTTCTATGTGAATTCATGAGGAGGCGACACACACACCTCACTTCAAACTGTTTAAACTGACAGGTGGAAACATAGTCTATAGATAAATAGCAGGCAACGTGTTTTGGTTTGAGGGCAGCACGTGTTAACTGTATGTGGCGTAACAATCACATTTTGGAACAGCCAGTGCATTCTGAATTCACGCGCATCTCAAAAACTCATGCTGGGGAGACCGTTAGAGATATTTGGAACTCACCAGTGAAGAGGTTCAAGTATTTTTTTTTTTTACTTAAGTACTTTTTAAACAACTGCACACACAGGCAGGGGTATTGCACGTACGCACACGTGCGAAAGCAGTAAAGAGTACTCGCGCACCCACACACACTGTACCGCCAGTCCTGATGACGTTGATAAGGGTCCAGCCTGATGGACGACGTTGCATTGTGTGGCTGAAAACAATCGTCTAGCATTCAATGCTCGTATGTTATTGTACGTGGCGACTTCGGGCCTACCCCAGGTCTGTCTGTCAAACCGATCCAGCCTTCTGAATGGTAGGTCTGAGTATATCACATGTTCATTGGCTGACATGATCTGGTTTGATACATTTGGTCTTGTTCTAACCCAATTTGGTTGTGTGTGTGTGTTCTGTGTTTTCGGAGCCCTGTATTGGTTACTAATACCTACACTGCTTATCAGACCAAAGCCTTTTGTTAGTGAATTCGCTAAACCCAGGCAGGTGCACAGCAGCAGAGTGAGTCAGGGAAGCATTAGCATGGTAGCACAATGGTCTGAGCCGCCACACCTTTACCACACCACAGCTTTACTAAGCCACACGCACACGCAACCAGCAGACTTCTGGAGGAAATGGTGCCCCATATCAAAACGTTGGCCGCCACTAATGATCCGCGCAGTGCTCCCTCACCGAAACCCCCTACCCGTCCCTCATTCTCTTCCCCACTCGTTCATTTGCATCATAGCGGAGCAGCTTTGCATGGACGAACAGTGTTTCCTGGTGGGCATTAGCAGGCAGCGTACTCCTCCGTTTGACTATTCAAAACACTACTAATGGCAGAGATGTGATGAGAATGAGCGAGAGATAAAGGTGTATTGACAGAGATTGAGAGAGATTTAGAAAGAGGGCAAGAGAGCGAAAAGGAAATTGAGAGAGAAAATGACATTTACAGAGATTTTGAGAGAGAGATGGGACGCAAGGTTCAGGCCATACGCTGCTAGAATCAATGGGAATGCAGTGGTTTTGTATCCAGTTTGAAGCCACGGTTTCACAGAGTTTGGCAATTCAACACGATAAAAGTGGACTTGATCACCTCGGAATTGTTGATGCCTGTCACTCAGAGTCTAGTTAGTTACAACCTTTTTCAGTGTTTTTCTACAGAAAGCGTCAAGGCTGTACACTAGGTCCATACTTACTGTTACTGTAGAGCCCCTGCATTCCAGATCACCCTGACACATTATGATACTAATCCAATGATTTAGCTCTGCTAGAAACCAGTTTTGAACCGTAATCCAATTTTAAGCAGCAGCAGAAGCGTTTGGTGGCATGTTACTGTGCCAAAACCCTCCCAGCTGGTCCAGGCAGGCAGCGAAATTCCTCTCTTTTCAGGGCATCAGACGGCACACACAGGGCTCTTTGAGAGCAGGGAGAGCTCTGTGTAGAGCAAGGTTAGCCGGACATGTAACCTTCTATCTCAACAACACCGACTTACATAAAGGCTGCAAGGAAGCTCTCTCCCAATTGGTAACATTGAAACCTGAGGAAGAGGCTCCTAAAGATCCGCTATGCAGAAATCGCCTCCACCGTTTTCTGGTTGCTAAAATTCCAATAGTTCGCCTAATTTCCGTTTATGTGACAGAGCAAGTAAGTCGGCTATAGTGTAGAGAGAGAATCGTTGCACCATCTAAACCGCTGTGAAATATATTTTCCAGAACCAAAAGTATTGTATTTTCAGCTGTTTGAAGCCGGTGTACAAAACTGAAGACGCAAAAACGAAATGTTCTGAACCGGAAGCCTAGAAATAGCACACATAACAGATCTACCGCTTCTTAGATATGCTTTCAATCAGAATGACCGATCTAGAACTTACATTTCAATGTGAATTTGGTCGGGTCGCCCAAAAAGTGACAAATTGCAGCTTTAACTTAGATATTGTGTCTTTTGGAGAGGCTGCCTGGATTATGTTGTTTGGTGCGTTCCAGGAAAAGCAGTGTTTGCTCTGAATGGTCTGAGGGCCTTTTTTTTTTTTTATAAGGTCAGAGATGGCAGCAGTGGTTACTAGGGACAGCTGCAGACTCCCCGTGGTTTGTGGGTCGAGCTTAACGCGAGTGTCTGTGCTGGTCCGGGATGTGTGGTGGAGGCCACACACACACACACACACACACACACAGAGTCTCTCTCTGGGAACCTGATGTTAGAGAGGCATGTAGTAAATACACAAACACTGAAGCTGGCACTGCAGTGACTTTCATAGGAAGGAAGGGAGTGACACAGACGTCAGCAGGGATGGGTGGAGGATGAGGTAGAAGAAACGGGGCTGACGAAAAGGAAAAAGGGAAGATTACGAAACTGTAGATTACATGAAAGCAACATATAGGCGTGTCATGTGGGTCTTCAACGCGCTTGGCCTCGTGCTCTGGGTTCACTGTGAAAAACCTGTTGAACCGTGGCTAATTACTTACAGTATGTGGGCTAACAAACGTGATTCATCCTAACTAGAGGTTTCATTCTTCTATGGGATCTCTGACATGCTACTTTGATTTCATTGTTTGTGTTTTTAGTAAGAATCACAGGAAGTACAGGACACCTCACACACCAATTCTACAGAAGTCAGTACGTAGTTTCATACCCACATTATATTCCAAAATGAATTAATACCAAAATGGCCGCCATATGACAAGAAGGGTTTAGTGTAGTAGGAGTTAGGGTTGTTGTTTTAGTAATGGTCCGTGTTAGGTAAGCCCGACGACAATGGGTCAGTATGAGGGCTGGTTGGGTGGGGTCGCCCTGGTCCTCCTGGGGCTGTTTTGAGCCTGAGGGGGGGAGAGGACTGCCAGGCTGGCTGGGGAAAGGGATGGGGGTGGGCAGGAGAGGAGAGGAGCTATGCTACAGCGCTACCTCAGTAGGTAAACAAATTACATTAGGGCTGAGGAGAGGACTCGGTGGAAAGACAGAGTGGAGAGAGAAAGAGATGCAGTCAGACTTAAACGTTTTGTTTCTAGTATTGTGCTGGGAGCATCACGAGAAGGGATCGCTGGGGTCCCTTGTAAAAAAGAAAAAAAAGAAAATGTCCAGCCAAACTCTTTGTGGAGTGGAATTCTTTGTGGAGCTGGAGCATTAGCCTGCATCTCTCTCTCTTTCTCTCCACCCTCTCTCTAGCTCTCTCTATCTCTCTCTCTCTCCGCTCTGTCTCTATCTCTCTCTATCTCTCGCTCTCTATCTCTCTCTCTTCTCTCTCTCTATCTCTCTATCTCTATCTCTTCTCTCTCTTCTCTCTCTCCACCCTCTCTCTCTCTTCTCTCTCTCCACCCTCTCTCTCTATCTCTCTCCTCTCTCTCCACCCTCTCTCTCTCTCTCTCTCTTCTCTCTCTCTTTCTCCTCTCTCTCTCTTTCCCTCCCCTTTCTCTCTAAGCAGATCAGTGAAAACCCTTTCATCCTGACCTGAAAATGGGAATGAGGGATCAAACCAGAATGGGTTATGGGAAGGAGGGGAGGAACAAAAGCATAGGGAGGGAGGGAGGAGAGGGAGCCTACATAAAGGGAATGACTCACAGCCCAGTAATGTGTCCATTGTGGCTCGCAGCGTGGATGGGGGGTGGTGTGTGTGTGTGTGTGTGTGTGTGTGTGTGTGTGTGTGTGTGTGTGTGTGTGTGTGTGTGTGTGTGTGTGTGTGTGTGTGTGTGTGTGTGTGTGTGTGTGTGTGTGTGTGTGTGTGTGTGTGTGTGTGTGTGTGTGTGTGTGTGACCGACCATGCACTCCCAGCACGCATTGGGAATGTTTAGCAAACACATGTTGTGCAGTGTTATTTTGAGATCTCCCTGGAGAGTCCCATCTTTAACACCCAGCCTGCTGAGTGGAGGGGGATGGAGGGTGGAGAAGAATCACTCTCTCTGTCTCTCTACATCCTCTACATTTTGTCCATCTTAATCCCTCTTTCTCCTCCTTATCCATCTATTTTCCTGCTGTACAGATGTAGGATCTTAATTTGATCCCCCTGTTGTCGCACAGCAGGAAATATTGTGTATTCAAGGTTTAAAAATTTCCACTTAAAAATTTGATTTGACCTTACTAAAAATGTATCAACCCCTACAGAAATGTCCATTAATTATATCCCACGCAATAATTCACATGTCCTGTTGCTGCAGGATTATTTTCCTGCTGTGAGAAACTGGTCAAATGAAGATCCTACATCTGTATGTTTCGTACACCTGTTCCCTCTCCTATCCCTGACTCCTTTACTTTCTCTCTTTTTCTTTCAGGTCTTGCTCTCCATCCCCCTCTTTCCCTCTCCCTCCTTTTCTTGTGAATATAGAAAGCTGTGCTGAGTGTGTAGATAGAGGCCCGGGGGATCAGGGCCAGGTTCCTATCGGCTTACCTGGCCAGCCAGGCAGAGGGAGAGGCAGAGGGAGAGGCAGGCCCACAAAAGCCCCGTTCAGTGCAGCCGAGCGCAGCTCCTTTATCCCCAGGTCCCCCCTCTCCAGTCTGGACACGGCTCTCATGTTACCTACCCTCTCCCCCAGAAAGAATAAGACACTTTGTCTCCGAGCCCCCACCCGAGACCAGCACCCTCCAACACATACAAGAACTAACACACCAATCCCACCAAACAAACTTGAATACAGGCGCACACACACATGGAAATGAACACAGCCCTTGATTATTTTCCCATGCAAGCATATGAGCTCCCCCTCTTTCCTACGAGTAACCCTCCAGATTCACAAGAGACACCTCACAGGACCGGGCTGCTAGAAAAATAACCGGAAAGTGTTTCTGTGTACTATAATTCTTACAGTACCAGTCAAAAGTTTGGACACACTTACTCATTCAAGGGTTTTTCTTTATTTTGACTATTTTCAAATCAAAGTTTATTTGTCACGTGCGCCGAATACAACAGGTGTAGTAGACCTTACAGTGAAATGCTTACTTACAGGCTCTAACCAATAGTGCAAAAAAGGTGTTAGGTGAACAATGGGTAAGTAAAGAAATAAAACGGCAGTAAAAAGACAGGCTATATACAGTAGCGAGGCTACATACAGACACCGGTTAGTCAGGTTGATTGAGGTAGTATGTACATGTGGATATGGTTAAAGTGACTATGCAAAAATGATGAACAGAGAGTAGCAGTTGCGTAGAAGCCGGCGGTGGGTGGCGGGACACAATGCAGATAGCCCGGTTAGCCAATGTGTGGGAGCACTGGTTGGTCGGCCCGATTTGAGGTATGAAATAACACATGGAATCATGTAGTAACCAAAAAAGTGTTAAACAAATCAAAATATATTAGCCACCCTTTTCCTTGATGACAGCTTTGCACACTCTTTGCACATTGTTGTTGTGGGGTTGGCCAGAGGGAGGTACTCATTTTCAATTGGTTTAGTTCTTTCGACTCTTACATGGAGCAGACATTTGCTGAGGAGTTGCTGAAATACCAGCCCCTTGTGGCGCACCTTAGTAGCCTTGGTTTTCACAGCAAGCATGTGGGTTATTGGTCAAGTTATTACTATAAATGATGAATGTATCTCTTAAGGATCAATTAATATATGTTATCAATCGGGGCACCAGTCCGTTATTGGACAAAACATTGACTTAAATCACGGGTCAAGCCTTACTAATCTTAATTACACAATAAGACCACATTTAGAACAATGGTAATAATTGATTTATCTGGAGGTATATCTGATGAGCCTAATATCAGATACAGGAATTTGTACCATTTTCTAAAAAGTTTTGTATCAGAGAAACACACAATAACAGGTCAAATACAAACGTTTAATAATAAAAAGAGTACGGGTGAATGATGATAATTACATTTGATACTGGATTTTTTTTATTCAATAGGTTGTTTACCAGCAAATTGTTAGAGGATAATATTCTCAATTTGCATAGAGCAACATTTACATACTCAAGACTACTTAATAGGTTACGTGGGTGCGTACTGCGAAAGAGTATGGTCTGTGAATTGTGAGTGGTGGAAGCAACTTAAAAGGGCAAGTCGTGGTTCATTTATAATGTTACAGTTATGCAGTTATTTAATGTTAAGCTAAAGCGTTACACATTAGAGATAAATGGCAATTTGCTGTATAGTTACACTCAATTGATGGAATGGGGGTCATTGGTCAGATGACAGTGCAGAAGCACTATTTGGTCTTAACCCTTAACCCTTTAACCTTAACCCTAACATTATCATTAACCCCAAAACCTAACCCCTTGCCAAGCTAGCGTTAGCCACCTAGCTAGCGTTAGCCACCTAGCTAGCGTTAGCCACAACAAATTGGAATCTGTAAAATTTCATACGAATTGTAATTCGTAACATATAATATGAAATGGATGATGGACATCCCCAAATTAATACATATCATACTAATTGTAGTGTTCCAGATTTACTTTTACTATGTTACATTTACCCCTGAGTGAAGGTTGGACATCTTGGTCCATCGTTGAATGAATAGGCCTGTTTTCTTAGGCTTGCCACATTCTGTGGTCAAGAGGAAGTATCTGGATCTGAACTTTATTGCCCTGTTGTATACTGGAGCAAAAAGAATTCCAGCTTGGGCTCTTCTGCTTTGTTTAGAATATGTCATAGCCCTGGATCATGATAGCAGGCTGATTGGGGCTATATGCTGGCCCAGCTGGTCAAGCCTGGCACTTCAAAAGGGACTTCTTCTGGCCAGTAGGGTCAACCAGGGTTCCTGGTCTGGAGGGAGTTGATAGGCCCCTGCACAAGGAACTTGTGCTGATGTGACGCGAGGGTCCGTTCCTACATGGAAATGAGAGTCATATGTTGGTGCTGACCCCCGCTTCAGTCACTCTGGCCTAACCTAGGAGGGTCAATTTATAAAATATATATTTTTTAACCTTTATTTAACTAGGCAAGTCAGTTAATAACAAACTCTTATTTACAATGGCGGCCTACCCCGGGCGACACTGGGCCAATTGTGCTCCGCCCTATGGGACTCCCAATCACTGCCGGATGTGATACAATCTGGGTTCGAACCAGGAACTGTACTGATGCCTTGCACTGAGATGCAGTGCCTTAGACCGCTGCGCCACTCAGGAGCCCAGACTTTACACGTGTCTGTGTTAACATGGTAGTCCAGCGGTGTATTCACTAGGAACCAAGAGGAAGCAAACATACCGAAACGGGGAGGGACTAACATGAACTTGTCCCATAAGAAACGCTTGTTTTCATTGCAAAACGTTTTCTAAGAGTGTGCAATAATGAATACACCCCAGATCTGTTTTGGTCAGGATCAGTGTGTTTGTTTTCTGTCGGGGCTTGTGTGGATGAAGTCTGCGTTTATTATAGCCTGTAGACCTGTTTATACACTACAAAACCAGAGGTATGTGGACACCTGCATGTCGAACATCTCATTCCAAAATTATGGGCAATAATATGGAGGTCCCCCCTTTGCTGGTATAACACCCTCCACTCTTCTGGGAAGGCTTTCCATTAAATGCTGCAACATTGCTGCGGGGACTTACTTCCATTCAGCCACGAGCATTAGTGAGGTAGGGCACTGATGTTCGGCGATTAGGCCTGGCACGCACTCGGCGTTCCAATTCATCCCAAAGGTGTTTGATGGGGTTGAGGTCAGGGCTCTGTGCAGGTCAGTCAAGTTCTTCCACACCGATCTTGACAAACCATTTCTGTATGGACCTCGCTTTGTGCACGGGGGCATTGTCATGCTGAAACAGGAGGGGGCCTTCCCCAAACTTTTGCCACAAAGTTGGAAGCACAAAATCGTGTAGAATGTCATTGTATGCTGCAGCGTTAAGATTTTAAGATTTCCCTTTACTGGAACTAAGGGGCCTAGCCCAAACCATGAATAACAGCCCCAGACCATTATTCCTCCTCCACCAAACTTTACGCTTTGCACTATGCATTGGGGCAGGTAGCGTTCTCCTGGCATCCACCAAACCCAGATTGGTCCAGATGGTGAAGCGTGATTCATCACTCCAGAGAATGTGTTTCCACTGCTCCAGAGTCCAATGGTGTCGAGCTTTACACCACTCCAGCTGACACTTGGCATTGTGCATGGTGGTCTTAGGCTTGTGTGCGGCTGCTCGGCCATGGAAATCCATTTCATGAAGCTCCCGACAAACAGTTATTGCGCTGACGTTGCTTCCAGAGGCAGTTTGGAACTCGGTTGTTAGTGTTGCAACTGAGGATAGGCTATTTTTACACGCTACACTCTTTAGCACTCGCTGGTCCCATTCTGTGAGCTTGTGTGGCCTACCACTTCGCGGCTGAGCTGTTGTGGCTCCTAGATGTTTCCACTTCACAATAAGAGCACATGGGCAGAAATTTGACTTACTGACTTGTTGGAAAGGTGGCATCCTATGACGGTGCCATGTTGAAAGTCACTGAGCTCTTCAGTAAGGCCCTTCTACTGCCACTGTTTGTCTATGGAAATTGCATGGCTGTGTGCTCAAATTTATACACCTGTCAGCCATGGGGGTGGATGAAATCACCAAATCCACTAATTTGAAGGGGTGTTCACATATGTTTGTGTACAGTTGACAGTTGAAGTCTGAAGCTTACGTACACCTTAGCCAAATACATTTAAACTCAGTTTTTCACAGTTCCTGACATTTAATCCAATACAAATTCCCTGTCTTATGTCAGTTAGGATCACCACTGTATTTTAAGAATGTGAAATGTCAGAATAATAGTAGAGAATTATTTATTTCAGCTTTTATTTCTTTCATCACATTCCCAGTGGGTCAGAAGTTTACATACTCTCAATTAGTATTTGGTAGCATTGCCTTTAAATTGTTTCACTTGGGACAAACATTTCAGGTAGCCTTCCACAAGCTTCCCACAATAAGTTGGGTGAATTTTGGCTCATTCCTCCTGACAGAGCTGGTGTAACTGAGTCAGGTTTGTAGGCCTCCTTGCTCGCACATGCTTTTTCAGTTCTGCCCTCAAATTTTCTACAGGATTGAGGTCAGGGCTTTGTGATGGCCACTCCAATACCTTGACTTTGTTGTCCTTAAGCCATTTTGCCACAACTTCGGATGTAAGCTTGGGGTCATTGTCCATTTGGAAGACCCATTTGCGACCAAGCTTTAACTTCCTGACTGATGTCTTGAGATGTTGCTTCAATATATCCACATGATTGTCTCTCCTCATGCTGCCATCTATTTTGTGAAGTGCACGAGTCCCTCCTGCAGCAAAGCACCCCCACAACATGGTGCTTCACGGTTGGGATGGTGTTCTTCGGCATGCAAGCCTCCCCCTTTTTCCTCCAAACATAACGATGGTCATTATGGCCAAACAGTTCTATTTTTGTTTCATCAGACCAGAGGACATTTCTCAAAAAAATACCATCTTTGTCCCCATGTGCAGTTGCAAACAGTAGTCTGGCTTTTTTTATGTCAGTTTTGGAGCAGTGGCTTCTTCCTTGCTGAGCGGCCTTTCAGGTTATGTTGATATATGACTCGTTTGACTGTGGATATACAGTGGGGAGAACAAGTATTTGATACACTGACAATTTTGCAGGTTTTCCTACTTACAAAGCATGTAGAGGTCTGTAATTTTTATCATAGGTACACTTCAACTGTGAGAGAAGGAATCTAAAACAAAAATCCAGAAAATCACATTGTATGATTTTTAATTAATTAATTTGCATTTTATTGCATGACATAAGTATTTGATACATCAGAAAAGCAGAACTGAATCATTTGTACAGAAACCTTAGTTTGCAATTACAGAGATCATACGTTTCCTGTAGTTCTTGACCAGGTTTGCACACACTGCAGCAGGGATTTTGGCCCACTCCTCCATACAGACCTTCTCCAGATCCTTCAGGTTTCGGGGCTGTCGCTGGGCAATACGGACTTTCGGCTCCCTCCAAAGATTTTCTATTGGGTTCAGGTCTGGAGACTGGCTAGGCCACTCCAGGACCTTGAGATGCTTCTTACGGAGCCACTCCTTAGTTGCCCTGGCTGTGTGTTTCGGGTCGTTGTCATGCTGGAAGACCCAGCCACGACCCATCTTCAATGCTCTTACTGAGGGAAGGAGGTTGTTGGTCAAGATCTCGCGATACATGGCCCATCCATCCTCCCTTCAATACGGTGCAGTCGTCCTGTCCCCTTTGCAGAAAAGCAACCCCAAAGAATGATGTTTCCACCTCCATGCTTCACGGTTGGGATGGTGTTCTTGGGTTGTACTCATCCTTCTATTCCTCCAAACACGGCGAGTGGAGTTTAGAGCAAAAAGCTCTATTTTTGTCTCATCAGACCACATGACCTTCTCCCATTCCTCCTCTGGATCATCCAGATGGTCATTCGCAAACTTCAGACGGGCCTGGACATGCGCTGGCTTGAGCAGGGGACCTTGCGTGCGCTGCAGGATTTTAATCCATGACGGCGTAGTGTGTTACTAATGTTTTCTTTGAGACTGTGGTCCCAGCTCTCTTCAGGTCATTGACCAGGTCCTGCCGTGTAGTTCTGGGCTGATCTCTCACATTCTCATGATCATTGATGCCCCACGAGGTGAGATCTTGCATGGAGCCCCAGACCGAGGGTGATTGACCGTCATCTTGAACTTCTTCCATTTTCTAATAATTGTGCCAACAGTTGTTGCCTTCTCACCAAGCTGCTTGGCTATTGTCCTGTAGCCCATCCCAGCCTTGTACAGGTCTACAATTTATCCCTGATGTCCTTACACACTCTCTGGTCTTGGCCATTGTGGAGAGGTTGGAGTCTGTTTGATTGAGTGTGTGGACAGGTGTCTTTTATACAGGTAACAGGTTCAACAAGGTGCAGTTAATACAGGTAATGAGTGGAGAACAGGAGGGCTTCTTAAAGAAAAAACTAACAGGTCTGTGAGAGCCGGAATTCTTACTGGTTGGTAGGTGATCAAATACTTATGTCATGCAATAAAATGCAAATTAATTACTTAAAAATCATACAATGTGATTTTCTGGATTTTTGTTTTAGATTCCGTCTCTCACAGTTGACAGTGTACCTATGATAAAAATGACAGACCTCTACATGCTTTGTAAGTAGGAAAACCTGCAAAATCGGCAGTGTATCAAATACTTGTTCTCCCCACTGTATGTTTATACACTGTGTGTACAGTATGCTGTGTATGTCAAGCATGTTTGTGTATGCAATTCATATACAATGTGTATATGTGTGCCTTGTATATTCATGTGCTTGCTTGCTTGTGTGTGTGTGTGTGTCATCAGTGTTTCCACTCCTCTCCCTCTCCTGTCCTGCTGGTTTACAGAGCGTGTTCTGGTATGCAGCAGCCACGTCAGGAATGTAAACCTGTGTGTCTTTCCATGCCCTACGCTCCATGACGAAGTTCAGACAGAGCACCGCCTCATACCTCCTTCCACCGCCAACCACGAGTCAGGGGAAAAAAATTGGGTTCACTGAACCTGAACACCCATAAAGAGCAGTCCTTTCTGTTTGAGTCAGGTTGTTGAGTAGGCTAAATTAGCAGCATTATCTAGCTAACTAACGTAAACTCACCCCATTCTGTACGAATGTGCGACATTCAAACGAGGCTACGAAGGAAACTAATGGGACTGTAGCGACTGTTGACTTCAAAATCGGGGGTGTAAACTAGGTTTCTATTCATGCGTTGATCGACATGGTTTTGGCTCTATAGTATTGGAGAAAAGTTGAAAGAACGGACCCTCCGTTACATCGTGACGTGTCATGTCGTAACGTACAGCACGCATAAAGCAACTATTTCTGTCTTACAATCTCTCTCCACCAGGTGTAGCACTTCTCTCAMCGTTTAAAAWCAAGAAATGGACAGTGACYGGGYTAAGGGGGGATACCTAGTCATTTTTTMCGTCATCATTGCATGCGATCATCATTCTCAAAGCCGCTGTTWACTTCTAAGATCACTTTAGCACCTCCCTAAAAACCCGATTCAAATTCGACACAGACCTTCAAATAGGTATGTAATGACACATTATATAAACTCTTTATAGTGTTTTATTTACATTTTAGAGGCGATAAGGTGATAAGTTTGAGAGATCGAGTGAAAAAATGCAATTTTCCCACACAGCATCTCTCCTTCTCACTATCACACATTAGTTTCGCTTCCCCACCCGCCATTTTTAAAAAGACCCGACGGGGCTCATTGCCTGCTTCAATTATGCAGAAACGGGCAGCGTTTAGGTCATGTAATTCATTCTGTTGGAAAGGGGAGAAATTGTGCTTTACAATGGTATCGACATTACAATTGATCTGGAAGTATTATGTTTTTGGGGCGCTAAAATAAAGGCAATTGTACGGACCAAGGCGATGTACGAGTTTACGTTAGTTTATGTTAAGTGAATGGGGAAACCTAAGAAGAATAAAAAAATACCACGAAAAATAGCTCTCTTTCTCTCGTTCCTTCTTCTTGTCCATTTTTTAAAGAAATGTATTTGTTGAAAACGTTATTTTTTGAGTAAACTACTCACCACACTTCATGCACTGCAGCTAGCTGTAGCTTATGCTTTCAGTACCATATTCGGTCTCTGATCCTTTGATCGGCTGCAAGAGCTCTGATAGGTTGGAGGATTTCCTCCGGAAATCGTCATAATTAATGTGTAAGTCTTCGGAAGGGTTTGAGAACCATGAGCCTCCTAGGTTTTGAATTGAAGTCAATGTACCCAGAGGAGGAGGGAAAATAGCTGTCCTCTGGCGACACCATGGTGCTACCCTAGAGGGTGCTGTTGAGACTACTGTAGACCTTTGTTGCGGAACAGTGTTTTAGTCAGTGTTTTGGTGACGTGAATATATTTAGTATAGTTTTATCTAAAGAAAATATAACGTTTTTTAATGTTTTACTATTTTTATGAAATTCACTGAGTAGGATGATCCTCCCCTTCCTTCTCTGAGTAGCCTCCCCTGCATTACACAGCACTATGCCCATAGCCATGTATAGGGCAAATGTTAAAATCACATACTTAGGTTTAATATTACTATAACTTTATAATAAGCTAGTAGTGAATCATTTGGTATCCTACACATGTAGTCTCTCTTGTTCAACTCCAGGGTTTTCCTCTGAAACTTGGGCCAGCTGTGTGTGCAGCCAGTCAGGCATTTAGGAGCTCCGAGCTTGTATCTTCCTCTGTGTGTCTGTGTGTGTGGCAAGGCTGATAGTGAGGATGCAGGGGAATAATGCACTCAGGGCTGTGACACAAACAGGAAGACTCTTTACTGCCCTTTCTAGGACACTCTCTTCCAGAGAGAACTCTGACTTCCTGGCTTCCAGTATTGGGCCTTAAGTCTAGACTTTAGTTAGTAGGTTTGACTCTCGCTCTCTCGCTCTGTGTGTGTGTGTGTTTGTATTAACTTGGATGTCAGCAGTTCTGCAGTGGTGGCAACAAGCTGTCACCCTCACACTTTTACATCTGATTTAGGGCATAAACAATAGGTGATTTTCCCGCCACCACCCTCCTCTTTCATGTGTATTTAATTCCCTCCCTCTCTTTCTCGCTCTCTTTATACTCTGACGTCCCCGGCCTGTGCTGTCACTCTTACCCTGCAGGTGCTGATTCGGGGGCAAAGGGAGGACAAGATTAGATGACATTCCTGCCGTCGGTTTCATCCCTCCGTCACAGTGACCTCACAGGGTTAAAAATATCCCGTGCCCAGCTAACTTGTTTGTTCTGCCACGCTGCCAACAACGACACAAAATGAGAGAAGAAATTCCAGCGATGAGCCAAGCCGCTGTCAGGTGCTAACGAGGGCTGCACGCCGGCGTCTTTTACACCCCGGTCGCCGCGGCAACGCCTCATTAAACACCTGTCCCTGTTCCGGCGGCAGCGTGGTTCACTTTCAGGTGCTCTGTTAGGCCCCGTTCGAAACATGTCCCTGAACAGGGATGGTCCCCACTCCCCACAGGAGAGCTTTCCACTTACCACCCTCTGCCTGTAGATACTCACACGCCCAGTGATGGGGTTTGGCATTGCTGGTGTTTACTGTACAGTGTTTTCAGCTGAAAAATGAAACATGGCTGTCGAAACAATAGCTGTTGTTTGAGGAAGGCGTATGTTCCTCTTACCTTTTAGAAGAACAGGAGGACGAACCTATCGTGAGAACCCTTCCGTTTTTGACTGTTTCGTAAAGCCGTGTATGGTTACTGTACTATGGGGCCTGTTCACAACGTAAGGCATGAGTTATGTTATTGATAAAAAAACTACTTTTTGGGTCTTAGTGGCACAATAATTAGGAGGAGGATAAAAGGGGTATTCCTGTGTCCTTGCTATCGTAGATTATGTGTGAAAATGTCATCGCTTTGGCGATCTAATGGATGTCGGAATGGCTGGAGGTGTACACGGTACAGAGTGGACGGATCGTCCACAGGGAACAATCCCACATTGTTCTGGTGGCGCATCTGAATTTCCGTCAGGGTTTTTACATGATAATCTTTGAGTGAGCATCTGTAGCTGAGTTCTTATCTCCGGTGATGAGACACTTCCTCCTGTGTGATTTTGCTGCTGTCTCCACTTCCCCACCACGCTCAAACACTTCTGCTCTCTCTGTGAACTCAAAGAACTCTGTCCTCCACTCTCTGTGTGAGGTCATAGACACTGTCCTCTCTCTGAGGTCATAGACAGTCGTCCCTCCCCCTCTCTCTCTCTCTGTGTGAGGTCATAGACACTGTCCTCTCTCTGAGGTCATAGACACTGTCCTCTCTCTCTCTCAATTCAATTCAATTCAATTCAATTCAAGGGGCTTTATTGGCATGGGAACATGTGTTAACATTGCCAAAGCAAGTGAGGTAGATATTATACAAAAGTGAAATAAACAATACAAAATTACAGTAAACATTACACATACAGAAGTTTCAAAACAATAAAGACATTACAAATGTTATATTATATATATACAGTGTTGTAACAATGTACAAATGGATAAAGCACACAAGTTAAAATAAATAAGCATAAATAGGGTTGTATTTACAATGGTGTTTGTTCTTCACTGGTTGCCCTTTTCTTGTGGCAAAGGTAACAAATCTTGCTGCTGTGATGGCACACTGTGGAATTTCTCCAGTAGATATGGGAGTTTATCAAAATTGGATTTGTTTTCAAATTCTTTGTGGATCTGTGTATCTGAGGGAAATATGTCTCTCTAATATGGTCATACATTGGGCAGGAGGTTAGGAAGTGCAGCTCAGTTTCCACTCATTTTGGTGGCAGTGTGCACATAGCTGTCTTCTCTTGAGAGCCATGTCTGCCTACGGCGGCCTTTCTCAATAGCAAGGCTATGCTCACTGAGTCTGTACATAGTCAAAGCTTTCCTTAAGTTTGGGTCAGTCACAGTGGTCAGGTATCTGCACTGTGTACTCTCTGTTTAGGGCCAAATAGCATTCTAGTTTGCTCTGTTTTTTTGTTTAATTCTTTCCAATGGTTCAAGTAATTATCTTTTTGTTTTCTCATGATTTGGTTGGGTCTAATTGTGCTGTTTGTCCTGGGGCTCTGTGGGGTGTGTTTTGTTTGTGAACAGAGCCCTAGGACCAGCTTGCTAGGGGACTCTTCTCCAAGTTAATCTTCTGTAGGTGATGGCTTTGTTATGGAAGGTTTGGGAATCGCTTCCTTTTAGGTGGTTGTAGAATTTAACGGCTCTTTTCTGGATTTTGATAATTAGTGGGTATCGGCCTAATTCTGCTCTGCATGCATTATTTGGTGTTCTACGTTGTACACGGAGGATATTTTGCAGAATTCTGCATGCAGAGTCTCAATTTGGTGTTTGTCCCATTTTGTGAAATCTTGGTTGGTGAGCGACCCCAGACCTCACAACCATAAAGGGCAATGGGCTCTATGACTGATTCAAGTATTTTTAGCCAGATCCTAATTGGTATGTTGAAATTTATGTTCCTTTTGATGGCATAGAAGGCCCTTCTTGCCTTGTCTCTCAGATCGTTTACAGCTTTGTGGAAGTTACCTGTGGTGCTGATGTTTAGGCCGAGGTATGTATAGTTTTTTGTGTGCTCTAGGGCAACGGTGTCTAGATGGAATTTGTGTCCTGGTGACTGGACCTTTTTTGGAACACCATTATTTTGGTCTTACTGAGATTTACTGTCAGGGCCCAGGTCTGACAGAATCTGTGCAGAAGATCTAGGTGCTGCTGTAGGCCTCCTTGGTTGGTGACAGAAGCACCAGATCATCAGCAAACAGTAGACATTTGACTTCGGATTCTAGTAGGGTGAGACCGGGTGCTGAGAAGACTGTTCTAGTGCCGCGCCAATTCGTTGATATATATGTTGAAGAGGGTGGGGCTTAAGCTGCATCCCTGTCTCACCCCACGACCCTGTGTGAAAAATGTGTGTGTTTTTTGCCAATTTTAACCCGCACACTTGTTGTTTGTGTACATGGATTTTATAATGTCGTATGTTTTACCCCCAACACCACTTTCCATCAATTTGTATAGCAGACCCTCATGCCAAATTGAGTCGAAGGCTTTTTTGAAATCAACAAAGCATGAGAAGACTTTGCCTTTGTTTTGGTTTGTTTGGTTTGTCAATTAGGTGTGTAGGGTGAATACATGGTCTGTTGTACGGTAATTTGGTAAAAAGCCAATTTGACATTTGCCAGTACATTGTGTTTCATTGAGAAAAATGTACGAGTCTGCTGAATGATAAGCAGAGGATTTCCCAAGGTTACTGTTTGACGCATATTCCACGGTAGTTATGGGTCAAATTTGTCTCCACTTTTGTGATTGGGGTGATCAGTCCTTGGTTCCAAATATTGGGGAAGATGCCAGAGCTAAGGATGATGTTAAAGAGTTTTAGTATAGCCAATTGGAATTTGTTGTCTGTATATTTGATCATTTCATTAAGGATACCATCAACACCACAGGCCTTTTTGGGGTTGGAGGTTTTTATTTTGTCCTGTACTCATTCAAGGTAATTGGAGAATCCAGTGGGTTCTGGTAGTTCTTTAATAGTTGATTTAGGATTTGTATTTGATCATGTATATGTTTTTGTTTCTTTATTCTTGTTATAGAGCCAAAAAGATTGGAGAAGTGGTTTACCATACATCTCCATTTTGGATAGATAATGTCTTCGTGTTGTTGTTTTGTTTAGTGTTTTCCAATTTTCCCAGAATTGGTTAGAGTCTATGGAGTCTTCAATATACATTGAGCTGATTTCTGGACGTAGCTGTTCCTTCTTTTTCGTAGTGTATTCTGTATTGTTTTTAGTATTCACCATAGTGAAGGCGTAGACTAGGTTTTCCTTCCGGGTCTTATGTTTTTGGTTGGACAGGTTCCTGCAAATTTAATTTCTTAGATTTTTGGCATTCGTTTATCAAACCATTTGTCAATTGTGTTGTCATTTTCTTACGGTTTTCTATTTGAGATTTATTAGATTTGATAGGGAAGCTGAGAGGTCAAATATAGCTGTTAAGATTTTCTAACTGCACTTGCGTTACAAACCTCACTATTGCAGCTGGAACATTTTAAGCAACTTAGGAAAGTTGTCTAAAAGATTGAATTTGCCTGTTGCCTATTGTTTTTTTGGTAGAAGGACAGTGTCTATGACCTCAGAGAAGAACAGTGTCTATGACCTCAGACACAGAGAGAGAGAGAGAGAGACGAGAGACGCAGAGAGCAGGACAGTGTCTCGATGACCATCAAGAGAGGACAGTGTCTATGAGAGAGACAGTGTCTATGACCTCGAGAGAGGAACAGTGTCTCTATGACGCTCGCAAATTCAATCCCTTTTAGACCACTTCCCTGGGTAATTTGTTCCACACTGCAATAGTTGAAGGTGTAAACTTGCAGTAGAAACAAAATCTTAGACACAGTATATTTGAACCTCTCAAGCTTTCCTATCAAATCTAAAAATCCTCAAATAGAAAACCCGAAGAAAATGAACAAACAATATCAAATGGTTTTGGATAAAGAAATGCAAAATATTTAGAAATAAATTGAGGAACCTGTTCCAACCACAAATAAGAGACCCCGGAAAACCTGAGTCTACGCCTTCATATGGTGAATCATAAAACAATACAGAAATACATACGGAAGAGACAGCACGTCAGAATCACTCAATGTAATTGAAGACTCCATAGGACTCTAACCAATTCTGGGAAAATTGGAAAACACTAAAACAAAACAAACACGAAAGATTATCTATCCAAAATGGAGAATGTATGGGTAAACCACTTCTACAATCTTTTTGGCTCTATACAAAGAATAAAGAACGAAAAACATGATACATGAATCAATCAATCCTAGAATCAACTTTAAAGACTACCAGACCCACACTGGATTCTCCAATTACCTTTGAAATGAGTGTACAGGACAAATAAAAACCCTCCAACCCAAAAGGCCTGTGTGTTGAGGTATCCTTAATGAAATGCATCAATATACAGACAACAAATTCCAATGGCTATCCTAAAACTCTTTAACACATCCTTAGCTCTGGCATCTTCCCATATTTGGAACCAAGGACTGATCACCCCAATCCACAAAAAGTTGAGACAAATTGTGACCGCATAACTACCGTGGAAATGATGCGTCCAACAGTAACCTTGGGAAAATCCTCGTGCATTATATTAACAGCAGACTCCGTCATTTTTCTCAATGTTAAAACAATGTACTGAGCAAATGTCAAATTGGCTTTTACCAATGTACCGCGGTACAACAGACCATGTATTACCCTACACACCCTAATTGACAACAAACAAAACCAAAACATAAGGCAAAGTCTTCTCAATGCTTGTTGATTTCAAAAAAAGCCTTCGACTCAATTTGGCATGAGGGTCTGCCTTATACAAATTGATGGAAAGTGGTTGTTTGGGGGTAAAACATACGACATTATAAATCCATGTCACAAACAAAGTGTGGCGGTTAAAAATTGGGCAAAAAACACCACCACATTTCTTCAACACACAGGGTCCTGTGGGGTGAGACAGGGATGCCAGGTCTAAGCCCACCCTTTACAACATATATATCACCGATTTGGCCGCGGGCCTAGAACAGTCTGCAGCCCCGGTCTCACCCTACTCGAATTCCGAAGTCAAATGTCTCTGTTTGCTGATGATCTGGTGGCTTTCTGTCACCAACCAGGAGGGCCTACCAGCACCTAGATCTTCCTGCACAGATTCTGTCAGACCTGGGCCTGACCAGTAAATCTCAGTTTAAGACCAAAATAATGGTGTTGTCAAAAAAGGTCCAGTCACTCAAGACCACAAATTCCATCTAGCACCGTTGCCTGAGCACACAAAAACTATACATACCTCGGCCTAAAACATAGCACCGACAGGTAACGTTCCCCCAAAGCTGTTTAACGATCTGAAGAGACAAGGCAAGAAGGGATTCTATGCCATCAAAAGGAACATAAATTTCAAACATACGCAATTAGGATCTGTGCTAAAATACTTGAATCAGTATAGAGCCCATTGCCTTTATGGTTGTGAGGTCTGGGTCCGCTCACGCAACAAGATTTCAACAGAATAATGGACAAAACACCAATTGAGACTCTGCAATGCAGAAATTTCTGCAAAAAATATCCTCCGTGTACAACGTAGAAACCAAATAATGCATGCAGAGCAAGAATTAGGCCGAATACCCCAATTATCAAAATCCAGAAAAGAGCCGTAATTCTACAACCACCTGAAAAGGAAAGCGATTCTCCCAAACCTTCCATAACAAAGCCATCACCTACAGAGAGATGAATCTTGGAGAAAGAGTCCCA